>NC_091493.1:36527232-36827788 GCF_947461875.1 Haliaeetus albicilla | reverse complement strand
AAAGCCAGTTGCTGCTGTTTGGCTTTTCCAGACTTGCAAAAGAGATTAATGACTGATGCACTCAATAGGCCCCTTCCTACAGCAAGAGTTTTGCCTGAGTGAGAAGTAAAGCTGAGAGCATGTCATACATTCATGGGGTTATTCGTGAAACTCCTTTAAAGGAAACATTGGTGAATTTCTTCTTTCACCCCAAACCGCTTAATTACTGGAGTGACTGACGTCCCTGCATCGGACAGCAGCAAATAGTTACCGAATGCAATTAGCAGTCATCCTCAGACAGATCCGGGGAGAGGAAGGCAGCGAGGAGGGTGCAGGAGCTGATTGCAGAGGATCAGAATTATTCAGAAAATAAGATGGAAGTGCTACTGGGACATGGGGTCCCAGTCCCGTTTTCAGAGGAGGACCCAGCTCACACCACTGCCAGCCTCATACCTGCAAGGTCACAGCCACAGCTTCTGCCTTGAATCCCATCTGGGTACGAGACCTTGAGACTAAGTGACAAAGCAGGAAGGCAAAAATTGAAGAAAGGGCATTTTCCAGGGTATTGCACAGCCAAGATGACATTCCTGGCATACAAAACCTTGATTGTTATGCTCACTGGCAAACAGAAACCAAACCCACTGAAGGCCTGATACTGTGCCCTTCCCACTCCTCGGTCCTACTTACCCGTTTCTGTCCCAGGTTCACCAAGCCAGTGGCAGCACCCAGCAAATCTTCTGAAAGTCCTCAGGTGCAGTCACAGTTTTGGAGAAGTCTTCCTTAGATATTCCAGGAATCTTAAAGGGAACCGAAAACTTTTGAGGCAAGAGAGAGCCTCAAAAGCATCCTTGTTGTTCCCCCCCATTGTAATTCCTATAGCTCGACTCCAGCTTCGCTGAACATAATCCCATCATCAAACCAATGCAACCTCCTGTTTCAAAAATGTTTGAAAACCCCAGGGATGGTTATATTGCATCTTGACTTGTTCTCTGCTACTGGGAAGGGAGCTCACCCTCCTCTAGCTGGCAGCAAATTTGGAGGCTTGCTGCCTGCAGAGACCCTCCAGCTCCTGGGTTTGGTGGCCGGGACCCTGGGCTGCCTTCTGCTCCCTCTAAGCAGAAGGAGCCGTGCTGGTGGCCTGGTGAGCCCATGGGGAACAGAGCCACTGTGCCAGGATCCCGTTTCACAGATTATGGCCAGCTCAGTCCAGGGCTGGATGGGGATGGCTGACGGAAGGATATCTGCCTTCTCTCCAATCAGCCATTCAGATCGACTCAACAACTGGCTGAAAGCCATTATTCCCCTACCTGTTGCTTATTTTTAAGTAATACAGCTGCTCTGCACAATCCTAACCACCTTTTTGATTGTTCATTAGGGACCTGCAATACTCTTGGTTTATTCCATTTAAACCTGGATTTAACTAACAGTAGTTATGTGCCCCATCACCTCTTCATTATTAGACTGAATTGCTTCCTAAGGACCAAATCATGCAGAGTCTCGCAGTTTCTGCGAGGCGCCGGGCACCCTCCCTCCCTCCTCATCCATTTCACTTAGGCAGCCGCTTTCAATGGAAATTGATGGCACGCTCGGGCTGGACGAGTCCTGAGCCGTCGTTCAGATTCTGCATTCAAAATCTTCATTTGCAGCAAACAATGATGCACGTGACTCTGCTTAATGCAAGTTAATGTCCGCATGACCATCAAGGAACGAAGGCATAATAAAGGATCAATAACCGCAATGATCTAAGTAATGGTTTTGAAATATTTAACCAGAGGCAACAATTAAGATTCTTTTGATGTTGCAAACTTAAAGCCTATGGTCTTGAATCCGAGTCAAGTGTTTACCCTTGATGATTGTACAAGTTTCCCTAAATGATGCTTCCCCCTGCTCAAGCTCAGGTACCTACAGAGCCAGCACAGAGACAAAAAATCACACTTTGAAAATCACGTGAAATTACAATGAACTTTTCTCCTTCGCTAGCTTCCCGTCACTTTTAAACAATGCTAAACTAAAGATAAAACTTATAATTTAACTCGCATGATAGCAAGCCATTAAATGATTCCCAAGGAAATTTTCGATCAAGTGGACTTGCTTTTTGTAAAGCATAAAGACCTGCCAGCATTCCTCAGCTGATGGGGGCTGAAATGTTATCAGGCTTTTTGGCTTTGTTTTTTTGCGTGATGTTCAGATTTTGGAAGTGAAGAAGAATATTTGCTTGCTGGTAGCCTGAATTCCACTGAGATACAAATCTCTGTCTCTTTGAGAATGATAAAAGAAGTCAGGCAGGGGATTGTATACCATCTTGCATTAAGAAAAACGCGGAGGTTTAAGGCCATCTGTATTTAAATCCAAGGACAGATGAGACATTTAAATTTTAGTAGCACTCAGTTATATACCTGACATAGAGAAATGGCTGCAATCCTTTTTATCAGGCTGGAGAATAGGCATTAAATGACAAAATATTAGTCAGGCCATAGATCCACGAAACCTATAAGTTCTGCAGCAGCTTCATTAAATCTGTTTTTTATCAGAGGGGAGAGAAGGGTCTGGTATAACATTGCCAGCGTTTGAGGCATTGGGCTTTTAGAGGATGGCTGCCAGATACTTCATCCATCTGTCTATTTTCATATTTATTGTTTTACCAATCACTTTATTCATCCATCTGTTCATCTGTGTAAACCCATTTTTTTAAATTTTAATTTTTATTTATAGACTGACCTTAATAAACTCTCCTCAAGTACTGCGTGTTTATCACTGTCATGGATGAAAACGTTATTAATGACAGGAGGGCTGAGCAGGGAAGACGACTGCCCTTTAAATTCCTTTTCAGCTGACTGGACCGCAGCAACTCAGCTGGGTGGAGGTGGCTGGATCGATAAGGTCAGAGTTCAGTCACTGGTCCCATCTCCTCTATCATCCCCATCACTGCCAGCTAACGATGCCTGCAGGTGGAGCGGGGGCACTTGGCTACATTTATGAATTGCCTCGCTCCGTAGCGAAGGCTTTTCCGCCCCGTAGGAAAAGCTGTGGGTAGCTCGGGATATTTATTTGGAAATGTATACAAGGGAAGACACGGATGTCAATACAAGAAAAGCAGCCCGGTGTGTTTAGAGTAAGTATCGCTGGCTCCTACTGCAGTGCTGGCACCGTGGGTTTCAGCTCTTCCAGCGAAGTTCTGATTAAACATAAATAAAGGATGCGCCGGTCATTAAATGCTTTCCACATCACACGAAGGAATGAGAGGTGAGTTAGTTTTCAGCACATAGTCGCTAGCGCTTTCAGTCCAACTACTTAAATTGCCTTAATTGCCAGGGATCCAGGGCTGATAACCACAACATGGCAAATGCCTCTGGATTTGCCTGCAACAGCCAGGGCTGCGATACCTACACCTGGTTTGGGCAGCAGTAGATTTATTTCTTTTTGCAGGTGCGTAACTCATAACGCGGTACAGAAAATGCCATTTATTACTACTAATCATGTCCTTATTTAATTGCCAACAGCGACGTGGATGATTGTTACATTGAAAATAGAAGGCGGTAAAAGTATCTTGAAGTACCTCAAAATTATACACCTATGGATTAAGGGTGTTTCAAATTTATGATAGGCAATAGTCACGAGGTGGCTGTAAATGCTTTACGGGTTCACTTAGTTGACATAAGGTCTAACCCTGCCGCAAAAATACATTTTTATTCTGCTGACTTAAAGCAGGTTTGACAAATACTCTCCAGGATAACTCAACCCTCACGTTTTATCTTTGGTTGGCCTGGGTGCCGTTCACGACAGAGTTTTGCTGTGAAAGATGTAGCTGTGAGGCTGGGGACGTTCCCCTCATGGCTTCATCTCGCCTCCCAGCTCATTAGAAGCCTTGGATTCCTGCCTGGGATTTTATTTTGACATCAGAGGTGTAAATCAAGTCATAAACATATTTAAACTAATGTTGTTGAAAATCTGTAATTCTGACAGCGAAATGAGCAACAAAAAGTGCATATAATATTTGGTGACATGTAATTTTAACTTCATCCAGTCTCTTTGCTTTTGAGACATTGTTACCTGCAGGATAAGGCAATAAAATAAGGATGTACAAGAATGTGTCAAATGTAGGGCTTCCCTAAATTACACTCTGAGGCACAGATTAATACATTTAATACATTCCAGTCATGAGTGAAGTACTTATAGCAGAACAACTGCTCCTTCAGTGATATCATTCACTGGAATGAACTACAGCTAACAGTGACAAGCTGGAAAAATGCCCCCACTTTTCAAACTGTACAAATGGCATTTGGACACAGTAACTCAAAACTGGACACTTCATTTCAAGTTTAAAGCTAGTGGTCCAGTCAAAAGCTATTACTCCATCTTCTTTATTTGTAGTCCATGCTTTTGTGCTCTTTAAGAATCAAATAAATACTGGTGTAATGGTTAGCAACTGCCAGTTCAACGAAAAATACTGCTAAATTCACCAATAAGTCTTTTTTCTACACACACAAATTTATGACATAAGAACTGAACCCATTCCTGTTACAATGTCTGGATAGTTTTTTAATGTAGAGGGAGACTCACTTTAGTGATAAGAGTTTAAACCTCAACTACTTTTTCCTTCTTTCTGGATCATACATCTAGATAGAGAAGAGCGTGAAATAAATGACCGGTGCGTGTAAACCAAGGTGCACTGAGCTGGCCCATTCTCAGCTCCATCAACCCGGCAGAGGCAAGTGATCTCCGTAGCTCTGCAGCCTCTTGCACCGACTATTCCTTCCCTTTTGTGTTTGCTCTGAATGAAAAGAGATTATTTAAACGCAGATGCAAGATCTGCCTCCTCCTCTGCATTATTTTAAGAACTCAATGGAGAAGGGAAGGAGACTGAGCTGGGTACAAGCTCACTAGATGGTTCCTCCTCGTCACTTCTGTACAATCCTCTTTGGTCCATTGTTTGCAAGTCCCTCTCCCTCGAAGGGACATCCCCAGCCTCCCACCCTGCCCCACCACTGGCTGTATAATAGTTAGATCGCAGTCTGTGGTCTCCACAGGTGTCCTGCTACCACGCGTGCCCACACGAAGGAAGGGAGCAGTGCTACCCTTGGACGGAGGAGGACTTTGTACAGAAACGAAGGGTTGCTCAGGGAACGGGGCCGGTTTCTTCCCCTTTGTTGTAGCACCACGAGCAGGCTTCGGGGCTTGAGCTTTCAGTTCCTGCCTATACAAAATAACCGATGCCAACAGGTACAAGGCTTGAGCTCCTCCGCAGCAATCGGCATGTGCATCGTACCCTGGGAGAAATCTCTCCTGCATCCATCCCCACATGACTACCCCATTAGGGGCTACGAGGGTGTTTGTGAATTAATGCTTATTCCAGGCAACGTCTATGCTAAAAAAATGCATTATTAGGTGCCACACCACACCTGGAAGAACGCTTACGGATCTGGGGGTTATGCTAGTAATTCTGCTAAACCTCTGAAATTGGTTGATACGAGACCTAAGCAGGGATGGTGTGATGAAGGGATAAATATTCATGCTGTCCAAGTGCCACGTCTTCTCTCCAGCCAGCCTTTTTACAGTGTGCTGCATTAAGTACTACAGTAAAACAAGAACCTCATACCCACTGCAGGGAACAACGGATTAGTTTCTAAAAGGAGAAAAACTCACAGCCTAACACTTCTTCAGAAAAGTACACAAATGTGTTTCCCCAAACTCATGAGGTTACTTTCAACTTGTTTTGGGGAAGACAAGGAACTAAACCACAAGCAATTCTGGATTTTCTAAATATACTGGGTTTGTTCTCCAGCTTCCCCAGGTAGTGATTATA
Source organism: Haliaeetus albicilla (assembly GCF_947461875.1). Lineage (NCBI taxonomy): Eukaryota > Metazoa > Chordata > Aves > Accipitriformes > Accipitridae > Haliaeetus > Haliaeetus albicilla. The sequence goes on along the minus strand of NC_091493.1, from coordinate 36,822,006 downwards.
ATCCTGTTCCTTTTTGTCACTGGTATTTGCAGCTAGAAGCCTTAAAAATAGGGGGCTATTCTCAGGTTTCTTTTCCACCAGTGCAGGCTCTGCAGTGGTCCCATCATCGGAAGACCCATGGTATCTGAAACACTCAAGAAAAAGTGTCTGGAAACAGAAATGATTTTAGTTTCCACAGAAAGGACTTACATTTTCTTTTATTCAGTTTCTTAAAGATACTGATGCTGAGATGAACAAGGATTTTATGATGTTCTAAGTAATTTCATTTGGTGTCATAATTACATCTTGATTAATTCTATCCACATGGAAAATTATGAGGGGTTTTTTTTTTCTTCTTATCTGCAGGGTACATTTTAAAGATTCTGTATTAACTGCAAGTAATGCGAGTTGGGAAGAACTGTGATAGTCTGCAAACAAAGCACCTGTAGTATCTGAGAAGGGATGACTGGCATAACAGGGGCAGGACTGTCCCCTTGATCTCTGCATTGGCATTCTGAGAATATAAAGGCCCTGGAAGCTATTTTGCAGAAAAAAATAGGCTGCTAATACACATACCTCTGCCACCTCACTTCTTCCACTGCTGGCACTGAACACAAGTCATCTGTTGCCATCTTTCCTTCTCGGAGAGAAGCTCCTTACGATTTGCTGCATGTCGAATGAGACATCAGAGCTCAGCAGCCCCAGCCCTGCAGCATCCAGTGGGACACGCGCCTCATGCAGTGTAACTCACTTTCGAAGTGACAGGCTGGAAGACTGGCACTTTTGTAGGTTTTCTGAAATAATTTAAGATTATTTTAATCCTTTTACCTTGGCCAGTTGGCACCACTTTTTGTCATTTAGCTGGTATTCTAAAAAAGTAAAATTTTAATTTCCTAAGCATACAGACTCGTAAGTTGTTCTCCTGAGTTCTGCTGTAGCCCCAAAGAGAAGCATGAGAAACCACGCAGGCTGCAGGAAATACTTGCCCATGCAAGTTTGCTGCAATGCAGCTCCCACAGCGTTGAATTCCCCAGCACTGGCAAAGTCTGCCCTTACTGAAAGCACTCACAACTTGTTCTGGAAGTTTCCACGTGGCTTTCATCCTCTAGTGATTTGTATGAGAACAAGAGACCGCAGGACCTTGCAGCATGAGTCCCAAGGAAGAGGAAGGGCTGCAGATAGTCAGAAAAATCCTCACAATTAAAATTCATTTGAAATATAGAATTGTTATCTCTTTTCCTTTCCCTCCCTGCCATTCTCTCATGCGAAATAGCTTCACAGCGAGAAACCTATTATTGGCCATTGCACATCATTAATTTTAGAATCATTTCTCTTCTGCTGCATCTTACGGTCCTGCGTTACACTGCCTAATATTGTCATCCCGGCATAGGAAGCATCGCCCGTTTCAAGCGTAACACTACAGACTGGAGCTACTCTGTCTAAGAGAGACCTAAACTAGACATCACAGAGCAGTGCAGGGGTGCAGCTGGCACAGAGACCTGCAGTCACGAAAATACGTCGTGGATGAAGAGACGTTGCTTTACATAAAGGGACTGGGAGTGCAGGCAATAGCTCTGAGGCTTGGAGACTTCTCAGCAGTGTCTTGCTTAGATATCCAAATTTCAAGATTTAAAACCCAACCCGATTAAGATATACTTCACTGTATTTTAGAACTGTATGGAGAATTCAGCAGCTCATATCTTTGATAGGCTTGTGACAGAGAACACGCTTAGTTTTACCTGTTTCAGCGCCAGTGAGTCCATGACTAGACTTCGCTGTTTACTGACTGCACTGAAGGCTTTGGCCACTGGAAGAGTTCGCACATGCCAGCGTCCACGGCCTAGCCCGGCAGAGCTTACGGTGGCAGAGAGGACGCCAGTCAAACCTGAAGCCCAGACTAACTGAACCGAGCCCTGCAGTGTGTATTACACGTGAAGGGGCTTTGGATTCAGCCTGGCAGAGAGCAGTGCTGGGCAGACAGCACCATTCACTACGGCCGCAGGACCAATTCTCATGCGACTAATCTGACTTTCCTCGCAGGAACAAAGCATTTTCGCTAGAGCAAGAGAAAGGATGCAGGGTTAGAGATGCTTTTTTGCCAGTACACTGCTGCTGCTCACCAATTTTTCTTAAAAATAATCTAGACACAGGTTTCCATTAGTCCACATCCAATCCTAACCCAGCTTGTAAACACTTTGAAGAGGAACTCTTTTTTTGCTTTTAACCAGATAACCAGGTTTTGTATGCGTCTCGTACAATGGGTCACAGCTAGGGATCCTAAATCAGTACAAATAAGAATGAAAAATAACACAACGTTCTAAATTGCTATGACTAATTCACAATACAAAAAAACAATTCAATCCATATTGCAGGATTTAATCAGTGGCCAAGTACTAATTAAAAATTTTACTAGTGTCTGTCTGCTCTTCAATGGAATAATAGCAAAATGTATTTCCAGTTCTGATTTTGACTCACTAAATCCTGTTGAGAAAATAATTTAAGTGAAACCCTTTTCAGAAGAACTCTCCTCAAGGTGCACACATGGGAAGCAGCCCTCAAATATGTCATTCTTGGAAAACCCAACACGACGTTAGCAGACCTGATACTCCTGCTGCAGTGTTTGTGCAGAATACGGAGCACAGAGTAAACTGACAAAATAATTGGATTATACATGCACAATTCAGACTTTCAGTTACCGCATGCTTTCTTGCTCCTGGTTTCCACAGAAAAGTCAGTTTTTTGTTCCTTAAGTCCTTGTACTGCTTATTTACATATGAAAAGGTAAGTTTATAAAAGAGCTTTCCTATTTTACTACATCTAATAGTTAATAATTTAAATCTGTAGCCATTATCATCATATAGATTGACACAAATGGCATATGGATCATTCTGGGGATGAGGGTTAGTTTCTTTTAAGAGAGAATTGTTTTAGTTTTTGCAGGAAATTAATCAGGGGAATGGGCTTTGTGGAGCATGGAGCAAATCTAATCTGTTCTTTGTTCAAATTTGCCTTGCTCCAATTCCTAGCAATTGTAGACAACATGCTCTTTTGTTCGGGAGCCACTTGTTACATGCATAATTAGAGACTGCAGTAGCTGTGTTTAAAGAAAAACTGTTTTCCAATGTAATGTGTGATCTTGATAATAGTATTTTCATCAAAGGTAGCAATTACATTCATTAAGCTGGGACTGGCAAGGCAGCAAGGAAATTAAGTGCAAGGTGAATAAAAAGCTCCCCGTTTCTTTTTAAAATCTCTGCCTCTTTATAAGTTGAAATGCACCATGTTGAGCTGCAAACTGGAAAATACATACTGAATATAAAAAAAGAAAGAAAGAAAAAAATAAAGTCCTCCTTAACCTTTCTGAATAATGATCCAGAAGATATATCCTAGGGACACCTACTATAGATGCACTTTTCAAATTAAAGGGCTTTATTCTACATTAATTTCTTATGCAAGTTTTAAACGAGCTCAACATATGATTCAGGTCTTTAAAGGCTCCAGGGCTCTCTAGGATTAATTCACTGTTCTTTTCACACATAAATTAATTGTTTTGTGTTCTCAGAAACAGCAAACAGCACATAAATCAACCAGTTTAGAAAAGACACAAGGCTGGTACCTTTTGCAAATCACTGAAGTTTGCTATTTACACTTCATTATTATCATATGTAACTTTTAGAGGGAAAAACTGGAAAAGTAGGACATATGTTGTTAATTCTAAGCGGATTTCTTGAGTGCATAACTCATTTTAGCAATTTGATTCCTTGAAAGACAAAAGTTGTGGAGCACTGAAAAGCCATTCTTCCAGCACTCTTAATTATATTTTTCCCAGTTAATAATTCAATTACACTTCACTAATGTATTTGCAAACATTTCCACATAAAAATAGCTAGTTGTGGAGTTCCCACCACCACCCTTTTTGCCTTAAGTGTTGTAAGAAAGAGTGAGATTTGCAGATGGAAAAATGTGAATAGCTAAAGTTGAGGGCCCCGGAGCCCCAGGAGTGCTGTGCCCAGCCCATGGGCTCCCCCAGGCACTCCTGCTGAGCGCACACACAGGAATCTCATTTTTAAACTCCAAAATGTAATCCCACTTTTTTTTTCTTTTCCAGGCACTGTACTGCAGGCTGAGAAGCAGGGGGAAGCGGGTCCATCCCCTCGTACCTTTGCCCTGTGTGGACAGCCAGGGCAGCACACCACTGCAGAGACGTTGCTCCTTTAGATGAGGGCTGAGCCCTAATTTTGCACGCAGGCAAAATGCCCCTCTTCAGGGATCTTGGCAAACGTCAACCAAAGCAGAAGACACTCGCAGCAAGTGGGGCAAGTTTAATTTACAAGCACTTACAGCAGGACAGGTACAGGGAAGCAGGCGATGCCAGGTACTCTGCTCCCTCCTGAAAGGGGATGTCCCAGTGCATTCTTATCTCAAGGCAAGAGAGAAAACCAAAGCCAGAAGCTGGCTGTCCGTAACTCCAAAAATAATTTTCTCCCTCTGCCCTTCCCAGAAATAGAACATGAAACCACAGCATCTTGGCCAAATTGGAATTTGCATAGTTCTGCGAAGCATTTCCTTCAGTTAGGAATGATTTAATTATTCTTCACTTCCTCTTCTAGAAATCATTCCTGGATAATGAGGTTAGCATAGAGCAGATATGTTTCAGTCAAGAAATAGATGTACTTCAGTGCCAGAAGGCTCTTACATCTTAAAAAAAAAAAAAAAAAAGATTTTTGGACACTTCTAAATAGAAGCAGCAGTACAGAGAAGGTTGGCTATTAAATTATACTAGTCTGAGACACCAGATCATCGGGTGCTTTAACCCAGTGCTGTGTCAGCCCCTTGAAGAATTAGAGGACAACCACAACTGTCTTGCAGCCCAGATTCTTACACAAGGGTAACAAGGCACATTTTAAATAATTATAAAATAATGACAAGCTATATTACCTCCAGAGAATTGTTTATCTGTGCAAATTGAATTACTGAAGTCAAACTACAGTAGAGCTAAAATACTTCTAGCATAAAACGGAAGACCTAATGCTGCACCTTACTTTGGACCCACCTTGGAAACTGTGAATCCTGCATGGCAGGCAAATATATTTAATGACAAATGGCTTGCTGAATCTAGCTTTTATTATTCAAGCAACAATCAAACTAACCAGCCATATCAATCAAATGTAGACATTGCTCCAATTAAACTGAGAAAATTATTTTCTTTTTAAAGCTTGATTGGACAGACATTGAGAAGACTTAAGTAATTTGGAATTTAAGAAGGAAGCATAACAGTTTGTCTTTGGTAAAAATCATAAAATGGAACATAAGGAATTTTTCTCTGAACATGGGGAAAACAAGACTATGAACATAAATACAGCCTTCATATCATATAACCATCTTCTAGTACATAATAGGGAGTCACAAAACATTTTCAAAGTTCAAAAAGTACCTAAGCTGAAAAAAGTGCTTTGCCTCAATTCTTATGGGAACAATTGCAGCAAATGCTGCATTTGGTGTGTAAACATCCTCCATCTCAGGTACGGAATGTCTTAATGTTTTCTTTCCTAAAACAAACAGCATCAGCTTTTGCACTAAAATACATTCGCTCCATACCAACTATATTTTCAACAGCTCCATTAACAAAACAAGTTCTATGGAGCTTTTCAGTATTTAACTACATTTCCAGAACCTTAATTTCTGAATTATTCCTTGCTTATTTTTAGGTCAGTTTAGCAGAGTTGACACAAAGCTGTTCTCTATGAGATAAAATGCAAAAAAAAAAAAAAAAAAAAAAAGTAAAACATTGTGCCTACAACTTCGTATCATTTCAAAGTTGGCTTTTTCACTTCAGCTGGTCCTTTAGCCGGTGTTGGATACATGATACAGTGATTCCATAAAGTTATATCAGCTAATACTTTTTAGCATAAATAATGTATGCAGCTTCTGGGACTCTTCACTTTCATACTCTCTAATTTTGTATCCCTACAGAAAACCAAAAAATCTCCAGAGAAGCTAGTGTCTTTCTAAAATGTAATTATCATGTCTTTGGGTACCATCTAAACAAAGGCAGAAAAACTCAGTGACACAGTATCAAATTAAAACTGGATGACTGCTCTGGTTATAATGAAAAATTTGCATTTAATTTGCATCTTTAGGATGCATATCAGTGAATAGAAAAATCTTGCAGCATGTCCTACAAAACAATTCAGGCCAAAAATATCCGAGAGACTTGCAGCAAACTTAATGTGATGAAAAGGATGATCAGAAAATTATTCTGTTCCTCTGACGGGTGGGTCATCCTTTAAAAGTCTTGGCTGAATGTCCCTAAGAGAAGGCAGGAAACAACCCCTCAACCAGGAAAACATCAGCTCTGGATGTGTGTATCAGAGCTTCTTGTGTCCTATGAAGTGGAGACCCAACCAGAGTCCTTCTGCAGGCAGCAAAATGGAAACTTTCCTAAAACCGAATCAATCAAACTTACAGGATCCAGAGAGGCAGGGAATACAAACTCAACATGAACCCATCATACTGCAGCTCTGCTCTTCCCTTCGTTCTCTCTACACTAGGAAAGAAAGTCGTCTCATAGCTGGAAAACATTAAGACATTTCTTATCTGCCAGCTTGCATTTGGCTCTAAACCAAACAAGCAGTAATGCTCTGTTTCGGCTCTTCCCACCGATGAGCACTTTCCCACCATGACCCTCCAGCCATCGTTACAGATGAACCAAAGCTCATTTTAAGTTCTGCTAATGTCTGCAAGTTGACTTCTCTATTGAGCATACCCAAAGCACTCCAGCCCTGCTTTATCTGGCGATTTACAGCAGATGTTTTTAAAACTGTCACTAATTGTGACAATGGTTTGTGTAATGCTTCAAACAGATTGTAAGACCTCCAGGTCTGGCTAGTTAGAGAGCAGAATTTAATTTCAGTTCATATATGCTAATTTCCTGGTTACGTGACCCCCAAGTACACAAACTAGCAATGTGGAAGTTGGCGATTTATTGCTCTATTTTAGGCTTTCCTCTTGCTATTTGATTTCTTTTTTAATGTAAGAGAGTGGTTACAGCTTGTAATAGCTTTCCTTTCTTCAGAGATCCCTGCAAAATGTTTGATGAACAAATTTTTCTGTGTGTTCAGAAGTCCTCATTGTGTATATTAAATAAATCCAGTTCTGAAAGTGCTGGCTACTTGGCTATTGAGACACAGTTTTCTGTCAGGTGGGGAGTGCTTTTCCTTTAGGATCTTTTGTGAAGTCACCTTGAGATTTTTTTCTATGTATAGCCCTCCAGTATTAGTAGCTCTACAGCTACTAAGACACACACAGAGGAAGAATAGTTTCAGAAAGATGTAAATCCAAATGATCTTGAAAGACAGAAGAATATATAAAACTGCTATTACTGCCTATTGAGACTGTACGTATTTCGATTTATATTTAAAAATATTTTATCAAAAAAAATGTTACGTTGTACATTGCATGTTCTTTTGAACATTAATATACCAACAGGAATCAACATTTGAACGCTTTGATCTATGAAACAAGCTATTAGGAAACACACTGGTTAGTTCTAGTTACCTCATGTATTAGACAGTTATTGCACACGAACAGAGTATTTTTAGAGGATCATAAATGCCAAGATTTCAAAGCAGCTTAATAATGTCTCTAGTATCAGATAATGAGAAATTCCCTCAATGCCGCTAAGCTGGACTTTGTTAATTATAGCAACTGATCTTACAACTGGCATATTTAACTGAAATAATGATTGTAAATCCTATTCGTTAGCCTGGAACTCTGGATTCACTAAGCATTGCTGTTTGACTGTCTCTGGTGTGGACTCAGAAAGAACTCTTGCATCCTCTCACCTGTGTGTACAATCAACCACAGTATGTCACTCTAGACAGGCAAATCCAGAAGAGTAAGACTTCTAGCCATGTCCCCTCACCTGGACCTAGATCAAGGAGTCACACTTCAGAGAAGACAACTCCTTGCAAAACGCTCTGCAAATGACTGTATTTCAATACAACATAAAATAACAAATTGTGTGAAAATTCTTTGGGAATTGTACAATACATATTCATCTGCCCGTCAGCTCTCACTTGATTTGTGCCTCTGCCAACAGTTTGCACAGTGATAACTTAACAGGTAAATATTTATAAAGTATTTGTGGTAGCTGTTAACCACTTTCACGTAATTCTCGTAGGAGAAGATCTATCATATTGGTACACTGATACATTCGGGGGTTGAGGAAAAACATTTCTTCAGCTTTCATGTATCCAATAAGCAAGCTCAGGAAAGTCAAACAGCTGCTTTCGAAGCAGACTGTGTTTCAAATCAAGCTTAGCTTGGTAGGAAGAACTTGAAATGAAAGAGCTCTCTCACCAAAAGGTTTCCAAATGGAAACGCTTTAACATGTTAATTAGAAAATTCTTTACATAGCAAAAGGCTCCCAATGAACAATTACTTCATATTTCACGTAAGCCTTTTGTAACACAATCTTTATATGGGGAAAAGAATATATGGAAGAAAGAACAACAGCACAGAAAACATCATATAAAATGTTGTATTTGAGTATTTCCCAAGTAGCAATTAAACCTTTCTGTTTCTGGAAAAGGCAGAGGAAATCTGCCTCAGACCTTCATCACAAACCAGAATAAAACTAAAGAAACCTGGAAGATGATATAATTATCCTCTCCCAGTGCAAAAATTGCAAGACCTGGGAAAAATTTTAAATGACAGATTATTAGAGAACCATAACCTGATATACAAGATGAGCATTGCATCAAGTCAAATATCGAATTTGGGCACTTTTTAATACATTCTCAATACAGGTCTTTTCTTCTAACTGGGGAAGCCCAGATGCAACATTTGATACTGAAGATGCTGTTCCAGGGCAATAGACTAAATTGACTGGGCTGACTATGGGCATATAAAGGGAAAACTCAGTAATATAAATACATATTGAGTATAAAGCAGCTTTGAGTATTGTCATTAGCACAGAAAGCCTCGCAGCATTCACAATGCCAGCTCTGCAGCCCTACACTTACTGGTGCAGCCAGCCACCATCAACAGTCCTGTGCCCACAGTGCCAAATGTGGAAATGCAATTTATGACAATCCATAAATGCTTGTCCCAAACAGAATAGGGGGTGGTGAGTGCAAGCAGCTCTTAACAGTTCCTGGACAACAGCACAGCACATCTTATTGCTAAACCAGAATCTGCGTTTAGTGCAGCAGTGGAATCAGACTTAAGGGGATGAAACAAGTTAACTCTTCCCAGAATCAGTGACCAGAACACGCTCTCCACAGCGGTACATGCCCTTTTAAAACAACAATGAAAGAAACTCAGCGGTTGTAATTAATTTGTGCACATATTCCTCCACAGAATTTTGTAGACAAAAATCAAATACAATACATACATTTCTTTCAAAAGTCATTGTGTATAGAATACAGCATACAGAATTCAGAGATGTGAAATATTTACAGCTGTAACATTAGTTAAAGGTTTGACCTTGCTTTTCTGAGAAGAACTGTCGAGTAGCTGATGAGGCTTTTCAGGTTGTTTCCTGGACTAAGGCATCCGCGTTCAGAATGTAGGAAATCACATTATTTTGATTTTTTCCTGATTACTTTTACAAATGGATACCTGACACAGTTCTACACAAAGAGACAGTCCTTTTACATAATCCTGGATATCCAGCCCTTAACAGTCCTTCAAAGAGCTCTGCACTTTCCTCCACAAAGCGTTTGCTTTTAGCGTTATATTAAGTCAGTTAAGTATTGCCACTCGCTTCCTAGCCTCATGAAAACAGCAGAAACCAAGCTAAGATAGTATCTCAAACTAGGAGACCTATTAAAAAGTATGAATCAAAACCTGATCTCTGCTGACACTTGTGTTAGCAAAGCAGGCTGAACTACAGCAGCTAGGGACTGCCTCACACTAGCACAACTCATCACATGTTGATTAACATTAACGCAAGCATTTTGTAGTATGATTATAATCATTTTAGACTCACAGATAGACTACGTTGAGCAGAACAACTGCAGTTAACTGTTGTGGTGTCTGTAGTCTTAATTCTAGTCTAACAATCTCCCCAGCCACTTCAATTCCGCTGAAAGAAAGCCTGCAAACAACCTGAAATGCATTAATAATAATAATAATATTAATAATGCTAGAAGAAAACTTCAGAAATCATCCAGTCCACCCTCCTACTCTTGTATTTTTGAAAATCTCAAAGCTGTTGATCAAAATTATATGGGAGGGGCTTTTTTTATTGGCATAAGGATAATTACCACATTAATTCTTTGCCTATCAACAGACAAAGCGTGTATGTGGGGGGATTAATTCACTAAAGTAGTTACTTCCCTTTCAAGCTGACAGAAAGTCAGAAAACTTTTTAATAGTGCTTTTCCTCCTTCTTGTTTCTTTGTATAAGGCACTGCAGTCTGCTTGTTTTACAAAATCATATTTGTTAAGTGTCATTTACCCCAGTTTTGCTACAAAATTGTTTAGGAGTCTCAGACTGTTACAGTCTAAGCTCCACTCAAAGTGAATCATCAGTGACAAGCAAGCTTTAAAAATGAGATACTTCTAGGTCAGCCAAAACCAGAAAACCAATCCTTCCCTCCCCAAAACACTTGAAACAAATTGGCAATTACAACAATTATAATGATTTTTCATATATTAAGCTTTCCGTCTCTTGATTCTTAGTTAATTAGTTCTCCAGCACTGAAGAGGTTTCTGCCGTAAATAAAACGTCTAATTTTAAAGTAAACAAAGAGGGATAAAAAAGCAAATACTTCTTAACCACCCCCCTCTTTCTCTCTCTCTTAAAAGGCAAAAAACTTTGCTAGAGAACCACTAACTTCCATGAGGGAGTTTTCTAGGCTGCAAATTAACAGTCCCTCCCTAACTCCCAGGAAGGCTCTGAGGATTAAAGTTTATAAAATGCATTGAACATGGAAAGGCCACTGTGAGGTAGTATCACAGCATTCCTATTACCTAGCTTATATCTCTGTCTTTTTGCAGAACTACTAGAGCTTTTTTAACGCCATTTCACAAAGATTTCAACTCAACCTTTTATGAAAGGAGAACTATAAATAACCTCTTAGATTAAAACCCTTAACAGCTGAGAAGGCTGGAAAGGGAGGTAGATAATATCCACCTTTCAGTACTACAAATTGGGGCTGGAAGGGCTTAATTACCAAGATATACTTAAGAACACACTAAGGGCTGCTATAAAAATTACTCCAATTACAGCAGCTCCACAGACATCGCTCCACCTGGGAGAGAGGAAACCATCGCTTCTATCTCTTTCCACATACCTCTCCTGTACCCCATGCTAATAAAGGGCATCACGAACAAACAGCAGCTTCACGCCATGCAACAGTTCTGCTGAACGTGTAAAGTCCTTTCTCTCAGGTGGCTTAACAGAACCTTTCACACCAGACAAGCCAAGGATTTGGCTTCTTTTGTTTTCACTTTGAAATCTCAAAGTGGAGATACACTGCTTGCATAACCTAAGGCAGCAAAAAAATTTCAGCCAATGTGTTGGCTTAGAAGTCTCTCAGGCAGAAAGAGATACTTTTAACCCATGATTTGGATTTGAATGTGGAATTCACGATTTCATATGAATTACACACTCACTGTCCTGAAATGGGGAATTCATGGTTTTCCTTATGATTTCATCTGAGATGATGTATTCTTATTTATGATGTCATTAATGATTTTTATAATTACAAATAAATATGCAATTCACAATGAATGTTCAGGGAAATAATTTCTGCTAACGGTCAAGAAGTCCTTGTGGTTTCAGTACTCCTGCGCTAAACTTTTTGCAATGGTGCTCAACTGGATATTTGAAGTTCCTTCATATATTGTACCTGAAATCAGAAGAAAATAAATTAGAAGACTATAAAAACACAGTGATTATATGAAGAAGAGACCAAGATATTTTTCTAACAGTCCAGTCAGAACATTTACAATTATGAAGTGATGCCTTACTGAGCAAGTTCTAGAAACAGAATTATTTACATAAATGTTCATATTTTATTATCTGCAACAATTAAAATACTCTTCTGCTGGTACAATATAATGACAAGACACTTTCCTGAAAAGCAATTCCTAAATAACCAACAAAAGTTAAGTATTTACAAATGCTATCAGCAATAAAAGTCAAAGGGTAATATTGTTAGTAATGTCAAACTGTTAGGCCCAAGAATTATACTAGTAAACAAGGAAGTCTTGAAAATAAAACTCCACATAGGTTCAGATCTTAAAGCCAAATAAAGTATTTTCAATTTTTTTTAACTGGAATTTTCTTAATAGAATGGGACACAATGTGTGTCTCTGTATTTTATTGGTATCTAATTAAACATTTTAACTAGCCTTACATACACAGCTATTTATACCTAAAGATTTACCTTCTCATATCTGAGCCTTTGAATCAGTGTTGATTACAGTCTCATGGAAAACAGTATCTTAAAAAGCTAGCCAGTCATTGATCCCCAAACTTTAATACTACTAATGCTACAAGAAATACTTGTTAAGAAACTATCACTCACCTATCTTGCAGTCACGATAGTACTTTTCTATTGGATAATTTTTTGTGAATCCAACACCACCCATCCATTCAATACATTTACTAGTTGTCAGTGTCGCAACCTATGAAAATAGTTTCAGAGTTACAATTTCAGGATTCAACTTCATGCAGGTGGTAGTAAATTTTATTCTTTGTGGCTATTTAAAGTAAAAACAAAACAGCAATTAAAGCAGTTACTAGAACAAGTGGGAAGAGGAAGGACCGATATTTTTGTATTCATCTTATTTATGCAAGTTATTTTAGAATAAAAATGACATTTTTCTAAATCAGAGGACATCAAGAATTCAAAAACCATTATTGCAACAGTTCACATGCTGCACTATGAAAAAGACTAGCAGTGGTATGCAAGACAGCAATTAAACAGACGCAGAAGCAATACAGTTTTGAATCATATTAAGACCCACAGTTGTGACTGGCAGAGTTGAAACGGTCACAAATGAAATCTCACCATGCCACTTCTTTAGCCACAAAAAGAGAATTCTGAGAAAATGCAATCTCTCTAGATGAGCAAAAATACGAATTCACTTTCTCTTTTAATGTTGTTGCTTGGTTTTCAAAATTTTATTTAGGTGCGTGAGCAGTTCATTCTTTAGTGGCCTACTTGACACTCCGTACATGGACTGAGAATGAGGAACAAGGTAAAAGTACATCCACAGATCTCACAGCAAAACATGAATTAAAAGTTATACATTCAGTAACAGAAGAAACTTTTAAACAGCAGTGACATAAATCCACTGAATAAAGAGACTGTAAGTTACCTCAGCAGTGTAGTATTTGGCCATGCTGGCCTCCTTTATGAATGGCCTTCCTGTTTCTGCAAGACGGGCTGCGTTGTAGGTCAGCAACCTCGCTGCCTCCAACTGCGTGGCCACCTGAGCTATCTGATGTTGCATCCCCTGTAATAAGCACGCCGCAAGTCAGACACAACTGGTATCTTAATACTGAACTGGAATTTCTAGCAAGAACCATTCTTTTCACCAAGGACCATACCTACACTCTAAAATAAAAATACAAAATCTAGATGGACTCGTAATTCTGCATGTCTCTGCATCTATGACATCGGTGTTGGAAAACCTCTGGGCCACCGAAGTCCTTTTTGGAACGGCACTCCCATTTTCTCCTTCCCTCTTCTTGGATTCAGGAGTACTGGGGAACTTCTTGCCTAACTGGCTGTACAGGAGGATTCAACAGGAACCTATCTGCACCCATGAATATCAAGGAAAATTTCAGCCAAATCTTAACATTTTTCTCAGCACTGCAGAGACACGCGTAGGTCAAACCTGTATTTTTATTTTGCAGCTGTCTATTGAGAACATTCATACATTAACAAGTCTAGTTCCCTGATGAGCTTAACCGAGAAAGACTGCAAAAAAGTAGCTCTTAAATAAAGTGGAGAACTAGCAAGGTGACAACCACTTCTTCCCATATTCCATAGCCATGAGACAAGACTTAGGATCAGCATTAAAGTATAGAGGACATGACTGATGAATGAATTCAAAGGGAAGGAAAAAGGTGATGGAGCTGACATCTAAATGGTAGGTATTACAAAAGAATGGATTTATTTAAGGAGACCCAAACATGATGACTGAAAACGAACATTTAGTAGCCTAACTTGGTCCTAAACCACAATGAAATCTTTCATCTTATTAGAACATTAACACTGCTCCCTAAAATTTGCAAAAATATAAAAGCAGGTCAAAATAACAAAATGATTCAGCAATTATAAATTCCATTTCCCATTCAAAAGACGCAGTTCCAATAATTTCCTAGATATCTGTGGGTGCTTCCTAAAATTTGTATAAATTATGAGTAGTACTAATGTTCCTTCTCTTCAGCCAAGATGTAGGTTTCTTTTAACAAGAAAATTACTATGGTAATTACAATTATATATCTTCCTTATTAAACTATACATCATTTTTGCAACAAAGACTCTTTTTCGTTTTAAGATACAGATATTATCATGGAAACTAAATGTCTTTGTATAACACAGGAAATCTAATAATTCAATCAGTTTTCCTCATCTTTTTATAATTTCTAGTGTCTCCAGAAAAAGGCCTTCCCCTACACCTCATGAAAGGGTATAAAAACTGGAACGCATTCAACATACTGTGATATTAAAATCAGAACAGAAAGCAGTTCCAGGTATATTATTTTCAAAGGCAGTGAATATATTATCAAGTAAAAGGAGTTATGTTAATAATGTTTTGAAGTTTTAAATGATTTCTACGGTACTTGCAAAGGGACATAGCACTAAATTTATATATTTTACATGGCAGATGAATGGTCATCCAAAATTATTCTGAAAAATTCTCAAATATTGAGAAGTAGAGATGTGACACAAGGTGGAGCACAAATTATGCAAATTGGATTACTCACTTTACTGACTTCACCTACTGTGGTAATTACTACTCTCTTGGAGGACACTTCCCATGTGTTCATTAACAAGTACCTGGAAATCGAATACGCTTTTCCCAAACTGGACTCTCTCCTTTGTATAGGGAATTGTATGGTCGAAACACCCCTGTGCCAGTCCTAACATCTGTAAGAAATAAGACATATTGAGGCGAGTTAGGACAAAAAAAACCCCTAAATTTTGAGGAATAAGCCTATTCCATACTATTCCATTCCTGAAAGAAACTTTCTTACTAAAAGCAAAATATTTCTGAAAACATTATCACTACTTTTTGAACAGATGTTATAGGTCAAATAAGGTTGCACAAATATTAAGTGTTTCTGGCAAAATTCTTAATTACACGGGAAATTTACTGTAAACTAAAGATCTATAGATCTACATTATGCCATTAAAGGAAAAATAATTTGGATTATTATTCAAAGCTATTTTCATAATAAAAATAATTTCTCATTTTATAGAAGACACTAGACTGTCAGAATTAGCAATTTATTTCAGAAGTTGGAAAATTAGTATAGTGGAAGGAGAGATAACATTTGTTCCAGTATTTTTGAGGAAAAAACCCAACTCAACAGAACAATTTTAGAAGACCCATTGTCTTTTCACATGCTCTCTTCACTTGGCAGCAAAGACAGCAAAACACAATTGTTATCTTGGTGGATAACGTCTGGGAAAACTACATACAAACATTTACAAAGTAACTCACATCTACACTAGTGTCTGATTTGTTAGCCTAAGGAAACATTATGAAATCTGGAAAGCAAACTAGTTTTACTTTTTTTTTTTAACTACCAAATTTTGAGAAGCGTATTCCATTCCAAACAAGACAGTAAACAAAGGACCCTGCCTTTCATATATCTTGGAATATATAGCTATTAGTAAATAAGATCAGTTGGTTTCATTATATAACTACCATCCACCTGAACGCATTCTTTCTATCTAGTTTCTTTCCTAGGAAAAACAAAGATAGGAAATCAGATTAGGGGAAGCATCACAGAAGTTAAAAAAAAA
This sequence comes from Haliaeetus albicilla, assembly GCF_947461875.1. NCBI lineage: Eukaryota > Metazoa > Chordata > Aves > Accipitriformes > Accipitridae > Haliaeetus > Haliaeetus albicilla. The sequence goes on along the minus strand of NC_091493.1, from coordinate 36,806,026 downwards.
GGGGGGGGGGAAATGAATGGCATGAAGAACTATCAAAAAGCAAGGTAACAGTATACAGTAAAATTGGAATCTCATAAAACTTTTCTAAGTCAAGATGGGATACTACAATGTGGCAGTCAGCTGTCATATCAAGCAGCTTAAAATATGTTTAATGATGTACAATAGTGTATGGGTACTTTTGGATAGACCCACATATTAAGCTGAAAGCCAAGGGCCCCAAGAAGGTAAAAATATGACTCTGACTGGGTTCAGACATCTACTCCTTAATCATTTAAGGCTCTAGAAAAAAAACACAATACATAGGAGAATGAGTATGTGGGAAAAGAACATAATACAGTCTGCTGCTAATCAGCTGTATTACCAGATTTGTTGCCTTCTCATATAAATTCATACAGACAAACCAAGTATATCAACTTCAGCACCTGTAGCAATATATGCAGCTACCTTGCACTAAAACTATCTGACACTGTTTTCACAGCCACAATTACATTTTATAAGATGTTCATTATCTTTTAAAACTATTACTACTGCAAAACTAAATTCAATACTACAGGGCTTTAGAACTGCTGTTCTTGTCCATTCAAGTCCTTTTCTCTTCATTTGAAGGTGCCACGAAAGTAGTAACTAAGATATAACAACTACCTGACCTTACCTTTTAATTAGGTTATAACTGTAACTTGGAGTAATTAAAAGTAAAATCCAGACCATGTATTTTACTGCCAGAGCCTCTATATTATTTATATCTATGGGAACAACGGGGCCCACAGCCCTAGTTTTTAAATGCCATATCAGACAAAGCTTAATCACAGATAATCTATAGGAATGATGGAAGAGCCAACCCATTTAGCAGCATAGTATACTGCCATGTGGACAGTCTAAATTTCATGAGGATGATTACTTCTGGTCTGTCTGCAAACTTGGGCAAAAGATAAGGGAGATTGGTACTATAGACATATTACACCCTATACAGCACAATTACATCCACAACAAAGTAGAAACAAAAAAAGATTACTTTCAAAAGTAAATTAAAAATATAAAAACTCGTCATAAGTCATTTTATTATAGGGCTGAGCCTGATTTCCACTGAAATCAGCAGCAATCTGAGATCCAAAGTGAGTTTATAACAAAATACAACACTCTGAAATAACTCCAAGGTCAGCAAATATTTTCCCCTAAGATGCCATAAGGTGCAATTTTCAAACACAACAATGAACTAGGACACTTCTGCTATTAAAAAAAACATATTTATTTTAAAAATAAGTTGACTTTTAAAAATAAGTTGTTGGGAAAACATCAGTTAGCATAAGGTCACATTTGGCAATCCCATACAATCACAGCTGGAAGTATTAATATTAAACATTTCAGTGTGTTATATTTTACAAACCTAGCTTTCTTTGTAAAATAAATTTGCATAATGGAAGATAAAAATGTTGATATATTTCAGTAGCAATAAGTTAACCACCAAAGACAAACTAATTGCCATTTAATGTTTTCTAAATCTATTGGTTATGTCACTGAAGGAGAATTTTACCATTTAGAGTTGTTTTAGTATTTTACTGTAACTTAGATACAGGAATAGTGACATCTAGTGGCAATTTAGCTTTTAATAAAGTATTTTCTAAAGTTTATTCTTATTAACTTCAAATATTTTGTAATGGTCAATCCAAATTCAAAGTTATATACTGGTTGTATTCAGTATTAAACAAAATTACCCACCTGTGCAGCAATACCTATTCTGCCAGTATTTAGCATTCCAATTGCATACTTATAGCCTTGTCCAACCTGTCCCAGGATATTGGTCTCAGGAACCTAAAGAATAAAACCACTCAATTATTCCTCTTCTATTCTGCTTTGCAACTGCTGGTATGGATCACAGGTGAATCAATGTACATGTTTTATTTAATGTTCCTCATAAGTGAAGGCATAAAACATAAACCAGACATTTGATTCCTAGAATATCTGATTAGAACATTTTCTGATACATGTGATTAAAAACTGATGATTTAGAAAAACTGTATCATTTTAAGAAACCCAACCCCCCTCAAGACTTCTGTGACAGAATAGGGACGAAAAAGTTAAAATATGCCAAACAATCAGTATGTTTAAAGAAAAAAAATATACTAGGAATTTAGTTAACATTCTTTCCTTATATGTAGTCGAGTTCCAATTACACACAAATTATGCTTCAATAGCTAAACAACTTACAATACCTTAACATTTTCAAATGTTACTGGGCAGGTGGAAGATGCTCTGATTCCAAGCTTGTCCTCCTTCTTCCCCACATGTAGTCCCTCTGTGTCGCGATCTACTATGAAGCAAGTAATTCCCCTGTATCCCTAGGATGAATTAAAAAATAATCAAGAACTGGCTTTTATATTAATATTACCAAATGGTGGTCTAAATATCTCATTCCACTACTGAAATTATACACCTGCTTAATACTATACTACTAAATAAAACACTGGCACCATCATCTGTTCCCTCTATGTCTGCTACTTATGGCTTAACAAAGGCCAGAGATACTTTCCTGTTAAAATATTCCACATGGAAAACATAATCAGAACAACATTAAAAGTTCTCTTGATAAGACAGGGGACTGGTATTACATAAACGAAACAGACAGGACTGTGGTGCCTGTCTATAATGGAAATCACTGGGAAAGCAAGTTATTGCTGTGCAGAAGTTACTGCTTGCTGTTGGAACGTATGTCACAGGCAAACAACGGCCTGCAAGAAGACATTGGGTACCTTTAGACTAAAGTTGTCAAATGAGTAATGGCTCTCAACCCATCTGTCAGATGATTCTATAGGATGCAAGGTTTTACTTAAGCTCAATTACTTCAGCTGCTTTTCTCATGGAATGCTGCACATATACTCTTCCTTTTAAGGTCATCCAAAGTAAGAGCACTGACTGATGAGACTGGCGTCACTGGGAACTGTGCATGAATATTCAAAGTGCAGCAAAATTGTTAGTGTTTTAACAGACCTAATCTAACACCCAGAATTGGTGCATGCATTCTCCTTGTGATTCCAGTTTTCAGAACATTGGTACCACTGTCTCTTCGCTTTAGAGAGGTAGTGGGAATATAATTGAGTAGTCTGAAATCATTATGATTGTTATCAAAAAGCTCCAAGAGTTGATTTGGTATTCAGATAATGATCTGGACAGGACACTAAATAATGCAAGTGACAACACATAGATTGTATAGCCAATCTAAATTCTGGCATCTCCTACATACAGGCTTACAATGTTCGTATCTTTGACGCCTTAAACTAGATTCTTGAAGTACAGAACGGTGATTCCTGATAGCTGTCACTTTCTCTTTTTCTCTCCATGTAATTCTTACTCCCAGTTCTCTCTCCTTTCCACCACTCATTCTTGCTCCCTCAGCATTTCCCCCAGCCAGAACCACAGTAGTGTCTCTTATGCAACACACTACAGACAAAATTGCGAGGTGTTTCTGGCCATGTTTCCATCTCTTCCTGTCCCTAATGTCCACAGCACCTCTTCTCACTAAGCGGGTAACACTGAGAGACAGGAAAAGTCCTGTGGTTCCTCTCAAAGAGTTGCCTTTTATTAGAGAGGAGGCTGCTGTTTCAATCTCACCTCAATGACAGCCCATCTCACCAAATGACAGCTGCTACTGCAGAGTGTACGTTTCAGTACACAGTTCTACACTGGTCTGTTCTCTCATTTAAACTGACGTCAACTGTTATTTAATCTTTGAGCAGCATTGACTTTTAATCTCCTTCTTGAATATTCAAAAGCAAATTTCTAACTTCAAGAAGACAAGTTATTATAAATTTTTAAAATGTTACACTAATACAGAAGAAACAACTCCAGATTATATGACAATGCACAGCAGTTAACAAATATAGAAACTGGCTTATCAAATATATTTTCATTGTATGTAGTACTCAAATCACCCACCAGCTTGTGAAGAAATGAATAAAAATTCAGAAAGTGACATGGTGTTCAACTGTTTAATACAATGAAAGAAAAACCTCTCTTATTTAGTCAAAACCTGAAATTTTAATTTTAAAAATAAATATCTTCAAGTTAAATTTTTAAGAAAGAGATACTGGAAGAAGTTTAAAAAATAAATCAAAGTTCTAAACAATTTAGTTTTGTATTTGATTATTACTCTACCATATTGGTATAGCACATTTTAAAGCCTGCAGCTGACTTTTCTGAATTGACTACCTATATGCAAATTGGTAACAAAACTTGAAACATGCATATTCAGCTACATATTTTTTCACCTGAACATACTTTGCTGTTGTATTCTTGTTAGTTTTCCAGTGCATGTAGCCTAAGCTCTCTTTTGCCTTTCAACAACAGCAACTTGTCAGTTAAGTCAGAAGGGTTGGAAAGACTTAAGATTGTCTGTTCTTCCGTTACTCAGAATAATACAAATGCATGCTGTGCTCTCCATCTAAGCAATTATGATTCTGACATTTTTATTTTCCCTGGTGGGAGGAATTTATTAAACTGCTCAGCAAGTTCTCAGTTTTTGTTGGGAAATATTTTTAAAGGTTTGCTGTCAGCTAGGAATAGGTTCAAAGAATATTAACCTTTAACATCAGATTATTAATATAAAATCCATAGTTTCATACATCATCAGCTGTCACTGAAATGCATCTATTCTTTAGCAACTTACTAAGGATGGATCTGTATTTGCCATCACAAAGAAAATTCCTGCATGTTCTGCTAAGCTAATCCACATCTTTGAGCCATTGATAATATAGTAGTCTCCTTTCTTTTCAGCCCGAGTCTTCAAAGAAAATGCATCACTGCCAGATCCAGCCTCCGAAAGACAGAAACTGCCTATCTGTCAATTGAAGGGAAAATTTAATTTCAATTTTTACTGAAAATATAGGCACAACATATAACAAATTCTACAACAAAAATAGTTATAAACAAGCACAAGTCTCTTAAATTCAAACATTTTAATCTATTGCATCAAAGTAACTAAATTTCAGATGTGGTGATTAAGAATAAAAACACTATGTAATTACACATCTCAAAGTCAACTGCTTCAAAGTTCTTTTCCACAGCAAATTAAATTTTAATGAAACTAATAAGCGCCTTTCCACTTTTACGTCTCAGCTACTGACGACAGGATGTATCTATATCATCTCAGCTCTAACCAGTGTTTGAAAGTTCACACGTATTTTCCAATGCTGCGGTCACCCATTTAGTTACTGAAAAAAACCACTTACTAACATTACTTAACTATTAAAAATTATATTATAGTTTAGTAAAGTGAGAATTTGACTCACTGTATCTTTAGCAACTCTGGGCAAGTAAGTTCTCTTTTGTTCTTCTGTTCCATATGTGGTAAACAACTTATTTGTTAGTGTATTTTGGAGTTCACATAGAAGAGCTACGGCTGGATCAACTTTGGCCAATTCTTCTACCACCAATATGATTGAAAAAAATGAAGCTCCAGTTCCTCCATATTCTTCCCCAAGCGCAATACTCATCAGCTGCAACATAAATAGATCAATCTGTTGGTTTCTTGTCAACAACTTGTTAGTCCAAGCTGATACTTAAGAGATTAAAATGAAAATCACAGAACGTAAGTATTTCCAGACCCTTCCCCAAAGACCTGTTTTCCTTCAATACCCTAAACAAACTAACAGTTCTTCACAGAAGCTGACAGTCGATTCATGCAAGAAATAACATGTCCAGTATACAGGCCAATCATCACCCTAGTTTGATTACCATTTCCAAAACAATTGTAATCTCAACAGAAGTCTAATATTTAGCGTTGTCATTGTATAAAATGACATTCTAAACATGTACAAGCTTTATGTTTGATAGCAGGAAAGGCTAAATTGAATCCAGGAACGAACATCAGGATATCTGCAACGCAAGTCCTTGTGGTTGCCCATTAAGGACACAGAGGACTCCTGATACCCTTTCCCAGCAACGCTTATTGGAGTCATGGCAATTCTAGCATTCTACGCAATTGCACTTAGCCAATTTAAAAAAAAAAATAAATAAGGGAGGGGGGAAAGACAAGAAACTCAAAGCAAAGATGAAGAATGTGGTACGGCAGAGGGAGAGATGGAAATAATATTACAGTAAAAGATGGAGAGTGATAATGCAGTAAAGAAGAGAAAGTTGCCTTGCTGTTGATAAATCCAAATTTTTTAATGATTCATTAGTTCACTTGAGTTATAGCCCCCAATTTTTTAATCTAAATATCTGAAAAATGCACAGCTAGATTCATAAAATGATCTCACTTTCTGAATAAAAGATTAAGTAAAAGTGTGCAGACCCCTTGTTCAAACAATCCCTGTATTACAGAGTCTTCCATTTTCGAATTCTCATCCATTTTTTGCACCAAAGGTGCAACTCGTTCCTGAGCAAATTTTGTCACTGTAACGAAGAGAAGAAAGAAAGAGTGTAAGTATTCTAACACTCTCCTTGAAGATCAATATAACAGTAATGTGGTACTTCTAACAGGTTATGAATGTATTCCCTGACTCTCCCAGACAAGTTAGTAAAAGGACAAAAAGTTGCCCAAGTGAAACAAGGTGATGTGCCGCAAGGCTCAATTATAATTGCTTTCTGAACTCATCTGCAACTCTCTAAACCAAAACAAATACTTCCCATAAATTCAGAAACTTTGAAAGCATCTCAGCAACACTTATGTAACATTGGTTGACCAAAAAAATTATGTAAAATATTTCAAATACATCCCTTATTTGTTTAGCTGTATCGTATTTCTTTATAAATTAAACCTGCAGTTTGGGAAGATGGCCTCAGGCTTTAAAGCATGTTATTTTGAGTGCACAAAATCCTGTATGAGTGTTTCTGTTTAATCTGAGCCTTTTATAAGCTCTCTCCCAGATATGCAGGTCCTCACTCTTTCACCTTTGCTCTGAGGATCCCTTCTGAAACACTGTCTTCTTCGTGCAAGCCTGGCTGCATTGCAGACACTCACATCACATCTGTCACCGTTCTGGCTATACCTGAAATCTCTGAAAACCAGCAGGGCAGTTAACTGTAGCTGAACTAAACACCTCAGAAAGGGCACTAGTCAATGCCAGGCAACTTCACTTCTGCAACAGCAAGTTTTAAACAGTTAATATTTATTTATGCAAAGTAAACTGCACTGTGGTATGCGGAACTGTGCTATGGTAACATGGAAAAAGAACATTACATTTTTCTCTTGTGAACTATAGCAGTTTTAAAATTAAGCACAATCCCACACAACAATCTCAACATTTAACTAGAATTAAATAATGAAAAGAAATTTTAAAGCTAAAATTTCCCTTCTAGTTGGACTTTCTGAATTTTAACTACACAGATAATAGGTACCCATATTTTTCAGCATTGTTTCCTCTTCGGTGAATGTTTGAAGCGGAGCACAGACAACTCCATCACTGGCTAGATTTGGCATGAGTTCCGATTTGGAGGATCTAAAGACACATGGAGAAGCTCTCCAAGGAGCCAAGTATGCTGGCATATTTCTTTTCAGCTGTTGACAACAAATACAGAACATGCAAACAGTTAATAGAATTTGTATTTGTATACAGACAGCAATACACAATTTTACCCAGTGTTTTTATTCAGTAAATGATTAGGAAATACAACTTACATTCAATGTCTAGTTCGAAAGTTTTTGAGAAGATATACCCCCCCCCCCCCCAGTGTCCTAAAGAAAATACCCCTTAATTATTCTTCTTTCAACCCCAAACAATTTTCTTTCTGGAAGTTTGCTAACACAATGTTATGCTACAAACTATTCACAAACATTAATTTTAGCAATTTTTGGTGTTTACAAGCAAATAAACCCTGCTGATAGTATTTATTTTTATAGATGATTTTGCAAGTCTGCTGCAATATTCATAGTAGTAAGTGTATATTTTGATAGAATATCTTCATTAACAAATATGATAAGAGTAAATGTGAAATAGACTTAAGAATGCTTTTTACAGAAAACCTGTCAACTTTTAATGACAGACTTAGCATTCTCCCTGGTGTTCTAGGGACCAGCAACTCTTGTTTCTAAAGCAATCTGATAGCACTTCATCTGGATTATTGGTATTTTGCTGTGAAAGGGCACAACTTTTAACAGCACCGTAGATGTCTGTATTCAAACTGAGTTCTTATGCACCACAATGATTTTCAGAATGAGCACACATTTCATAGACAAAGCCCTGGCATTTGAATGCCTCTGTAAATTTCTGTACAGTTAGTTTAAATCCTACAGTTAGTATGTTGATAGTACTATGTAACTAATAATTAATGCATCTTATTTGGTTGATTTATTTAGAAAGTAGAGGAAGGAAATAAAATTGAGTAATTTATGCTTAAACTCTCCCCATTTGTCCACGATATAAAACAATTCAAAATGATATGAAGAAGCACTGGTTATCCAACCAAGAGAGCAGAGGTATTATGAGCATTTTACTATAAGGGGAATGGTGGTAAGCATATGAGGCACAAGGCACAAAAATGAACAGAACAGACAGTGGCTTTTGGGAGCAAGATACGCATAGTGATTGTCAGGTGGGTGGACATAGATAAGGTGACAGGTAACTAATTTTGTACCTTGGAGAATTATAAACTACTTAGCATTCAAAGACTTATAAGTAGATAACAGCAGGCTTTAGAAAGGAACACATTTAGTTTGAATATTAATATACTTTCCAATGACAGAATAATTTCTTAGGATTTTAAAAAAAGTTAGCATAATGAATATGATCTGGCTTAAAAAGTAACAGGCCAACAGTAGCTAAACTGGTGCAAAATGTATTCCTGAAAAGCGCTATTAAAAAAGAAGCACAGTTCGACTGACTGATCTCAAAAGAGGCAAGACAGAGAAATGGCTTTGCTCTCACAGCTCCCAAAACGCAACTTATGCTGTGGCTAACGTCTACAGATCAGATCTTTGCTACAGATATCTGTCACTATTGCTATTGTCAGTCTAAAGTGTGGAGATATTAATGTCTTACTAAGACAACTGCTGACACAAACCCCCAGTAGACACAGCTGTGCCATAATGTATATATGAGCATATGCCTGCCAACATGCATTTTTGCCAGCACATGCTCTTAACCCTACAGTGAGCAGACTGACTGGCTGTGCTGTAACCAGACTGTTATTTAGCTCACAGAACGCAGGACAATTTTGCAATGCACACTGTGATAGCAGCATTCCTCAAAAAACGGCAGAAACTTTGGAGTCAGGAAGTAAAAATTCCTTTGATCCTTCTAATAATTCACTCTCTTTCATGTTGGCTTTCAACACTTGTCATCTCCCTGGCTGAAGAACTGATGTAAAACAGATCTACAGACTCTTTTTGTCTTAGAGACAAGATGCGTAAGTCTATTACGGTAAGGAAACTCCAACTTTCGCACAACCAGTCATGCATGACAAAAAAAACAGTAAGAAGTGGCAATATAGAAAACAAATATTGCTGTGAATATTCAATGTTCACTCACATTCAACACCCCTGGTCACATAAAACAAATACTGATTAGTGGGGCTGATTCATGAATACAAAGTTTAGATGATCAGCAATAGCTGCAACACTTTCAAATGAAGACTTAAGTTACTGGAGCCACTGTAGGTCTTCACAGAAAAATAAAACAGGAGTTGCCTTAATAGAGATAAAATCCAATGGAAGCTGTCAGTCAGGAATGGATTATTCACAGAACATCCAGCTATGGTAGGATCACTCAACACCCAGATGTGCAAGACCATTAAGCATCCTTCTGCGTAAGTCCATATTCTTAGCAAGGTCTGAGAAGGAAAAACATGAGCATGCACAGACACACATATATATATATTTAACACAGTATGCTTCCTGAGCAGTTGTAGGATTACAAATCACACATACTTCCTGCTTCTTCCACTACTTTATTTCCAAGTACAAAGAAAAGAGCATTTTTCTTTCATGGTGGCATAACCAAAGATGAATCACTGAGAATATTTCACCAGTACTGACCAAGAGCTGTCAGGAAAAAGACAGTGCCTTCTTAAGAATACAAAACTTTTCAAAAAGTTGCAAGTAGGTACATTCAGTAGCCAATAAGCCAGTACTTTTGAAACAACTGGTAGCATGCTGGGATTACCTCTACTTTAATTTGATGGCACCTGACACTTGCATGCAGAATTATCAACCACGCAGGTGAACACATCACTAAATGCATGCAGAGGACTCTGCTCCATGCGAAGTGGGAAGTGCAGATCTTGTAGACCACAAAAACTCCACAGATTTTTCTCATATGCTTTCAGGAAAATGTGAAGCTGGACAAATTTGATTAAAAACAGTTCAGCAAGGTCAAGCACAAGCACATGGGGCTGTATCAGTGTGATACTGCCAAACGCCTGGCTAGCAAGTAGAAGCGTTGAAACACAGTAAAGAGCTCAGTGTTTGTTATAGGTTACAGCCACCATAGCAGGCCCGCTCTTGGCAACAATGCCAAAGGTTTTGAGAAAGTTAGTGCCCACAGGAACTGTCCCTTCATTCACTTAGCCTCCCTCCCCCTTAGTAGAAACCACCCCATGCTTTCTCCCCTCCCCAGAGCTTTCACTCCGAGGCTCTTCCACTGCAACCAACCCACTTGAGAGTGGTAAAGTGCCCTACTGCGGCAGGAGAAACAAAGGCAACCCTTCGCGTACATATGCAGATAAGGTTTGATAAAACCTTGTTTGATACCCAGTTGAGATGGTGCTAGAGGACAAAAGGAATATGCATAACAAGGTTACCTTGAAAAGTCTTAAAACCAGTAGGATGGCCCCAAGGGGGCCTACATCGACAACACCCACACACAGAGCAGCAGCCAACAGGTATGCCAGAGTAATAGCGCAGTGTAGAAATTATGTTTTATTTCAACATTTAGATTAAAAAAAAAAAATCAAGTCACTACATTATTGTTTGCATTTTTAGTCTTAGAAGTCACGCAATCATATAGTATTACGACCTTTCAGATACTTATTTAAAGTGCACGTATGTTACTCAAATGCTTCGATACTTCTTCCCTGCTTTTTTCCCCTTCTTTTTCTGTAGGTAAGGTAGTGATTTATGCTGCCACAAGATTCAGACTGCTTGCCCTACTAAACACATGTATTTGAAAATTGGTTTCTGGGTTGCTGATAACATTGATTTTTCTGCTTATCTCAATTCTTACATCCAGCTCAGCTCTTTAAAGATCGGTTCTTTTGGCTTCCTACTGTTTGTTTTACAATCTAAAATGAGATTTTAATGCTGGTGGACTTGGCAGCAGCATTAAGATATAAATAAAAAGGCCAAAACAATGTACTTTCCTAAGCTCACTTGGCTTTCCTTGATGATTTCCACTCCTGTATCTGTCCTAGCCATCTTCCAGACAGCTCCTGCTTCTCAGCAGAGAAGCTCCATCATTGGAAGCTTGCTTGCCCTCATTTATGGGGTTGGTTTTCTTTACTTCAGTTGTCACAACACACCCACAAGCTGCAGGAGGAGGTCCCAGGCCAGTGCGCCTTCTCACTCTGCACAGTAAAAGCGTGTGTGCGGCACAAACCCAGGTTTTCCGCTTGTTTCCTTTGTCTTTTTGATTACCCCTACAGTGCCACAAGTCTGTTTAGATAACCAAAGGAGACATCAAAGCACCTCTGCTGCTAGGACTGTGCTGCCTCCTCACAGGCGTATCTGCCACGGGCTGCTCCAACTACAAGCTGTTTCCCAAGACTTGCAAGAACTTTCTTTAACAAGAAGTTACCTAATACCACCCCTCCATACAAAAAAAAAAGCGCCAGCAGACAGGAGGAGAAGAGGGCTTTCCAAGCTGCGCAGCTGCATTTGGACCGGCCGAGCGGACCCCGCACCCCGCCAGCTCCGAGCCCCCCAGCGAGCGGCTCCCCCGGCGGGGAGACGGGCTCCCGGAGCCCGCCCTCGTCCCCACAGGAGGGACCGGAGAGCCGCGTAACGGAGACGCGGGGGGCCTCCTCGGCAGCCTTAACCGGCGGTCTGAGGCGACAGGAGATGAGAAGCGAGGCGGGATCCCCCCTTCCCTCAAGCTCGGAACCCCCCGGCCCGCCGCTCCCTCAGACGCCCGGCGACCCCATCACGGCAGGGGACCCACCCCTCTCGCGCCCTCAGGCGCCCCGCTTCACCTTCGTGCAGTTCCTCAGCCAACCGCCCGCCGCCGCCGCCGCCATCTTGCTGCCCGCCGCCGCCGGTGCCACGCCCCCCGCCGCGGTCTCGCGAGGCTGCAGTGGGCCGGGCCGGGCCGCGGGAGGCACAACAAACATGGCGGCAGCGGCGGCGGCAACGGGCGGCGGCCGCGGCGCGGGGTGGCGGCGGTGAGTAGTCGCCCTCTCCTTCTTTCGCCCTTACGCCGTAGAGGGGTAGTTCGGCGGCAGCGCGACCCGCAATCCTCCCCTCCTTCCCCGGGGCGGTGGCAGCGGTCAGCCGTGACACGCTCTGCCCGCCCCGCGGCTTCCCCGCTGGGGCCTCCCTTTGGCGTGAGGGGGACGGGCGGGAGCGCCTCACCGGGGGAGGCTGCTGTCGGTTCGGGCGGGTGAGGAGAGCCGTGCTGCCGGTGCAGCCCCTCGGCTTCCCCCTTGTTTTGAAGCCGGGACGACGACGACGAACGACCCGTGACCGTGTGGCTTCCCGCCCACGCGTGAAGGCGGCGTGGGTCGGAGAAAGGTGGAGGAAGCCGGGGGGGTTCGTGCGCGGTCTGGCGTGGGGAGGGGGTGGCGGAGCAACCGGCGATTTTCCGTGGCTGGTGACAGGTCGTGGGGCTCGGCCCGGCAACCGCCAACGCTGCGATTCCTCTTCCCCTTCCCACGCAGAAAACTCCTTCAGAAGGAGCAGGAAGGGCTTGGATAGAGTTTGGGATCCTTCCTCTTCGTTATTTTAATTTGAAGTCATTGTAGTGGAAAACGTGAGACTGGGGCAGAGACATGCCCCCCCCCCCCCCTTTTTTTCCTTAATTCCTTAAAAGAAAACAGGGTGTATACATGTGCTCGTAGTCATTTTATTCTCTTATAATTACTGCGGTGTGAGTTCTTACTGTGTGTGTTAAAGTACTGGTTTTACTCTGAATTATTTTCTTTAGTATAATTCTCTAGGCAAAATATTTGTAATGCCTTTCATCCTAGCACATCCTATGGCACTTCTTAGACAATAAACTTGGTACACATCAGCACTGTAACTGGTGTTAAATCCAGCAGTTGAGCCCGTGTAGAAAACAAATAACCGGTATTCTACCCGTCAGTGTACAAAGCTGGAGAAGATGTAGTTGTCTATGCAGAAAATGTTCTGTGTAAGTAGAACTTGAGGAACATCTGGTGTGATCAGCCCATTCGAGTGCCTGAAACGTGAGCTGGTCTGCTCAGGTTTCTGATAATTAGAATTGCATTTACTGGTTTGCAGTAGTGACATAGCAAGTATCTGATCTGTATCCTTCTTCCCTGAAAAGGAGAACAGCTGGTTGTATACCTATAAAAAATACCACGTAAAATCACAAAAGGTTCTTTTGTGCACACAATATAGAGGTTTGAGGCAGTGCTTAAATTGTGGTGACTCACCTATGTTGACATAAAAAAAAAAAAGGATGAATGTTTTCAAATTAAATCAACGAGGAAGAGAAAGGAAGTTTTATGCAGTTGATCACCAAAATAACGTCTTTTCCCCAATCAGATTTTTAAAATTTTCTGTAATTTTCTTTAAAAATTAAATGTCATTATAAAAGTAATTGATCAAATAAGTTTTTGTGCCTTACACAAAGGGATACACAGATTCTTCTGTGAAAATACGGACCTTTAACGTTGTTTCATGTTGAACCAATCAACATTTAGAGTGGTTTAATTTTAAATTGTTTTTTCTTATTATTATAATTTGGCGAAAGTTGACCTGGTCAGGACTTTACATTACATTGTTCTATTTCTCTCTTCCATATTTTTAATTCATATCCTGGTATCTTTGTTTTATTGCAGGAGACACCAACAAATGGAATACAAATTAACTTAAGCCTACACGAGGCTGGTGACACCTGAAAGAGGGTAGGCAAAATTGATATGTAAAGATGTGTTGAAAACTAACTTAATGGTGTTAATAATGATAGTAGTTGAGCACAGTTAGGTATGATGTGAAAGAACATACTCATCTGGATGCTAGAAGTGAACTAACACTTGTAAATAACTTTGAAAATACAGGAGGATGTGTTTAAATGTGGTCTTGAACTCAGGACTTGAGTTTTTGTCGGTCACCTGATGCCTTGTTTAGTAGCTATTGGAAAATGAAAAGATACTGAAAATGTAGCATTATAAATTATTTCTGATTATAGTCTGCAGAATGGTAATGTGACTGACTCATTGTCCTCTTTCCAGCTGAATCCTAAATTCTGTCTTCACAAATTCATTGCAAATTGAGACTCTAGAGGTTTGTCATTTACAGTCCCAGAAAAGACCATGACCAGTGACTTCTAATGAATAATTTTCTGATTTCAATGCAAAATAATGAAATGGATTAAGAGTTTTATGCAGGATAGGAAACTAAAATCTTGGGAGAACTGTGAAATATTGCTTTCTATAAGGCTTCTTTCCGTTTTTGCTGATCAGCAACATTTGCTTGGTTTCCCAGCATTACAGTTACCGTAACTGACTTAGCCAACTCTGGGATTTTTTGAAGCCATGTGTTCACCAGAGGAACTACGCAAATGATCAGTGAGATAGAAGTGTCTTTCAGTGAGATAGATGAAGGAGTGGATGCAGTCTTTGGAAAGTTTTTGCTGGAAGTGTAATTGTTTTATTAAAACTTACAGCAGTAGAGTGTTAGAACCTGTCTTTCAAAACATACATATTTTTTTCAAGTTTTCTTTCTTACAACTCACGGGGGTTGGGAAGAATAATGGACATATGTTTCCTTTTCTTCCTTCCAGGGAAAGTGGAGAAGCTGTGCTCTGTGCTTTCTGTCTGACCTGCTGGGAGTACCTTTTGGAGCATGTTTGCTACTTAACAGGGAACTGAAATTCAGGTATGATCCATTTAAAAAAAAAAAAAAAAAAAAAGTTGATTTTGATTATTATGTCATTTTATCCCATTTGATACTGTCCTTATGTTACTGTTGCTGAAATCCATTTCCCCAGTCATACATATTTGGTAATCTTTAATGAGTTAAAAATTCTAAAAAGAATATTCTTATGGTTATCAATTTGTGCATTGATTCATGCTGTATGATAAAAGTAATCCTTCACTTAAAAACAAGGCTTTAAAATTTTTTTATGAATGCATTCAAATTCAATGACACTTGTGTTTTGAAAATATTTTTCCTTCTAGGCACAAGTGGTTGTAAACATAAAGAGGGAATATGGGTGAAAAGAAGCCAGAACCTTTGGACTTTGTAAAAGATTTTCAGGAATATCTTACACAGCAGACTCACCATGTAAATATGATTTCTGGATCAGTTAGTGGAGATAAGGAAGCAGAGACTCTTCAGGGAGGTAAGCTAATTTCAGTGCTATCAAATTTTATTTTTTTGAGAATGACTGCATTGTTTACATTCCAGATAATTATGGAGGCTATTACAATTATATGGAAGCATCTCTGATAGTCGTTTTCACATCACAAAAGATACGTATGTACTTTTGGTTTAATCATGGTATGTTTTTATAGTTCTGTGTATTTAAAGACCAAGGGCATAGAGAAGCAAAAGTTATTTGGCACAATCTCACAGCAAAATAGATAGTATCCCACTGATGCTTGACTGAAATCTCTTGGTTATTCACAGCTGGGACAGAAGGTGATCAGAATGGTCTGGATCATCCTTCTGTTGAAGTTTCACTGGATGAGAACTCAGGAATGTTAGTGGATGGGTTTGAAAGGACATTTGATGGAAAGTTAAAGTGTCGATACTGCAACTATGCCAGCAAAGGAACAGCACGGCTTATAGAGCATATCAGAATTCATACAGGTATGAAGTATTCTGCAGTACTTTGCTGTGAGGCATTGTGATACTAAGTCAATGGTATGATTTGCAAGTGAGGAGTTGGCATCTTCAAGCAGTGTGATAGTTCATGGAGTTACTCAACAATTAGAAGCGTTTAGGTTTTTTTAATAGACTGGTTTTTTAAGAGTGTGCCCTGTACCTATTTAAATTATGCAAATTTCTGCTTACATTTATTATTGCAACTATTGAATTTGAAGTAACTATATATGGGAGTAAAGTTTAGCGTGAAAGCATCAGTGTAAATTGAAGGGCCCTAAATGTAACTTTTAGTTTTTCCTTGCTAATCAGAAAAGTGAAAAATGTACATGTTGCCATGTGGAGATTTATAGGGGCTGCTTCTCCTCTGTTGTTTAGCTGTGAAAATACTACTGTTTTGCACAACATTCTAGATGTGGAAGTATAAAACATAGTAATAAGAATAAAGTTTTCATGTTGGTAGAATATTCAAATGTGAAGGCATATCGTCAAATAAGTGATTAATAACAGTAATGAAAAGAAAAAATACTTACTGTGGCTTCTTTAAGAGCATTTGCCACTGTTGGGTTTATAAAGCTGAAAAGCAAAACTCTTAGTAAAGGTTAGAATATCCTAAACTGTTCATGAAGTCAGCTCTGACTTCTTGGCAAATGAGAGAAAACAAACGGAAGGTCCTTGTGAAGTCTGACTTTGGTGCCTGCCCAGTGTATTACACCAATACTGAAGACTTTATGGCTGTTAACTAGAGTAATAAGAAAAATTGTATTCTGCAAAGAATGGAAGTTTCTACAGGTGTCCAGTCTGGTATGCACTGTCCCAAAACTTTTAAGCATATCGTTTCAGTGGTCTTGGGCAGGTGGCCTTCTGGGACTCCCTTTGAAGGAAATGCATTGTTGTAACTTGGATGTAATTGTAGCTCTCTTTGGGTATGGTTATTGTTAATCAGATGCTTGCTTTGCTGTGAACCATTGCTTCTACACAGTAACTCCCAGGATGTATTTTGGGGAAGTCAGTGCTCCTTGCACTGGCCCTGCAGTGTTGGCTTGTTTTGACAAGGCATAACAGGATAGAAAATGGCAACCAACTAGAAATCAAAGAGTTCTGAGGTTTAGACTCTGAAGATCTTGTAAATTCTTCTCTTGTGCTACCGTGAGCTACCTCTGTGTGTAGCTGTTGCTGTTTTCAGATTCTCAGTGGAAATTTTCATGTAGATCCAATAGTGGATAAAATACTGTGGCTTGTGAACCTGCATTTGACACAGTGTTAATGCTATGGCTTGCTGCACATCTGCAAAGCAGCGGTGTGTTTTGGAGCATTATTTTTGTCTGGTTTTTCATAAAGCAGTTACAGCTTCACCTACCATTTGCCTCATATGGTCTGTGAACAACGAGAGATCTTTTCTTTTTAACAGCTTTACTCTGCGCAGTGCTATTTCTGAGCTTGTGAAATGAGGATGATGCAGTAGTGGGAGAAACTGTACTGCAGACTTACACAGTTCATTTTTAAAAGGTACTTAGAGGTGCAGAAGTAACATCAACTTTAAAATTCCATGTCTTTTCAGTAGCCTATAGCTATTGCCATCTAAAAACTTGCATCCCCAAGCCCACAGTTACTACTGGCCAGTTGTCAACATGAGCAGATGGACTGCTAGAGCTGTGATGGGAAACACAAATTACTACTCGAAGAAGTTGGTGTTGTGCGTTCGCTGATTCTTGAGAAGTTTTTGATGGCTTTGGTGCGCATGGGGTTTCTCAAACAGAATGACTGAAATAACGTGTTGTTACTTAATGCCAAATGTCATAAATTATAGCCATACTAGAGAGCAAAAATTCAAATCTTCCTCCTTTAAGTATCAAAATGTAGTTATTGGTATAGTGTCAGCATTCCTTCTCTTACTGTAGGAAGTTGCCTACCTTTCTTATACTCTCAGATCTTAGGTTAACAGTTCTTTTGTGTTTTCAGAATGCTTTCTTATCCTGCTGCTACTTTAGGGAGTAGAGGTTACTAAGTGGCTAGAGGTAGCAGAACAATTCCTGGTGCAGATTATGACCATTTCAGCATGGTTGCAACATAATATATACAAAAGCAAGAAGGATTCCAACCAAGAATTAGGATGCTAAGAAACATCCTCAAAAATCTCTGACCCAGTGGTCATTATTCAGAAGCAAACATTCCATGAGCTACACAAACTCAGTTTTTAGGGCAAAGCGTAATACTTGGGGTTTGTGCCTTGACTAACATTTTGAGTCATTTCACATGGTCACAATATATGGTATTGTTAGCATTATACCAGAAGAAAAGAGCTTTACGTGTGGGGTGACTATTGTCTCAGTGCAGCTGCAGGTATTCCTGTTATCAGAGGGTATATGCATAACTCATTTCATCAAAGAAACTTTCACAAAGGTGCTAGGAAAAGGTAGCCATATCGAAGGCGCACGTTGCTCTACTGCAAAATCACGCAGTCTGAATTACTTCCATTTTCAGAAAGCTAACTAGCAGTGAGAGAGGGATGCAGGGGGTGTCAGCCTATCGTCTACCAAAGAGCTTCAGCAATTTGGGCACACCTTCACACAGTGAATGGTTTGTAGCCAGGTTACTGGTTCAAACATGCCTGATGCCTAATGAAATACCAATAACTGTACAATGATAACAGTTCATTTCCCTATAGCAATCTGTTCAGCTTTATAATATAGACAGGCTGTCAGAGGTTTATTTGTTTTTCTGTATAGTTTCCCCTTTGCTTTTTTACAATACGTTTCATATCCTTAATTTTAATACACACTGTGTGGTGTCCTGACAGCAACATCATTTTGGCATTAACTTAACGGCTCTTCAGAAAGCCCCACTTTGTTTCTTTGTACAGAGACAGAGGGCTCCAGAACAAGCAAGGGTTTTTTTGTGGTGGTTTTTTTTTTCTTGTTTTTTTTCCACTTAAGGACAAGGACATCCAAGACCTGAGTGTAGTTTTGCTCAGAAGCATAGTGGGGAAGCGTGCAAGGGGCCAAGAGATGGATTGCATGGACTAGGAAGGCTCAGAGTGACTGAATCAGCATTAAAATAGGGAAGTGATAGCTGCCTAGTAGCCTCAGAGCAATGTAAGTAAACAGGTAATGCATCCTGGATAACATGCAAGTGCAGCAAGGTATCTGCCAAAGTAATTATGATCCAGGCATGATCACGCAACCATTATCAAGTGCAACTTACT
This sequence comes from Haliaeetus albicilla, assembly GCF_947461875.1. Taxonomy (NCBI): domain Eukaryota; kingdom Metazoa; phylum Chordata; class Aves; order Accipitriformes; family Accipitridae; genus Haliaeetus; species Haliaeetus albicilla. The sequence continues at coordinate 36,786,887 of NC_091493.1, read as the reverse complement.
GCAGAATTAACTTCATGCTGAGTCTGACAGCAGTATAATTAGCAGTTCATCAGCTGTGGTGTATTAAGGGTGTGCAACACGGGATGCAAATCTTTATCTCTGTGTAACCAGTTTAGAATGAAATTAGCCCATTCAGATTGACAAATTCTTTGTGAATGCAGGGAGTTTGTCAGCCTTTTTACATCATTGTTTGTACCAAATCTCCAGATCTTTACACATACATATCTATCTGAATACATTTTATGCTTATGGAGAAATCATGGTTTCAGTTGGTGCAAATAAGGTACCTAGAGGCAGCACAAAAATTGCTTGCTTTCCTCTTGAAGAGCCAGTGATGTAGGAGAAAAGAAAAATCTCCTATTCAGTATCCCAGATTGTGATTCCAAACTGTAGGATGCTCCACACAGGAAGGGCTTGCTGCGTTAGTCACATGCCATCTTATGGGGCTTGTACAGTGCTTGCAGTGTAATAGTGGCCCTTGTTCCCTTCAGTCTTTGGGTTTTACAGTTGTTCTAGATGGGTTTTGAAAGCCAAAAACCAGATGTATTGCCCTGTATTTAAAATAGTAGAAAATATTAAAAAAAAAAAAAAGAGGCTGAAGAGAAGGAGCCCACTCACATTTTTTTGGAGTTTGTCATGCTGTGTGGCAAGAGAATCGGTTGCTTAACAGTGATTTAGAAATTGACCTGGCATTCTAGATAGGAAGATAAGATGATGTTTCATTTCAGCACCTGAACATGCATCAAATCCTTTAGGCATTTCTAACATTGCAGACCTGGATCTAAAAAATCCTAAAAGATCAGTCTATGAAGGAAAATCAAAAGTCCCGAAGTATTATGTTACAAATGTGTTGGCCTGTAATTGTTTGAAAGTTTTCTAAATACTTTTAAAAGTGTTAATGTTATTATCTCTAAATATCATTTAATAGAAGAGGAAAGTTCTACTTATCAGAAAGGAGAATATCTGGTATTATCATGTCTGAGAGAACACACAGTTGTCCAGGGCTTAGCTGGCTTTTGTTTTCTTTAATAACTCTTAAGCCACAGGATCCTTTTTCAAAATTCAGTTCTTAAGCGGATGCATGTGTATGTGGGTTATTTAGATAATAGTTCCAGGATGTTTAAAACTAGGAGTGTTTGGAAGATACTGAAAGGATACTCTCCCTCAATGTTTAAACACAGTTACCATTAAGAATGATTACATTTTGGTGGTGCAGACATTCCTGTAGCCAACTGCTTATGTGCTTTATAGGTGAGGTAGAGTTTGGATCCAGTTAAGAGCACTGCACAAACATCACTGCATTCAGTCCTTGGCATCATTGCTGCAATTCCTAGTCAGGTTATCTGTTATGCTAATTCTGGTCACATTTTTGTTCTTACACTTATTGTCACTTGGGTGAGGCAGAGATGTCTAAATTTACTTTTCCACCAAATAACCAGCTAAACTTAAGACTAGCAGTGACTCTGAAGCTGAACTGTTAGATTAGCAGCTCCTATTTAGCTACTTTCTGTTCCATTAAAAGCCTTTTTCAGGCACTCTGAGATGCTACAGTTAATCTGTTGTAATTTTCCAGGTGAGAAGCCGCACAGATGCCATTTATGTCCCTTTGCATCAGCTTATGAACGTCATCTGGAAGCTCATATGCGATCGCATACTGGTGAAAAACCATACAAATGTGAATTGTGTTCCTTTCGCTGCAGTGACAGAAGCAACTTATCTCACCACCGCAGACGCAAACATAAAATGGTGCCTGTCAAGGGTACAAGGTCTTCCCTAAGCAGCAAGAAAATGTGGGGGGTTTTGCAGAAGAAGACCAGCAATTTAGGGTACAGCAGAAGAGCATTAATTAATTTGAGTCCACCTTCCATGGTGGTTCAGAAACCAGACTACCTTAATGATTTCACTCATGAAATCCCAAATATCCAGACTGAAGCATATGAGAGCATGACCAAAACAACCCAGAGCAGTGGGTTGCCAAGAGATCCACAAGACCTTATGGTAGATAATCCTTTAAATCAGCTCTCTACATTAGCTGGACAGTTATCTAGCTTGCCACCTGAAAACCAAAATCCAGCCTCTCCTGACGTTGTTTCCTGTCAAGATGAAAAGCCTTTCATGATACAGCAGCCTGCTGCACCTGCAGTAGTTTCAGCTGTGTCAGCAAATATTCCTCAAAGTTCATCTCCAACCAGCCCAGATCCTCGACCTACACACAATCAACGGAACTATAGCCCCGTGGCAGGTCCCAGCAGTGATCGCAGTGCCCACACCAGTACTCCCAGCATAAGTAACAGTCAGCCAAGTACTCCAGCTCCAACCCTTCCAGTTCAGGACCCTCAGCTTCTGCATCACTGCCAACACTGTGACATGTACTTTGCGGACAATATCCTTTATACTATTCACATGGGATGTCATGGATTTGAAAATCCTTTTCAGTGCAACATATGTGGGTGTAAGTGTAAAAATAAGTATGACTTTGCTTGCCATTTTGCAAGAGGCCAACATAGTCAACATTGACTGAGAACGTGCTTTCATTTAGTTTTTTAACATATTACAGTATATTTTTCATACTTGCTGAAGGAAAGCTTGCACATGCCCATAAGGAATCTTCACGTTAGTCAATTCGACAAAGGAGGCAAATTTATTTCTGTGTTGTCGTAAAACTTGCCAGGGAAATTTTGTGTAAGATGTAGTTGTTATTTTATATGTAGCCTTTCAAAAAAGCTGAGTGAGTGCTGTAAGAATTGGAATGCATTTACATGCTTTGATCGCTAAATTTAAGTTGCTTGCACTTAATCCCAATAAATGTTCTACAAATGTAGAAGCAGAGTGTGTCCTGAAATGTAGGTTGCTATTATCAGACTATTTACTAGGCAAGACGAAATATATTAACCATAAAATACGAAAGGTTAATGCAATGACACATATGGTTACTTTGGAGACGTACTTGTCCTTAAAAACCTAGCTGCTCCAAATGGGAAAAACAAACAGAAACAACTTTCATATACAAATTCAATTTGATGTAAAACTTGCTGTAATCTGATGAAGGTTAATAATTTATGTTTTTGCTTAGTATAGTCTAAACTCTTCATGCTAGGGTTCAAACACTAATTTAACTATTATTTTTAAAGCTCATCACAAAACTAGAAGATAACAGGTTATTGTGAATGAAACTCTGGTAGGAAAAAAGAGTTAAAAGCTTGTCATTCACTAGTTATACAAAAGAAAAATTAAATATGACACCTTATTTTAAACTACACTTACCAAATTTTAAGTGTCATTTTTTTTAAAAGGAGGTAATTTTAAACAGTCATAATAAAGAGCTTGTAGAACTAATATATATTCAGTGAGATTTTTAACTGCCTTAAACTAATTTGTACAGATATTTAAAATTTGCACAATTAGACTTCTGTCTTGCTGATAGAAGTTCTAGTAGAAACAAACAAGAGGTTTACAAATTAAAAATCATTTGTTCAGTTTTATCTCGGGCCAAGCTACAACTGATAGGTTGCCTGCATGTTTGAAAGTTGTATAATCTAGCTTATTGTAAACTTAGGCTAACTTGGAAGTCAGTTTGTCTTGTCCTCTCCCCTGGATTTGTTGTCCGTTCAGTGTGCTAGAAATAAGGGGAAGGGCTTCTGGGTTTTCTGAACTGTTCATATAGTAGGGAAAGGAATACCGGCTGACTACATTTGAAGTCATTGTGATTAATAATTGTAGGTGGCGAATGGTAACTAAAGATGTACATGAAGTCCATTGCACATGTTTATTTTTTTTATACTGTACATCTTACTTTAGAAGCACCTAGGCTAATGGACAGGCACTTTAATGTAAACCTAAATAAAACTTCCTAGCAAGAATTAATGAAAGCTCTTAATGTGCTACACAGGAATTTGTAATGTTTCAAAAAAAAAGTGAAGAACTGTTACTTTTCCCATATTTAGACATGCACTTTTACCTTAGTTTGTCTTACTTGAGACAACTTAAAGCTTCCCTTATATATTCCCCTTTTACTATCAGCAGATTATGGCAGCAAATATGTTTTGTTAGAAGCAGGAAGATTTTATTAATGTTCTGCAAGTCAGAGGTTGGAATCTGAATAGCATACGTTTGGCTTATTCAAATGTATATTGTTATGGGAGCTAAAGCTTCCTGAGGCCAATAGAAAAACTTACAATGACTTCAGTGTAAGATCAACGCAGGAAAAACTACCCTTCTGAGAATTTTAGCTTTAGAAGTAATTTTGACTTCAGTGAACTAGAAATTTTCAAACCAAATATGTTTCTACCTAACTTACCTACTGTTGAATTTTCTGTGCTTAAGTAACCAGCTGAAGGAACTGGATTCTTGGCTGCACGTAGTCTTGTAGTAATGAGGTCAAAAATATGCCATTGAAGTACTTCCAGTGTAGTGAAGATGAATGATAGCACACTATCACTCTTAAAAATGTCTTTGGTTTCAGGCCTGGTTCAAAATCCTTTTCAGTGGATTTGTAAAAGAGAATGTAATTTCTATTTTTCATAGTGACACTCTTTATAATTCCAAAATATCTCTTTATTGCTTTATACTTTCAAAATTTATTTTAAAAGCAACACTGCAACTCTGTGTGCATAAACATAGAGAGTCCTTTATTTTAAGGACGAAACTTGATTGAACTGGAATCCAGTTGGAATTTACTGCTCCTATACAGGTTTTGTAACATGACCGTTCTAGTCAAGAGAGTAATGTAGAAATGATAGCTCTCTTTTGATCATGTATTGACACATTCTAAAATCTAAATTTGGTAAAAATACAATATTAGAACAACAGACGTTAGTGTTGAAGACCATTACAATTAGTAATTGATAGAGGTCACTTTCCTTGCCTTTTGATAGGTGAAGCAAACTTCTATTCCTAGGCTCTAGCAACTCCAAGGAAACTTCTGGAGTGGGGGTGCTCCAAGGAGCACCTTCCAGGACTGAACGATGCCGATCACAACAGCCAAGTTCTCCTTGGTTTGTGGCTCCAGCCTTTCTTCCTCTTGGTATTGGTAGGGAGGTTAACTCCGATGTGCACAGATGTTTGAGATTTTGTCCTTCCATTCCATTTATGTGGTTTCTGGCCCATTAGGAATTTCACAGGCAGTGCCTGTAAACGTTACAGACTTTTCTTTTTGTGTTTGCTAATCATTTGGTGATTTAGAAAAATGACTTCTGAATCATGATGCCCCTGAACGAAATTTCAGGTAAGAGAATAGATAGGTCACTAGTAGAGGTAGCTGCTAGCAAGAGGAAGCCTGCATGATCTTACTGAAAAGGGGCCCTCATTTAAGAGGGGATCCTCTGTTATGGGGGGAAGGTGGAAAAAAAACCACCCCAAAAACCCCTAACCCCAGACCTTGCAAATTGTTGTTCAGAAGTATTTTAATACTGCTGACTTAATACCATTGTTTCTGCTTCGAAGTACCTAAGGAAAAGAAAACGAGCTTGAACACCTATGAACTGTTGAACAATGATAAAAATATTTTTCCTTCTTTCCTTGTGCAAGCTCCTGTTTGCAGGGGGGCGGTTCTTAGGCAGCAGCAGGCTTTGGTGTTCATCCCTTGATCTGCAACCAGACCTGCGGGGCAGATCCCTGCTGACTAGTCCTTCAGAGAGGGTCCCCCTCTGGACTAGGATTCTTAAATTTTCAGCATAATACTGTATGTTCGGTTGTGCCAAACAGTACCCTGACTATATCTGTTTCCTTCTGTCTACTGAGTAGGATTGGAAGGTGTATTTTCATATTAGTTTTTCACAATTTTGTACATACTGTTTACTATAATTTAAAGACCAGAATTAGTACTGGAAAATTGTTGTAGAGTACGATCCTGATGATTCACTTGTACAAGCAGGCCTTGCTGAGTCAAGGAGGGATGCTTGTCAGGAATTGTGGGATTGAGTCCTTGGTTAGTAGGACTTTTCATATTGAGTTCTCCATGTGCTACACTGCACTACCTTGTTTTTGTTTTAAAAACCAAATCCTTATATTATAAGGTGACAATTAGCATTTTAACTTGTATTAACAGGGAAGTTTGGGAATGAGCTGAAATTTTTCCATAGCTTGACTCTGTTAAGTTCTGTAGTTGCAAAACATTAACTTTGTAGGGTTTTTGTGTTGTAATAGATTATTTTATGGATTTGTTGACATTTTTAACATGCACTATTTATAGTACTCTTAATACAGACTTATTGTGAGACTGAATAGTCCGATGAACATGCAGATACTAGACTGAAGATCATAGGATATTATCTTGGTTAATACTGAAACCAACTGTAAAGCAGCTAATAGGGAAAAATAGTTGTTTTTTCACAGATACATGTTTAGATGAAGAGGATTTTGACATAAAGTGTTGATTGGCATTTTAACGTAAAACTCGGTGCTGGAAGACACATTCCAACAGTGTTTCCTAGCAAAATGATCTGTTGCTATTTGTTTTGTTCCAGAATGTTTGGGGGGGGGGGGGGGTTGCTTGTTTGTTTTTTGTTTCTTTTTGACGAAGGGAATGTAATTTAGAAGTCTTCACTGGCAAGTTTTCTATTAATTTTAAGCTTCTTTGAAAATCTACAGCAAATGGATGTTCTGCTGCAGGAAATCTATCCCCTGCTGAAGCATTTTTCATTGAGCAATCTTTGTGTATGTGCTTCTAAGTACCTGCTTTGTTAATAATATGTATTTCAGTGTAAAGAGCATATTTTGTATGCAAAAATGAAACCCGTTAGAGTTGTAAAATAAATTTTATTGTGTAGTGAATGTTTTCAGATGACAAGGTTAATTCTGAAATAACTCGACTATATCTAGTGTAGTTCATGTTGTGAAGCTTTGCTTTTGTAAGATACGAATAAAATAACACTTTCTAATTAAGTCTCCTGTTAATTCTTAATTGCATATGCTTGAACAGGTACAACTGGTGAACTGCTCATGACTAGCTCTGGTCTAGATATGGTAAGGAAGGTAAGCTTACCTCTTGGGTAAGCAAGGAACAGTGCATTTATGTTTCAGTCTGCTTAAGTTGAAAACCAGGACACACTTCTACCCCTTCCCACTGTTAACCCTGCACATCTGGTCATCTTCCAAATCCTTTTTTTCCTCATACTCATATTTCCTTCTTATCAAGAGTGCTTCTGTGTCTGAAATGAGAGTTTTTATCATGGTGAGGTGGTTGTCACTGCATATGGAACTTCTGTGTGTGTTGTTATTAGCAACTTTGAAGGTGGCACCAAGTTACAAGTACCTTTTGGACACTGGAGTTAATCCCACATGTGTGTACATGCATGCAACTCTCAAGTTTCTGATTCTTTGCAGTTTCTGTCAGGGAAAGAAGCAGAAAAGCCAAGAGCCATCCATCTTGCTTCTTGTTATACCTTCCTAGACATGTATTCTCTGGCAATGCTCAGGTACCTGTTTGACAGAGCCAAGCCTGTCACCATCCAAGGTGCTCTTCAAAACCTCAGCTGGAGGAGGCTCTGAGGAAGCTCATCCAGCTTGAAGTTTGTCCCCCCGTAAGCAGGGAACAGGACTAGATGACTTGTAAGTGTTCCTCCCAGGCTTTTTCTATGATTCTGTGGAATTTAAATAAAATCTAAGGCTGGTTTGTTGTTGGCTTGATCCTCAAAGTCAAACACGGTATGCTAGACTATTTCTCTTCCATAATGCAGGGAGAGGAGTTATTAGAGAAGGCAGGATCCTCCATAGACGGAAGCTGTATCTCGTAAGATGTTTTCAGCTGTACTGCTGAAAGAGTACTGCATTTTAAACACTCTGGAGTTAAACACCAACAGTCTCTGTCACTATTTTAAAATATATTTATTAACTACATTGGTTGCCTCATGTTGGAATGAAGAAATTACACTTGTAGCAGGGTCAGAATGTTGATTTTGTATGCAACTTTGGTTTTTCAACTCATTTCCTTGCCGCAAGTCTTCCAAAAATTCTGCTTTGAGTTTGTTGAGTTCTTCGGCCAGGCTCTTCATCTCACTTGAGGGTATGTTTTTATCTAAAAGAAAATTAAAGCTGAACTTCTATCTTCATGCTTAAAGACAAAATTTACAGACTTTGACTCACATTCTACAAACAACTTTGACCAGACTTCTGAAGGCGATTGCCTCAGTCAGGCCTGCAGGTCTGGGATTCCTTAACAATTTACCCCAAGGAAATTTCATAGGTTTAGTCCTATGTTGCCAGCTAGCACCTGGAATATGCTACGCGTACCTTTTGCGTCCTTCATTGTCTGAGAGATGATGCGTCTGCATGTCTGATCAGCCTGATGGACAGTACTAGCTGCACAGATTGCTCGATCGGCTTCCTACCCAGGGTGACAAACAGGAAGGAAGAATACATGCAAACGCGTTATATTTGATTTAGACTGTCATCAACTTTTGAAGTACTCTTTGAAAACAAGTAAAATGTTAGCAGCAACTCGGTGACGGGTGCAGTGCACACCTGTTCCTTGGAATGTGGAGGCGGGTATGTACACCTGGTGACTGACTGCCAGAGAGATATGTGTGACATTAAGAAGTGAACATTATTTTCCTCAGTGTGATGTGACAGCTCCAAAATCTTTTTACTACCCTAGAACATGTAACAGTATTCTTGAGGGTAGTTCAGTGGTTTAAATTAATAACATGACAGAAGTACACATTTCAAATAGGATTAACTCTTCTGTGTGTGCTTTTGCAATCAAGAAATGCAGTAGCTATTTTGCAGTTCCTGTCATCACGGTGTTCCGTGCACAATTCGGGAATAACTAACTCACTCATTCACCATCATCTGAAAGAGCTATGACTGTGAAGACAAGCAGTGCTACCTTTTGTTCAGTGTTTTCCTCATTTTGCTTCACTGGATTTTCCAAAGCAGCAGCCAGCAAACTAATTATCTGCTCACTAAGAAAACAAACAAAAGAGTAAGCCACATTAATCAAATGGTTTCACTGAAGACTTTTCTTTCATTTTGTACTGATGCCTCATCACAGGAAAAAAAGCAAGTTTTCAGTTAAATTCATGAAGCAATCAATGAAATAATCTTTATACAGCAAGTTAGGTGAAAAACAATTACAACTAGAACTACAGCAAATTATTTCCAGTCTTATGTTTCAGCCAATTTACATAAACTTTCAGCAGCAGTTTAGAAGTGCAGTTAGTTTTGAGGTTAACTCTGCGAAGAATGATGGCTGTGAGTTCCCGACAACTGGCATGTATTGTGTGTGTAATTGCCTGGCTTCCAAAAACCACCATATAGAATATTTTTTTACATACTGTTTAGATGCAGTAAAAAGCTTCTACCCATCCGTTTATGAAAACAGTACTTAGTGAAAACCCTAGCATCAATCCAGTAGCATACTTATCCTCTGAAGTGCAATCAAAACTTTTCAGAATGAGGCTGTTCTGTTCCCAAGCATTTTTCTTGAGATCTGGCATTTCTATTCTTCTCGCCATTAAACATATTGTCTGGTCAGGTAATGGATGACTTCTTAGACGATTCCTCTGCAAGCAGCATTCAAGTGGACACTCTAAAAATAACTGGCAGAAGCTCAAGGAATCTAAAAGAAATAAACAGACAATCTTACCTTTAAACTGCTTAAGTAAAAACTTCTGAGAGCAACGTGCACAAGAAAGGCTTTACACGAATGAGGAAGTGCTACACTCGTTTTGAGCCTGAAAAGAATACAAACCTAAAAAGAATACAAACAATTTTACCTTCAAGGCTGCCCAAGTAGTAATTTCTGAGATCAACATACATAAGAAGGGCTTTAAGCGACCTAGCAATTTCTAATAAAACAGTACTAAAGTTAAGTTGATGCTTACTATACCGCGGGAACCTAGCGATTAAGAGTAACAAATGTTCCACAAGAGCGCTGGAAGAAAGGCAGCTGAAGCGCACCGAACTCCCTACGAAGCTGAAAACGTTCTTACGCATAGCAACGAAGAGTAATTACATTTGCGAGCCAGCTGGTACACCTCGTATCTCATGCTCCGATAATAAAAATTGTCATCCAAGATCAGGTAGAGCGGCCTAGACGTGGCTGCAAGTGTCCAGGAACGGCCAGCCCCGGCGTCGCTTTCCGCTGAGGAGAGCAGCCCCTGCCCGTGGCAGCAGGCCAGGAAGCGCTCCCAGGCCGGCTGGGCGGCGGTGGCCGGGGCAGAGAGCGGGTCCCCGGTCACCACCGCCCGCAGGAACCGCTCCAGGCACTGCAGCAGCTCCCGCCGGCTCCGCTTCCAGCGGGGCAGCTGCGGAGGAAGGCAGCGGAGGGGTGAAGGCCCCGCGCACCCACCGCCCGCCCCAGGCCCCGCCGCGGGGGCAGCGGCAGCCGGGCGGGAAGGCCCGGCGTGAGGGCCGGGCCGCGCTGCCTAGCAACGGCCGCAGCCAGGCGCCTCGGCTGGCCAATGAGAGCAGAGAGCGGCGCAGCGGGAAGGAAGAAAACCGCCACTGACCAATGGGGACGGCTCCGCCGGTCCCGCCCCCGGCTCGGGCGAGCCGAAGGCCTCCGGCGGGATGAGCTCGTCGTAGTCGAGGAGGGCGCAGGCCCAGCCCGGCCGCTGCGGCAGGCGGCGGCGCAGGGCGCGGGCCAGCGTGGACTTGCCGGCCGCCGGCAGCCCGCACAGCACGCACAGGCCCACCCGGGCGCGCCCGGCGCCGCCCGGCTGCTCATCCTCCTCCGCCGCCGTCGCCAGCGCCTCCAGAGGCCCGTCCGCCGCTTCCGCGGGCGGCCGCTGCTGTGCGCATGCGCGGGGCCGTCGGCGCGGGCGCGGAGGTTTCCCTGAGGTGAGCGGCGGGAGGTGTGGAGAGCGCTGTGGGCGTCTGCGCGGAACAGCCGGGTTTACTCGGATTTGTTTCGGTAATAAATTCGGTAACACGCTCTAGCGAACCCACAAGCGTCAGACGGCTGAGCGATGCGGCGGTGGTTTTTGTTACCATCGTAAAATCGAGATACTACCGAGGGTGCTCACCCTGATGCTTTATTTTAGATTACATTCGTGTAGCATTATGCTTGCTAATGAGGCCTAAAAGTATTCCTACTTGATGATAACAATTCAAGATTCTGAGGAATTAAGGAAGATGACACCTCTTCAGAGGACGCTCCTTGCCAGTGCGGGTTTTTGCCTGCAATATATTTTGGGTTCTTTTGTCCATCTCTTTGGTGAAATGGCCATCTAGGGGATTACAAATACTTTCTTGGTGAGGCCACTCCATAATTTATTCACCCTTTTTGCTAGTTCATATTCCCAAAGTTTGCATACAAGCAGGGTCAGTGTGTGATTACTCTCCGATGTACAGATCAATCAGTATCCAGAGCTTTGTTCTTGCCAGTGAGCTTTTCTCTGCGTGGCAGATTCTTTTCCAGTAGTTGCCATTTTGACAAACTATGTAACTTTATACATTTTCTCTTAAATTGGTACCGTTTTCTAATTGTCCCATTTAGAGTGACGAAAGCTATCGGTTGCTTTTGTAGTGGAATCAGTTTCTAGCAAAAATCACAAGCTGTAATAACCAGTAAACATTAAAACAATGTTAAGTTGTATAATGTATTTCCTGATACACCACATTTTCTATAACAGTAGAGATGGCTCATTTCTCTTAGACACATCATCTACAGAGTTTCTTTCCATTGCTAGTATCCCTATGTGTGGTTACTTTTCCAGACTACCTGAACTGGAAAGTAATGCGCAGCTAGTAGGTAATGAGAGGCAGGATCTGGATCCCAGCTTTGATAGGGTTGCACTGAAGGCAAGGCTCAGAGCGACGCATAGGAACTGTCCGTGAGCCTGGCATGCGGGGTACAGCCACATTCAGCCAGTGGCACACTGCTGAGGGGACGGTCCAGGAGGTAGGCAGACTGCAGACTTCCCAAGAGGTCAGTCTATATTCTCATTTTCACAGCTGCATATGACTAGAGGTGAATAAATTATGTCTGTAAATAACTGAATTTGCTTCTCTTTGGCCTGCAAGTAAGGCTGTTCTTCAGAAGAGTCCTCTTCTCTGATGCTGTTACAAATTTAATCTAACAAGAGTTGAACTTCAGGCTTCTGATTTAAAAAAACCAAGAGGTGAGGTAGAAGACGCACAAATACAGCCAGCAGCAATTAGCAAAATAATGGGATAACATCTGTGTTCAGTGCATCTTAGCACCAAGTCTTTTCCAGAGGTACATGCTTTCAGAAGGCATTTTGGCTGTGCAAGGAGAGGACTGGAGGATTGCAATCTTTAATTTTTTTCAGAGCAGTTATTTGTCAGAATTGATGAGGGTTCCCAAGAAACTTTTCAGATGGCTGGTCTCGGTGGGACTGTGGGTCTTTGAGGTCCTGAAGCAACTGCAGGGAGCTGGGTTTGTACTGGCTGCCTGAAGTGTGGAAAACACATTTTGTGAACTATTTCATGGCTTAAGACAACTGGTATTTCTAAACTGGTTCTTTACCGTTTTTAAACAGTTGCTAGCATTTATACATACATATAACTTTCTCTGCTCCTCCCTCTCCCTTTTCCTCTCCCTCTCCCTAGTAGCATTTACATGTCCCATTATGCTGTTTTCTATACAAGCAGTAAAACAGCATTTCTCCTTCAAGCATTTAATCTATTATATCTCATATGATGCTGCATGAAAAATCCTCCTAAGCAGGACATGAGGCATTAGGAACTTCGCTTACAATGATGCAGCAATGTAAACACAGCAAACATGAAGAAAAGAAGGTTTTAAATACTACAAACCTCGGGCCAGGAAAATGCGATATGGTAAAAAAATCAGGACTTGACGTGGCAGGCTGGAAAAGAAGTTACAGAAAATCAAGATGAAAAAACTCACAGATTTCAAAGTGTGGCTAAATATTCGGTATTAAGCTAGTGGTATTTTAGAACTCATTTTCATTTCCTGTGACATTCTTCGTATTCTCTTGCAACATTTTGTTTTGATAATTTTTATTTTATTTTATCAGAACCAGATCCACAGCTTGGCTAAGTAGCTTCTCTGGTATTTGGCCACAGAATTCAATCTTTGGCTGTTCTGCTAAGTAGCAGCCTGTTCCATCCCGTAGTACAGCCCGTGTTGACAGGGCAGGCAATAAAGCTCATACTTACCCATACAGAAATCCTGTCTAACACATTATAAATTATCATAGAAACGTTTAGGTTGGAAAAAACCTTTAAGATCATTGAGTCCAACCGTCAACCCAACGCTACCATGCCCAGTAAACCATGTCCTGAAGTGCCTCGTCTACATGTCTTTTGAACACCTATCTTAAATCTTTGAACACTTATACTTGGAAATTCAAACAGTTTTAACATATCAAAAAGCTACAAAGTCATCAGTAACTATATTAGAGAAGAGGCAGTGTATAATTTGGATTACTTAACGTGAAATAATGCAAGTATGCATCTATCTTACCTGATTATTTCTTGTGTTATGACTTGGTCTGTTGTTTTGCTTTGGTTGCTCCACATTGTTGTCCCTGAAATAAAAACCACATCCATCAGGCAAATCCCTGTTTGGTTTAACTACCTTCAGGGATGCAATGTTTTTCAAGGGACGAGGCTGTGAGAGACTGAAAGAGTTAATGTCTCAAACATTGTAGTGGGGCAAGTTCTGCTTAAAGATGAACTCTGCCCAGCAAGAAACCAAGGTGAAAAGCAGCTGCTGAGCACCCATGAGCACAGATATCAGCAACAGGCTGGGGAGGGTGTGCTGGGGGTGCTGCGCAGCTCCCTGTTCTGATAAGCTGTTCGGATACAAAGATCAAACAATGGTCACATCTGCAGGGAAGGGGAGGTTACTTACCAAAGGACCCCCAAGCCCACTGACCCATTTCCCAAAGGTTACACCTAATCAGCCTAATGAGTTCGAGTGCCTACCCGAAGGAGGGGCAAGGATGATAAAAGGGCACGAACTGAAGCACCAGGTGGGCAAGGCCACCAGAACTGGACCCCTCAGCTGACAGGAGCAATGCTGGACCCAGGACCATTGAAATCTTTTTCTTTCCCTTTTTCTCTCTCTGTCTTATTCTCTCTTTCCTTTTCCACAATCCCTACACCTCATCCCTTTAAGACATAAACCTGTTGACCAAGTCTGGGACTAGGAGTGGATCCAGCCGCCCCCAGGCTCCTCTCTGAGAAGTAGTCTAGAAAGCAAGGGGGTCTGCTCTGAATCTCCTGACCCAACGGGAGGGAACTTATTCCCTGAACTGATGTATATGGTTACCCCAGGTTACATGGTTTACTGAGGTAATTTCATGCCAGTTCCTGTTGTGAGAGACCCCACAACCTACTGTTACACCTCTCAAGTTCAGGCTGCTTCTGCCATGAATAAAATGTTCAACTGATCATTTGGTGTGGTTTCACCTTAATTTAGCCCGAGGGAATTCCGAATTCAACAGGACTCCCTGGTCTGTCCAGCCCGGGGCCGTGACAGAGGCTACAGCTCAAAGATCTGGATTCTGTTTCTGACTCTGCTCCTTTCTGGTCTTGGCAAATAATTTCAATGTGCTATGCCCCTGTGTCCATGCAATACAGTTATCAATAACAATTAGGAAAGTGCGATGTATTTTGGGAAAAAATGCTTGAGAACTGACAACTGGAGTATGTGGATTAAACTACCTAATAGCAGGGTACTGGCTATTAAACTACCTACTAATACTATTAGCAGGGAAGTCTTTTTCTTTTAGGAGGTATGGAATTTTTTGAATAAATAAAGAATCTACCTGGCTTGCTAAAATAATCTGGAGCATGCTCTCAAGTGTTGAAATACGCATTTGTAATAAGTACAATACCTGTGTTGTCTTCTACTTTTCCTGCAAAACTTTCTTCTTATTGCATCACGCTTAATTACTGCTAATACAGTAATGATTACTAGTGGCAACACAAGGAGGAAAAAAATAAGCAGACCATCCCGAAGTGATGTATCTAGAGAAAAAGAATTGAAATCATGTAAGAGAGTAATCTTGCTTAACCTCATATTAAAGCATTTTTTCTGCTAAAAACACCTTTCTGTTGTAAAAACTACAATCTTCAAATTATTATAGATTAAAACTAGTAACTCCACTGAAATTTGTAAAATGCTATGATCAGAAAAGTACGATTTGGCCTTATGTTTCTGCCTTACTCACCCCATGTTGTATGATATACGAACTTTTTCCTTTTCCATATATTTTTTCAAGAATTCTAAAGCAGACAAATTCATTTTTCATTTGCTTACTCACAAGTGATCTGCACATCTTCTTTGTCTTCCTAAGCTATTAATAAATACAAAACATTTGCATGGTCTCTCAGTGTGAAGGCCAGCAAAATCTACTCCATTTTCCTTTTGTAGAGTTTCATGGCTCTTACACAAGCCAACTGCTGCTTGCTGCATGCACCTTCTTAACCCCTCTTGTTGCTGTGAGACCCTTCCCATACATAAAGGCTGCAGGTTTCATTCTCAAGCTATAGTCTTCCTCTATGACATCCATTTTATCAGAACTCTGTTTTAAATACCTAAGTAAATATCTAAATATCTAACTATTTAAAAAATGTAACAGTAATTCTAAGCAACTAATGTATTGCTTTTTCTCTCGGACAAAACAGAGGTCAATTTCTCCCTTGGACCAACTTCCTTGATCTCTGTTTCTTCTTCAAGTCAGTCCATGATTAAGTGTCCCATGCAGTAGAAAAAAAAAAGTTGAAAAGAGGCTGAAAAAACCCCTGGTTTTAGTAGATTATTTTATCAGACACTGGGAGCAGAATGAAGGCCAGTTTCAGTAGCTTACCTATGTGAGCTGGACCACTGTCAACACTGCCGCCGTAGCCTGACCGGTCACAGAACGGAGGTGCCCATCTAGAATTGCAGTGGCAGTTACCATTGTTGTTGCACACCTACAGTAGGTACAACAGGGATTAGTCAAATGAACAACGCCTTTCTGGAAGTGGCCACTTGCATAGTATTGCATAGAATACATGAAGTATTAATTGGGAATAAGCTCTCCCCCTACATAACATCCCAAAATACTGAGTGATACTGATACCAGAAGTTCATCCTCTATAGAAGTTAACCTTTGTTTTGTTGTTTGCCTGCAGTAGAATACAGTACAAAGAACTTCTCAGTTTTACAATCTTTGGACTCCATTTTGATTTTTCATGGAGACATATATAAATCAGGAGTCACTAGACTCAAAGGATATTTTCCTTTTACAATTCAACAGCTCAGTAATATTAGAAAATTCCCTAGGGAAATTCAGAAGAAATGTTTTTAAATGTTAGTGCTAAGAGGTTTACAGTATACTGGCAACATAATTACAGATAAAAAAGCAGACTTAACTTTTAATACAGATCTGAAAAAAACAAAGCCATCTGGATGGTTATTGCTTTTATGCAGTGATTTTGTACCTATCTCTATCTTCTAGAAACAGGGCATGAAAACACCATCTACTCACCCCGTTATCATTACACTTCTGCTTTACATCACAGCTGTAGCCCAAATGACTTGCATCAACACATTGAAAATCTACACAGGCCTGGAAAAAGTAATTAGTGTCTTTCAAACACAAAACTTCAAAAAATACCATCCTTTTATAAATATACTATATAAATGTATATGTTTACAAGTCTACAGGTTTTACTTAAATGTTGAGAAAAAGGGATGATAGACTATTCAGTACTTCACAATTTTATAGCTGTATTTGTCTCAGGTTTTCTTAAGTCTGTGGATGCATTTTGATGGAGTCATTTGAATAACTGATAATGTAGTTAGAACTGATTTGTAGCATCCCAGTTTTTGAAGAACTAATTAATTGTTTGTACATGTATATGTCAAAAAGCAGATTTTTTATTATATTACAGCACACAAATAAGAGAGCTATGTAAAGCTTTTAAAAGTTAAAAACTTTCTAGAATATATTCTGTAATGCTGCTGTAATTCATCTTACCTTCTTTTCTCCACAGGCTGTTCCATCATGAACTTGAGCAGGATCAGGGACATCTGATCCTAAGTCAAAGTCAGAAGACCAGCATAAAACACCAGATGCGTTATTGACAACACTCCAGGCAGGAAGATTTTGAAGACTAACAGATGTGCACTGGAGCTTGCCACACAGACTATGCCTGTATTGAATGAATGACACTCAGAGACAAGGTGAACAGAAAAAAAACAGTATCAGTGCAAATATGCCATCCAGTCAAACTTTTTTGCTTGCATTTCAGGGAAATATTCTTTTAAATCTCATGCTGTAAGAGTTTGTAACAGAATATAGTTTTTACATTGCAGATTTTAGGATTAGTTTTATTTGCTGGTGACTTACTGAACGGGACATTTCTTGTACACTCCACCTCTCATTCCGCAGTTTCCAAACCTATCTCCTTTAATATTTGCTTTTTCAAAGCATACATCAGGTGCTTTTCGTGCCCCTGTACAAAAAATAGTGAATCTTAGTAAGCCACTACACTGTCTTAAAAATAGGAGAAAGAAAAAGAAAAATTGGAAATGTCTATTAGGAGACTACAAGTCTTTTTACATTAAATTATAAACATACCTTTTCCATATATAGATTCACATTGTGAGTCAAAACTCTGGCATACTCCATAGTAGCAATATGCCTTCATGTTGTCGCATGGATAACCATTCATGACATAAACGTCGTCTGGACAGTAGGCATTGCTTCCATTGCAGTATTCAGGTAGATCACAGAAATCCATTTTTGGTCTGCACTCTGCTCCTGCCACTTTAAACTAGAACCAGAGAGGAATGCCACCCTACTTTTATTTTGCAACAGCAGAAGTTCTAACACGAAACAATGACAACTGGGAACCTTCTGTGATTTTAAGGAAGACAAAAGAGTTTTTCAGATCAGTATCTAACAAATATCCAAAACTTCCCTCAATTTCATAAGGGTGTTGCTATCAAGTTTATGAGCTGAGCCTGCAGAGGACTTGGGTCGATCGTGCAAATGCACACACAAGTACAAATTAAAAAGCAGCCAACTATCATAGACTTTGGTGAAGCTTGGTGTTGCATAATGGAGATCACTACTACTGAGTCCCCTGACTGCTCATGCCTCCTACAAGGTATGACACAGAGATGACGTTCCATTTCTAAGCTACTGGCCAAGAGTTGTTAGACACAAATTCTCTGCTTACTGTCTCTACTGGTGAATGTAGTTTGATAATGTGAAAATATGTCAAGAGTACTATGACAGCTCTTTTCAAACATTAAAAATTACTCGTAAATAGTATCAATTTAGCTTAGTATAACATAGCCTACCTTGCAATTTTTGCAGCACAGTCCTTGAGCGCATTGCGATCCAGGTGTGAGTTTGCAGGTTGCAGCATCACAGCAAGGGTTAGTACATTCCTGAAGAACAACCATGGACAAGGGGACAAAGTGTTTTTACCTAGCTATATAGCAGGGAAGTACATCATCAAACCAAGTGCAGGGACGAACCAAACTTTAAATACACCATCTCTCTTGCATGTCCTGCGGGTGAAAGCCTTCTGCTCTAACAGAGACCAGCACACAGTTTTGCTGTATTTTTTTTACCAGAAGTCATCAGAAAGATACCTGTTTTGATGTGTTGTGGCACAAGGGTATAGGATAGGTTTACACTTTAAATGGACACTAAGAGAAGCAGAACACTTTGGTTTTTAAATAACACTTCTTATCACCCCTCATCTTATTTTTCCACTACACTAGCAGTTTGATGTAGAGAAATGTTGGTATCTTTTCATGACTTAGAAGAAGGCCTATACGATGGAACCTGAGTTTGCTGGCAGCCTTTCGATTTATTGGTGTCTTTTTTGAGACATCTTTATTTTCTAAAGAACGAGTCAATATATCCCATTATTTAAAGGACATTTTGGCAATGCAAATATGGCTAACAAAAGTAATTTCTCCCACAGGAGAAGTTTAAGGGTTACAATTAAGAAACCTGTAAGTGCTCTATAGAGGGGTAGTCTCTCTTCTGTAACAGAAATATCCATGTTGCTAAAACCAGCACAAAAACCAGTGGTGTTTCTACATACTCTGCACTGAAATGCTCTTCTTTCTTAGGCATTGGCTCAAAGTTCTGTGAAGTCCAGTAGCCCTTAACTGAGTTCATGTCAAAATCAAAGTATGATTTTAGGCTTTTTCTAAAATTTATCGTCATATTGTTTGCAAAAATGTAAATTTAAAAGGAAGACTCCTCAGGTATTAATGCAAATCAGGTATACCAAAAGGCCAGTGTTCTACAACAAATATAATATAATATAATATAATATAATATATACAAGTATCCAGTTGAATTTCATTCATTACCTGTGGTTTGCCACAGTCACATTCTTCATTGTTATCGACCACGTTATTACCACACACAGGTTCTTTGTAAATATTACTTGTTTTGGGTGGATTTCTAAGGCAGTTTCCTCCTCCATTTAGAATAAGGTTCTCAAAATCATCAGCACTGCAGGTGCTGAAATTCCTGGATCCACTGGAAAACATAATATTATTTTTTTATTATAAATATTTTGCTTACAGGAAAAAAACACAACTCAAGCCCTTAAAATATTGTCAATCTATAACAAATATTGTGTTTCATAATGCTAGGAGATCATGAGATACTTCATTTATACTTTATTTTGCATTAGAGTACAGTACTAGAAGTTAAAAATACTATGTATAACATAAATGCAAGTACTTTCAGAAGCCAAAGAGACAATCAGATTATCCATTCTGGTGTCCTATATAAAACAGGCCTTAGAAATTCCTTGTCTGTACTGAGTCTAAAAATGCTTGATTAAAAAAATACTTTCCAGAAAGACATTCACCTTAACTTGGAGTCCCTAAGAACTCAGGAATGCAGCTGCTTGTAATAGTTTTGTCCAGTGTTCAATTGCCCTGATTTATTAATACAAATGTGGATAGATAAAATAATATGATCTTTTTCTCTTAAGGGGAAGCCAAAGAACAAATGAACTGAAAGAAACATAAGCTGAGAGATTTTGTTTAAATTAACTGTTAAGAGAATTTGTGCAAAGGATGCATGTTTGCACAAACCCAGTGAATATATGTAAAGCATTCTCAGCAGGGTAAAAAAAACCAGCAACACACTATCATTAAAAAAAAAAAAAATTCAGAAAATCCAAATAAGTTTTTAGGAATGCTACAAATAAAGAATGACTCGATTGGAAAATAGATAACTTTTCAAATAAATTAAAATGATGTCAAGTCCTAAGTCAGTGAATTCACCTCTATGATTAAACTTTTCAAACAACTCCCCATTCACAACAGTTCTTCAAGATTCATGGGAGTTTCATAGGTTATAAGGCATAGTTACTGCAGATAGATAACAATTATTAAAATAAAATAACTGGAAATCTTACTTATCTGTGCTGTGCATAATATAGGATGCAGGACATCTTTTATCATCGTGTTTCATTCCGAGATTATGCCCCAATTCATGTGCAACTACTGTAGCATGACGTAACACATTGTTATGATTCAACTAATAAAGAGAATCAGTGTTAAATAAAAATTGTGAAACTAAAGAAAATACTGTGTTTCCACCTACTAATTTATTCAAGCCACAGAGCTCTCAGAGGCTATGAAGACAGAATACTAAGCTGTATTGCAAAGCAAAAGCAGCAAGAACAGACAGTTTGTCACTGTTTATTTTCAGGTAGGGCCAGATTCTGCTACTCTTTCTATTCCTTCTATTAGGATCATATTCTGAATAATAACAGTTGGCAGTTGGACTAGATGATCATTGTAGGTCCCTTCCAACTGGAATTATTCTATTCTATTCTAACACAGTTTATCAGTCATGACACTGATTTCAATGGAGTCTTCAATGACAAATGTACTATTAAAGAACAGACTCTGCTTTTAAGATTGCCCACAATGTTGTGGCATCCATATAGTAAGGACAGGAACCTCTGGACATACAGGTTCTGCCCCAAGGGTGAAGGAGAAGAAAATAGTTTCTTACTAATTTTGCCATATTTAAATTTTTTGCCTGTTTACAGCCTTATTGTGGGGAATTCCAGACACTTGAGAATATAGTGCTTTATGTTCACTTTCTATTCATGTAAAAAGTAAAAAAATACACATTATTTTGTAGCTGTATTCCCATCTTCAAAACACTGTGGTTATGAACTTTAATGGTATAAGGATGCACTTTTCTTATGCAACCTTTAGTTAGATGAATTAGAGAAGGTGATAAAAAAAATATTTCAGGACTAAATCAACCAAGTGGACTGGAATGTGATGAAAAGAGAAGAGAGAAATTAGAGAAATTTGGAAATACTTAAAAAAAAAAAAGTATAAAATATGCACAAGTCTTTACATAAGAAATCCCATGAAAGAAACCATACATCTCCAAGCCTAGTCTCCAAGACCAGGGTGACTTGACCAAATACGTCAGCAGAGTGCACATTATTTATTAGGATTTTCCAAAGGTACCTCTGGGGAAGCAATGTCTGACAATAGGAGTATCTACAACTCTGGATTTTGTAAATGCACAGGGGAAAGCCTTCAATTGTTCAGGTACCTCTTTGTCCCACTAGCAGCATATCTATGATAGTTTAGCAGCTCCTGTGCAAATTTCTTCCATTAACCACAACATTATGTACTTACAGTGCTGATTGACCCTCCCTGGACTTGTGAGCAGACAGTACCTACAAAGGCCATTCCAATGGATCCATCATAAGAGCCTCTCCCTCTGCAACAAAGCAGTTTGAAGGTGTTGTTGAAAGAGGGGCTGAAAGTTCACGATTTCTACTAAAAGACACTGATGAGTTTGAAACAAATATTGCAAGACAAAATTTGGTCTTCTTGAAGTCAAGAAGAAATTTATCACCATATCAGGGTTTCACCGTAATTAATAATGAATATCTGAATAACAGAGCTTGAAAATAGTGGTCAATCACCTAAGTTTGCTGTGTCAGTGCCTCTGAGTTCACAGAATCACAGAATGGTTGAGGTTGGAAGTGACCTCTGGAGGTCACCTGGTCCAAGCCCTCTGCTCAAGCAGAGCCACCTAGAGTTGATTAACTATAAAGAATTCATTGTAGTTTGTCATTTTGCCAGGTTAAAACAGTTTGGAAGTTGAGTGAATTTTACTCCAGTTATATTTTCATTCGTAGACAAACCCCAAATCATATGCATTAACAACACTGGCAGCATGCCTAGTTTTTCCACTGAATGAAAACTTACATTATGAGATGGCTAACATCATTTCGTGATCGTTTAAGAAGATCGTTCTGTCTCCAAGAAACAAATCTACTTAGTACATCTCCAGCTGAACCATCCATTACAGATATGTGGTTTGTGTCTGTCCAGATCTCTAATCCAACCAAAACAATCTGGATGTTTAATGCCCTATACATCTGAAAAAAACATAATGATAATTACTGTCCATCAGTCTGTTTCAACTGAATTATAAAAGATTACATCACTAGTACTGAGTAAACAATAAGCTGAACATACTGAGACATAACTTTAGTTTCTTTGAAACGAAATATAAAATATTTGTCTTTATAAACTAAAATATAAAATATTTATAAATTATAAACTAAATAAATATATTTATAATATAAAACTAAATAAGGAAAGAATGTATGAATGAAGACAATCTACTTCCCGAAGGCACCTAAACACATCTTTCAGTTGGAGAAGTTGGAAAGACCATGTTCATTCATTTCCTTAGCTAATTGTCTTGAGGAGAAACTGGGAGCAGATGATCAGAGAGCTTATGGAATTGTTCAGAGCGCTGACAGTTTGCTTAATAAAAACCCACAACATGTGAAATACTCTTCCTAGAAACGTAAAACGTACTGGAGACCTCATGTTCCTGTAGCAGTCAAAGCCCGGGAGCACACAGAAATGGTTTAAAAAAAATCTTGCATCTCCCACCCTGCTTGCACCTCTAAAAGACTTGTGCATAGGTTCATGCTGTGCCTTAAATGTGTTACAAATTTTTGTATAACTTCCAAATACAGTTTCAGAACTGCATTAGCCATTCTTTTGAAAACTATGATAAAGTAGAAACTACTGAATCTAGGCAACTTATCAGACCTACCCCATCAACATAATTAATCAGCTCAACGGTTTCCTTTTGCACTGCAGCAGGATCAGATTTCTTCAGCAAAAACTGTAAAATACCGTATGAAAATGTCAGAGAAAAAAATTCAATGAAGTAATAAAATGTATTTAGCATTGGATGGTATCATTACCCTGTTGTTATCCACAACCATAAATAATTCCACATAGCTTTTCTGTGGCAGGACAGCTCGCCGCTTCTGCAAATTAGAAAGCACATTAAGTTAACATAATAATTAATGACTGCAAGGTTTTTTACTTATCTTTCTCATGTTTTTCATTTCATGTGTTTATAAAGCAATGATGCAGTTTTTAACGTGGTCTCAAAAGTCAATTTGCCTTAGATTTCCAAATAAATATCTGTATGTCAGTAATTCACATCTGGTCAGACACTGGGATGCATGAGCTGAAAGGCAGCTTTGTGCCTTTCATGTCATACCCATGACTGTCTTGGGCAGTACTCTGCTCTTCTGCTAAAGGATTGCTTCAAGCTATGTTAAATTCCCATTGTGCTGTTCTTCTGTTTCAGGGTTTCCTTAGCAGTACTGCCACCAGTTTGGGGTCCATGAAAACAAAGGCAATACAGAAGTGGCCTGCCAGGCCAAACCCACCTGCAATGACACCATGCCAAAGCAAGAGCTCTGGAGACCCTTGGCTGCTGGAACAGGCTGAGGAGAAGGCTTGGACTCAAGAGAGAAACAGAAAGGTGTTTACCCTCAAAAGCTTTTCCCTGCTAGGGGTACTCTTTGATAAAAATGGGTATTTCACCGACTGCTTCACAAACATCTCGTGATGAAGGCTGCCATTCAGCACACCACATCGGAAGGGGATGTCCTGCATATCTTCTAACGGGTAAAATACGTGTTCAGATGTGCTGGATGTGTTGAGCGGCTCTATTCCATACCATTTGCCACCAATGTAGAGAATTCCTCTAATAATCATAAAAGAATGAAAAATTATTCCACAATTTTCCCCTCATGGTTATGACTAAGTGAGTGAATGACAGCTGGATACTTAAAAACTAGAACTGTTCATACCATTATGTTGAAATAAATTAATTATGTTAAACTATCTTAATGTAGGGGGTAAGTTCAAATGCCCAACAGGATCTCAAAAGACAAAACAGAACTTACTTGAAGTGCTTGATTGTACACAAGTGTGGGCTCCTTGAATCAGTTAGCAGGAAAGCCAAATTGTTATTAAATGAGTCTGGATAGTGGGTACAGAGCTGATGCAAAGGGTCTCTCTTAGTCCTTATCTCTACTCTCACTCCTAGCTCCATGCAGCTAAAGTAATCTAGCATTTTAGCAAAAGATACCTTCTAAGACAGAAAGAGAGGCTAAAAGCAATCACCAGGGTGTTTATGAGGACAACAGCAGTATTGCACTGCTGAGTACAGCTAAGTAGAAAGATTTTGCATTTGTCCATGGCTCAGAAACACCTACCACGTGCCCATTTGCTGTACCAGAACCTTTCAGAAGCTATTATCTTGTTCTCCAGAATCTCAAAACTATATTTAGAACAGGAAGTCTCTAGTTAATACCTTGTGAAAGAAGATCCTCAAAAATGTGAGTAAAAGGTAACCAAAGGATTTGAGTCTGCGTAAGTTTGCAGACAGCCAAAATGAAATATCTGTTCTGCTTAGGGAGATCCAGCATTACCTGAAATACCAGTATGTTGACAATTTTATTCTTCATTTAAAGGAATGCCAGGAAATGTCATTATTTATTGTGAGTGGCATCTCACTGTGATGCTATACATGAAAGATATCTGGGTGAACTTTATCCCATTTGCCTCCTCATGCTTGTCAAAAATCCATCAAACTGAACAAGGCTACTACAACCAACAAGTGTATCCAAAGTCCAGCTAAAGAGCCAAGCTCAGTGAACACAGGGAAGCATGGGTATACTCTAAGCACATTCTGAATATCTGCACAATTTGTTGTGCGTGGCATCTCATTTTGCCAACTCACATGGACTGATTCCACAGGGAGAAACCCCCATCTTTTACGCATTAATCTGGCCCATTTATGTTTCTCAAATAAATGTAATTTTCTTGTATTTGAAACACAAAAAATTGTTTCAAATTTGGTCAAAACTTTTTCCACAGAAATGGTTTTTCTTTTGAAACCTGCCCATTCATAAGACAGAATTGTTTGCAGGAAGTGTGTTAAGTTTAGCAAAAGCTTCATCAGCATTTCTTCTAGAGAGGTACTGCTGGTCAAGACATTCACATCAAGTAATAGAGGCCTCAGTTCATGCCTGTGTTCTGCCTATATTTGGATTATGCTTTCTCTCATGTTATCTTTTTCTGTGAAGGAATTTTGGCAAAGGGGAAAAAAGTGGTAGTTGAGGGAAGATATAAAACCTCTGAAGAGTTTCAGCTTCATCAATAGGTGAAATATAAAAAAAATTTGCAAGATAGGATGGTGTGTACTGCACAATGAATTACCGTGAAGTGAAAAGCAAGAGGTAATACCTAAGGCCATCGCATGTGCTAAGAGCAAGCATCGAGTCAGCAATCTCTTCAATAGTGCCATGATAATAACAGTGTGTCTGAAATGCAACAAAACCACATAATTAATGACAAAATAAGGTTGTTGCCTTCAAATGAAAACTTACTTTCTAACCAGCCTTTTTATTTGCATGACTTTAAGGCTGGCTGTTACAAATTTACAGAGTTCCCTATTCTAAAAGTAATCCCAGCCTTCTTGGAGTAAAATATTACTTGACATGAGTACCTACAATAGCATTTGGTCCCTTGGTTCTAGGAAACAACCAGCTTTTTAGTTTAACCTATCACCATCCTTTAAAAAAATCTTTTCATCTACATTGCTCATCCTGTTCTTAAACAGACTCCTCTCAAAGGCTGATCTGAGAAGATCTCCCATGCAGTTTCCCATAAGACTTAATTGCTCCCAATTAAGTCTCACTGAGCTTACATGCAGTTTAAAGTTGACATTAAATTCAAAAGTATTTGTAAGGCTTGTTTGATACAGGACCTAAAAACTATAGAGCTTTGATGCTGCAATTGTACCTTTAATTGCATACTATGCAAAGGTGACCTAATCAGGTAGCTCAAATTCAGTCTTGGCATAATCTCCTGGCATCTCCTTTCACACCTTGGAAAACAGTGACGCTGTATCACTGTAAACAGCCCACTCCCTCAAAAGACATAGGACCTTATGTTTTGTATCAGTGGTAACTGTTAAACAGAAATGCTACAAACGTGAAAACTCACAAAAGCCTCTTTCCCAGCAAATATATTTTTCTTCTGTAGATACTTTATGAGCATCACTTGCATTTTCCCTTCCATTGCCAAAAATGTAACCAATTTTCACTGTCCTATTATAGAGATACGAAAACACCCAGAATTAACAGTTGTGCATTCGCTTTTGCTTTGAAAATACATTTAGATGCATACACACCCTTGTTGTCATCCTTAGTTCTATCAAATTCTTAATATGGCCTTCAATCCATAAAGCTTGGCTTCCATGGTTTGAGGAAACTCTGACACAAAAGGGGAATTTTATTATATACGATACCTTGTTTTTTGATTGTGTTGCCTTCAGTTCCCCATTTTTCCCATATGTATATAGCATAAAGTCTTCGCTAACAAGCTTTCTGGAAACAAAAATAAACTACTGCTCTTTTAACAGTCTAGAAAGCAAGAAATAAGTCAAGAATCCTAGTAAGTACTACATTCTGTTAGCAGCACACTCATGCTAAATTACTATTAAAATCCATGGACACAAAACAAAATACCTTAAAATGAGCTGCATTATTTGGAAAATAAGTTATTTTGAAATATTTTAACTAAAATTTCCATAGAGTAGGATCTGAGCAGACTATGTTGCATCAGGGCCTAGACTATTACAGGCTCAGGAATGAGGAACAACAGTAACAAATTTCTTCAAATACAACATGGCTAACAACCCTCCCCCTGCTAATAAAAAGCTAATGCTGAACTGAATTCTAATTTTTCATAAGGATTTTCTGAAAAGTCTTGTGCTGCTAATAAAAAACCTAATCAAAATAAATTGCTTCACAACTAGAAAAAATATTATTCCCTTCTATTTGCAAGCTAGTACCATAACAGAGATGCTATTTAACAGTCATTTTGTAATTACTACTATCTGCCATGTAAGTGGTTTCTTCTGAATTTTCTCAGCATATAAATACTTGTCTATATGCAACTAACTCCCAAGATGGTATGATTCCTTAGAACACTCTAGCACATACTTATTTTTCTTCAGTTTTAGGAGATACGTTCCATTTCTGGTTTTAACTGAGTAAGAAAGATTGTCATCTGAATGCTCCTGAAAACAGAACAAAGGATGTTACTTAATTAGGTGATTTTCTACTTGGTTGTGTCAGTTCCATGTTTTGTTTGAGAAGAGAGGTCCAACTACTATGTATGTTTTGAGTATCTACCAAAACACAGATTTCTAACCCTCATGCCTTCTAGATTTCCAAGTCTCAGCAGCACGGTCTACATTCTTTCCTATGGAAAGTTTAAATGCTATTAATCTATACATTTTCATGTAGAAGACAGAAGGGCACAGCCCTTGTATGCACTTTGCCCAACCACCACATCATGTTTGGTGACACTCCTTATGTAAATCATTGGCAGCCGGACGAATGACTCACAGATTCTTCCTTAATCGGTTTGCACAAAGATGACTAATGCTATTTCAGTAACAGTTACTTCAGTAATTGAACTTGATATCTAGGACAAAGGTAAGTTACTGCAGAACTTTAGAATTAAGGCTTAGATTTTTTAACTCAGGCATTTAACCTGTGCGACTCTGTGGGACCATTTCTACAAAGTGAGCATCAGCTCTTTAGGTGCTACGTGGTTGAAATCCTCTGGTTATCCAAAGACCAGGTACAACGAGCAAAAGAACATATAGAGCATGGATGTTAGTTCAAGTTCGAGTTCAGCATCTAATCTGACTCAGAGGAAATGGAAATATTCTTCATGTTCCTTTTCATTTCTGTATTACAAGGCTGTTAACAGGACTGGAAGTTTGAAAGGTGCTAACTTAGAGTGCAATCACAGACCTTTGTGGGAACAAATTTACTAAAAACTAGTTGAAAACACTAAGAATCTGAAGAGATAGTGTGGGGTGCAATTCTTCACAAAAATAATCTATATATACCATAGACTCTGTGCATTTATGTGTGTGTAATATAGGACAGTATTGTGAAAAACAGCAACATCAGAAGAAAAAAACAGATAGAATAACAAACCTCATGAAAAAATGGGTGATGTTTCTCTCTGCCCGTCAGACTTTGAGGAATAATTATTTCTAATGTAGAAAGTCTGGATGTCTGTTCAGAAGATACACCTAAAAAAAAGTTTGAAATTTCTAAAGAATCAGAAAGGGTAAGTAAGACATTATGTTGGCATCTGCACAGTGGTGATTGCTGAAAGACCATTCTGATCTATCCATAAATGGAGAAAGACCTGACTGCCCATGCTCAGTTTGGTCTGTTCTGTCTCTGCCAGAGCTCTTGGATTATGCTGGGAAAATCGCAGAAATCAACATTTTCATTCATGGCTAAGTTACTCTGCATTTCTGAGTGTTTAAACCAAATATATGTGGCCTCATTCTCTGCAGAAATGCTGTTTTGACTGTACTCAAGGTTAATGACTACATCACCCCAAACACAACTGATGTAACGTGCTGCAAACTGCAAATTTGAGCAAAAGTTTTCTTAAACGGGCTATCCAAAACTGACTGGCAATCTTGGCTTTAACTCTTGGTCTTAGTTACTTACATTATAAACTAGGATAATAGCTCAAATTTTTCTCATTCCTTCATTAGGCAATATCAAACCAAATTAATTATTCTTTGGAAAAAAAAATCCCTCAACCAGTATGACAGTAACATGATAGAGAATCCCAAGAACAAGAAAAATAAAAAAAAAATATCCTTTCCTGTATTCAGTGCGTACTTTGATAGTGATGAAGAAATAGTTTAGGAATGGTCAAACTGATTTAAAAAAAGTAACTTCAGATTAAAGCTGGGGTTTTCTGGAGCACACAAAGAAAAACTATCAAATGATTTAAACACAATCTTAATTCTCACATATTCTGGATTATTAACTTGGTAATTTTGTCGATAATTTTTGAAACATTTTTTCTTCTTTTAACCTGATGTACCACAGAAAATTTATGCAGCTACCTTCTCTGCCCACCCACCTGTCCCCTCACAGTAATTTTTGAAGTAGCTGGCCAGTTAAAATCAACTGTGCAAGAGATGCTAACATCTCAAATGGAATTAAGGTCCTTCAAGCTTTGTGAAATCACCTCAGTGGTGCCAGGAAGACTGTGCTGATCTGTAAATCTACAGCAAGAGTCTCTAGGAGTGACTGATGGACCTATAGTACAATTATTTCAAATGGTGGATCCAACTTTGCCAGGATGTTTCAGAACTTTGCTAGGCAGAGAATTGGAGAATATTGTATCTCCAGAAGAATAAATTCAGTCCTTAAATACTCTGGGGAATGTTTTTACTGTTACAGAGCCATTTGCTGTGGGCTCGCCTTCTAGCTACTGTTAGGTCCTGCACTTGCTGATCTTCTCCCTTTTGCTTGTGTCTCTACTTCCTCCTGTCCTTTCCTTGATTAAATCAACTCCCCCTTTAGCCCTCTCCTTCCATTTAAATCCCTTTACTCATATTCCTTTCTCCATTGCCCTGAATGAGGAATACTTACAGTTGTCCTCTGGATATAATTCTGCCACCTGCTGCGTGTATAATCTTGGCTCACCAGGCTTGCCTCCTGCCATTGCCTAATGCTGCATTTTGTTCATTCCAGCAACAGTTAAACCTTTGCAAAAGGTCTGTAGCCTTTTACGTTATATCAGAACCATCTCCAGAACATCATGCTAATGCAGGAAGCTACAAATAAGAAGTCTGCTGAGTATCTGGTTTCAAGTAAGCAGTTTTGTAAGGACAAAAACAACCACCAGTGACTTTTTTAAAAATTGTGTGAACTTGAATTCATCTTCCTCTTTCTTGTCTGCTCCTCAGTCTGGTTTGAGTGTTGACTCTGATCAACAGAGACTCAACCATTGCTTTTAAACAGGTTACAGAATCAACTATAACACGGGTTTTAACAATGAAAGTGGTTTCTTCCTTCTTAAATTGTTCTCTCGTAAGGAAACAAAGAGATTTCTTCTCATTTATAGTAGCACAAGGTCAGCCTCAGCCTCCCACATGTCTGTGAAAGGACTTCATAATTGCAAAGAAGACACAGAATCACCCATCCAAAGCAAGGAGGAGGATTCTTCAGTGTAATGATGATCTCTACCTGTTAGATAACATCAGGATTTTTAAAAGCTAGTTGCAGGTAGCATATGTTTACCATTAAAGACTGCCATTGCAATCAAAATATAGGAGTTGCTATTAGCAAACAGGTTTGCAGACAAATACCAGCACTCAATATTTATTTCTGACTTTGCTCTTAATCTTCAATAATTTTATTATCTAAATTACAAAATCCATTCTGTTTCATGAGTTAAGTGTATGTTGAACTAACAGTGGAAATGCAGTTCTAACAATTTCAATTTTGACACCTGAAAGCAGGAAACCATCTTTAATGCAAGTCATAAAAATATCACTTTCTAAGAAATATTTCAGGTGTTAAATCTAAACTTAAAATCTGAAGCCAAATCGTAAATGGAAATGAGCTAATGAAGAACTAAAACAAAACTGTAGGAATTTCCTTCACATTACCAAAGATCAAAATCTTTTTCTCCAGTCTTTACTGTCGATGAGAGTGACAGTAACTGCAGTTGTCATAACCAGTGTCCGGTAAAGATGATGTATTTACATACCTACTACATCCTGGAGAAAAAAAAAACCCAACCACAAATAGTTCAGCTATAAAAAGCTTCAATCTGTAATCTTTTCCAGACACCTTTTTGTTGAACAAGATTTTGTCAATTGGCAGGTCAGCTAAAGCCTAATACCTGGGGAGACCAGTGACTCGATTTGAAAGGAGTGTATAATTACAATCAGGACCAGAGAGTACAAGAAGACTTGGAGAAACTTTCTAAATACATAACAAAAACTGAAAGCTTACCTTTTATCCAAGAGGGTTTTCCAGTTAAAGTTAGTCCAAAAGTGAACAAAAATAGGCTGTGTTTTAACATGACTAGATTTCCTGGAGAAACTACTACAGTATCCGAGCAGACACCTGTACTTGGCTTTTAGCTGCTCTACACAGGTGAACTAGAAGAACGAGAACCGTCTGCTCTGAAGGTAAACAACAGAAAAAGCACTCCGATACTACATCTGTGCTAAGGAAACGGGAAGTAAAATGTAATCCATTAGGCTTGCAAAGAAACTGGTTAGACAGCTTAACGCAAATAAAAAGCAGCACATTCTTAAGTGCTGATTGGAGAAAGCGCCAACCCATGCCAGGATCAAACTGGTTTATTCTAAAGGATTTTGATACCATGGTGAGATCATAAGAGATTAGAAACATAAAATATTGCTACCAGTGGATACAATGTTTAGAATGTTTATACTGGCTATTGTCAGCTCAGTAAAAACCTCTAGTATAAAACAATCTACTCTTTGAAATTTCAGCTTGTTGTTTTCCATTTTTTTCATCCTTAAAAATATAAAAAATACAATGCATACAAACACATGGAAGCCCCACGAACACATGGAAATCCCCAAAACAGGGATTTTACCCCATCCCTTCTATATGAATTATCCTCACCAAAAGTCTGCAATTTTGTGCAGCTCATTGTTCTTCCAGCATCCGAGTAACCTCCTGAGGCATCATGCAATCATATTGTCACCAAAAGCAGAAAATAAACGCTTCTAAAGCTGGATGAATTAGCAATGCATTTCAGAAGTATCAAGCACATTTAGAAACTAAAAAAGGAGACTGAGACGACGGTTGTCGTGCTAAAACATTTACATTAATTAATTTTAATTAATTCATTAATTAAAACAGAGCAAATCCATTTTTCCGTTGCTAGTAAATCACATAAAACAATGGCTTAAGTGGCAAAAAGCAGGGATGCCGACCGCATTTGTAATACCAGCTTGTAGAAAGCCTGTTCAAGTCCGTCTTTTGTATTTTTCGCAAACCTAACTAACGTTCCTCGGCCGAGTGCCGAGTGGAAGAACTCGATATCCGCGTTCCCTGGGTTTACGCCTGTACCGCAGTGTCAGGGGCAGCTTTCCCCGACTCCAGAAGCCGGCATCCTACTGAAAATTAAATGAACCCAATCTTTTATTTATAATCTCTCTGCCATACGCGTGCAACTCGGAAGGGAGAATTCCGTCGCTCCGAATTCCGCTCTTTTATCAAGTGCCGTAGCACTGCCAAGCTTTTAAGGCTTCTCCACCTCCGCGAGAGCGCGTTATTTTATTAGAAAAAGGACTAATGCCGGCATT
This sequence comes from Haliaeetus albicilla, assembly GCF_947461875.1. Lineage (NCBI taxonomy): Eukaryota > Metazoa > Chordata > Aves > Accipitriformes > Accipitridae > Haliaeetus > Haliaeetus albicilla. Next base: position 36,754,419 of record NC_091493.1, on the reverse strand, counting down.
CCCCCACAGCGCGGGTGTTACTTCAAACGCGTGGCCGCTCCCCTCCCTGTCGGCCTTTGCTCCCCTCCCTGTCGGCCTTTGCTCCCCTCCCTGTCGGCCTTTACCCCCCGTGGGCGGGACGCGGGGTGGGCTGGGGGATCCCCTCAGCCCCCACACCCGCCGCCACCACCACCCCGGAGGAGCCGAGGCGGTGCAGAGCCCTCTGCTCCTAGATGGCGGGCTCCGGGCATGGCGGAGGGACGCCCGTTTGACCCGACCCGTCCCCGCCGCACTTCCCCGGTACCCCAGGAGACCTTCCCGCCATCCCAACCGCGCATGCGCGGAGCTCCCGAGCCACCCCACCCCCCCGCCGCCTTGCGCAGGCGCACTCCGCCCGGCGGCCGCCGGGGAGGGTTCCTGTCAGGGTGTCGGCCGCTGTCGCCGCTCGGTTCCGTCCGCGGCGTTGCGATGGCGAGCGGCTGCGCGGCGGAGGAGGCGGCCGCCGCCATCGCTGCCGCCGACCCGTGCTGTGTGGCGGCGGGGTGCTCCTGGCCCTGCGCGCCGCCGGACGGCCTGGCCCGGGCGCTCTGCCTGCGGCGAGACGCGGGCGGCGGCGGTGAGGCCAGGTGAGGGCGGTGGCGGCCGAGGGGACCCTCCGCCGCCCCCGGGGGGCCGCGCCGCTCCGCTGGCTCTTCTCCTCAGGCGGCTGCCGTCAAGGGGGCGGCGTGAGGGGGTGCCGGGCCGGGCTGGGCCTGGGTGGTGGGGTGGGAGCGGGCCTGGAGAGACAACGCGGCCGTGGCGCTTTCCCCCCCCCCCCGCAGTACCGAGGCCGTCGTCGTGGAGAGGCGGACGGGCGGCGGGAGCGAGGCGCCCTGCGAGCTGCATCTGGAGTGCCGGCCCGCCGGCGCCGGGGAGATGGTCTCCGTCGGTATCCTGAGCGAGGCCCGGAACATGGAGGTCTACGTGGGCGAGGAGTACTGCGGGACCGGCCGGGGAGAGAGCCTGGGCGCTGCCCGGTCCCCGGGGTGAGTGGCGGCCTCTGGCCGCGGCCCTGGCGGGCACCGGGGGGTGCCTGCAGCAGCGGGAGGCGGCCGTCGACCTGGGGGGGTTGCTCCTGGGTCCCTAACAGCGTCTGGCCCTTCTCTGACTGGCAACGTCGTTCTCCGCCTGTGTATCTGTAAGGTGCTCCTACTAGTAAAGACCTGATGTCTGCACCACGAAAGCCACCCGGTTTGGTCTTTCTGGAAGGTCTCTGCAAACCTGGTGAACGGGCACAGGCACTGCGGGCGCCTGGGATAACCCTGGTGTTCTCCTCACAGTTACGGGTGGCTTGCACGAATGCTGCCTCTTTGATAAAGATAAAAGGCTGCAGTTACGCTAGTTACCTTTTTGTTCTTCTGTAATTAGCGAAACGTTCAATTCAGTAAGTTATAAAGTGCCACTCTGAAATTCTGTTGGGTAAGACTACAGAAGGAGTTAGGGCAGGTGCAACATTTCTGTATCGTTTAATCTTTCTGGACAACAGATCTGCTCATCTCTTCAGCAGATCTATTTTAGCTGATCTTTACAAAAGACCTCTTGTCTATTTGATATGTAGTCATCTCGCACTTTTAAGAACAAGAGAGAAAATAAAAAAATCAAAGAAGGATTTCTTTTCCCCTTCAATGTTTCCTTCCATGCTTTGCCAGGGGAATTAAAGCAATGTCTTCTCTTTTGTTTTTAAGTCGTTACATGCCACATCTGCTGCTTAATTAGCTAAATAAAAATGGCCGACTCAGAGCCTCAGGGAAGATGTGTGAATAATGTACTGAACCTCAAAAGCTTCCCTAGTAGATAATGTACGTACACATACAAATCCTTTTTTACATACATATCTGATAAGATTCTATACAAGTTGCATAGAAGCATTAAAACTGCTATACCACATTAGAAATATGTTCCAGCCAGTCTTGTTTCTTATCTAAATATTTAATGATACACAGTATTTCTACTAAAGAAAAAAGTACTTTATTTAGTGATGTCACAGCTCGTTTATTTTATTTTTTCTAGCGAAACTGAAAAGGTTACTTTGTACAAAAAGTACCTTAAGTTTGAATGCCCTGCAGCCTCCTGTAGAATTAAGGTAGGGAGTTGAACAGAATTGTTTTATTTTTCTTTGTCTTTTTAATCACTTAATGGACTAAATTGCATTGCTCTTACTCAAATTATTGTTTTTATACACTTCATTACTTCATATAATCACTTAAAAATCTGTTAGGTAGTACTTTGTCTTGACAGAGTTGTCCTTTTAAATTTGTATCACAGTTTTCTCATGAAGACTTGATATTTATATGAGAGAGACAATACAGTCTTAGAGGAAAAAAACTTCATAAACCAGATAAACTGCAGATAATCAACAGTTGCTATGTAATTAGAACTGTTAACTCTGATGCGGTTAAACAACCTTATGAAAATCTGTATGGCCACTGCTCTTAAGTGGTTAGAAGATCAAGGCCTGGTTTATCTTTGAGTCATGCAGACACTTCTGTTACAGTCAGAATTTTTCAAAGAGTAATAGCAAGGAGAAATCGGCTTAATTTCCCTGGAAAAGAGTTCAGCATTGTTTTTCCCAAGACTCAAAGAATAATGCATTGTCCCATACATACAAAGAAAACATGAAACTATTTTTTTCCTAACCAAAATACTTTTTCTCCTTCTTGCAATAGCTGCTCTCCATTGGTGAGAAACAAAGAGTACTCATCAGTAAAATAATTGTACAAGTGAAAGCAGTGTCTGCAAAACTAGCAACTGATTTTCCTTCACTAGGCTCAAGCATAGATCTAGACAGAGTGCAAACTATAATGGAGTCTATGGGATCTAAGTTGTCTCCAGGTGCTCAGCAACTCATGGACATGGTCCGATGTCAGCAGAAAGTAAGTCACTCTGCTTTTCCATAAACATAAATGGTACTGATCTGTGACCGTACCTTCTGTAATGGTTAAGATGATTTGATGAAGAAGATTTTTTGTTTTATTTTTTTTTTAACGCACTTGGCTTTCTGCCAATTTAATCCTGGTTTAACTATTGCCACCCTTAAATGAGTGCAGTGAATAAAGATCGTGTACTCAGGGAATCACTGTGCATACATCAAGTCCAGAGTTAAAAACTGTGTCATCATCATTTTAAACTTCACTGCCACCCTGCTCTCCTTTTGTTTGTTTCCATTGTCGCTGCTTGTCAAGGATAGTGGGCATGTTCACTGTAACGTCTGGGGTGTAGGTTAGATGGGCCGGTTTGTCTCCTTTATGGTTGTTAAAAGGCTGTCACCTTCAACTAAAGGGAACGTGCTCTTACAGAGTTTATTTGATTTAGATTCTAGTCCTGCAAAGTAGGCTATTTCAGCAGAATCCTGAATCCATCTGATGTTAAAAATGTTCTGTCCTGGGGACATAGCATGGTAAAAATGAAGTCAGTAAAACTGTTTTGTTACTTAGAAACTGACAAGATACTTAATGCATAATATGTACAGGGAAAATATTTTCCTATGCTTTTTCCTAAGAATAGAATTCAGAACTACTTGTAAAATCTTTACATCACAGTAGTAGAATGCTGAGTTCTAAAGTATCTATTGCTATTATTGTATAATTTCAAGTATATTTTAATACTTAAATATTAATCGTATTGTTTTTCTTTCCATTAGAACAGTTTACCTCTTGGAGACAAACTTAATTGGATCTTTGGGAAAAATTCAGACTTTGGAGGTGACCATGCAATAGATGGATTGCGCAGTGCAGCTATTCAGACATTGCTAGATCAATCAGCCAGTGAACCTTTGCCTGTTAAAAAGCAGTTAACAAGTGAAACAATATATGAAGACGTAAAAATAAGTCATGATCTGAACACACAGGTACCCGAAAGAGGGAATACTTTTGATTCTGACAGACTTACTACCCAGCAAAATACAGTTGACCTCAGAAATGATTTTAAAGTCATGGGATCTTTGCGTATGCAGGAACAAGTGAGCGAAACCCCAAATGTAGCTAATCCACAGGTGCTTCTTCCTTTTCTTCAAAACTTATGTAGTCAGGTAAATCGTCTTCGGCTAAAAGATGGCGATAGGCATTTTGGTAAAAATGCAGTGACTAAAGAGGAAGGCATTCAGTGTGTTGGGTAAGTTAAGTTTGGTAAACTTATTAAAGTAGTAGTTTGACTATTTATTGACAAGTTTAAAAAATAAACAAGATCATCATGTAAGCATTTTATTCTCATTAACAGTAATTGTGAATCTTAAAATATGTGGTTTTGAAGGCTGTGTGGCGATGAACATGATTACAATTAATTTTTCAGATGACTTGCTTGAATATAGGAGATTTTTCAGAAGAAATCGCATCATTTGTTACTAAATTGTTTGTGTCTTTTTTGCCTCCATTTCACATTTTATGATTTAAAAAAAAGTCTGGTCTTTCTGCAATTTCATATACGTTTAGTTTGTCTTTCTTGTCTGTTCCTACATTTTCATTTTGACTACTTCTACCTCCTGATTCTTATCTCTTCTTTTTTTCACACTGTGCACCATGATCTTTCTGCTGTATTCAGTGTATCTCATCCCACCCATCTTTCCTGTCCCTCCTCATTTGTTGGCGTTTACAGTGCAAACTTCATAGTAGTAGAGCACCCAGTTTGATACCTAAGGAGCAATAGTGGAAATGGCGAGATGTAGGAATTGGGGTTCTAACAAAGCCTGAATATCTCCAGCTCCTGGGAAAGTGCAGTATTTTTAAAGAATGCAGATGCAAAAATAAAGAATTGCATAGTTTGTATAACTCTTGAAAGACTTTAGCTGAGAAGAATAAAGTCTGCCATACTGACAGAATTTGAACTCTGTATACTGTTGAGTTGCATGGATTTTGTCATACATAAATAAGCTGTCTGAGCCTTTGAAAAAATCGGGTTGAAAGAAGATGGCTATACACCCTAGCATGTTTCTAAAAAAACTCCTGAGATTTAATGTGGCAGGTGGGCAAGGTATTTTACTTGTGCTAAAAACCTAATACCTTCTGAAGTTTGTTGTCTAATAAATGAGATTTTAAATTGAAAAGAAGTTCAAGTGCCCAGATCTCTGTCATGCTCCTTGCCATTAAGAAATAGGTTATACTTATTCTTATATTTGCTCTTTTCACAGGGTAGAACAACAGCCTATTTGCTCCTATTTGGAAAAGATTATCTCAAAAAATATGGATCTGATGGAGAAAAAACTAATGGACTATATTGATCGCCAAATCCAGGCTCTTCAGACTCATATAGATAACAAAATGGTTCTCTTAATGGACTTGGTTCAGAACTCAAAGCCAAACAAAATTTCACAAGCGCACTATGATTCTAACGAAGGGTTCTCTAATGGAGAGAGATAGATGTATATAGATATAGGACTTCAGTGTAAGTACTTTAAGAGCAATTATACTTTACAAAGCTTAGTATTTATGGAGTTATAACTGTAAAGAACCTCAGTGTTGTTGACTTGCATTTTGTTACTGTAATTCTATCCACTATTGTACACATTTGTTAGTTTTATGAAAGTTCTTAAGAATGTGTGGGTTTTTTCCTAAATATAAGAATTTTGTATGCCCTTTGTGGCTTATTTATTTAAAGAGCATTGTTCAAAGCCGTATGAAACAGTTTCCCAGTTTCAGTTCGAACAATGGAGAAGTACTCTAAATAAACTGAGTTACAGCTTATCTTTTTACCTACGTGTAATCAGTTCACTTTTTTGTTGTCTTGATTTTTTTTGTGTGTGTGTAACATGTTACCAGTAGAACAGAATGTAGTTTCTTTGTGCTTTTAGTTTATTTTAACGGCACTCCTGTGAAGATGTTTATTACTCCATCTCTAAGAGGAAGGGTAGTACTGGCATTACCTAACTTAGACTGTTTAAGGAGTCAGGTTTAGAAAGACAGGCTAACTTGAGCCCCAGCCTGGGTTCTTTGAAAGCCTTGCTGGCTGTACAGGCACTAAGTTAGGAATCTAGGCTCCTCAAGTGATGCCTAAAACAAGACTGTCATTATACTTTTTCCCTCCTTAGTTAATTGAGCCATGCAGGAACAACTGAAATGAATGTATACTTGCAGACTTCTATTTATCCGTGTTTCATTATCCTAAGAAATGTAAGTACTTCATTCATGGTTCCTCTCAAGGGGATTTTTTTTGCCAGATAGAATGTGCTGGGGTAGGTAGGATCTGCTGCATTTCACCAACCTTAGGCCAGAGAATTAGCCTTATTGCATCATATTTACTTCAGCCTGTTGGGATCAGTTCTGCTGTCACTTGGGGAGGTAGAAATGTGACTCGGAAGTCCCTCTTGTGGAAGGTCAAGTTTCATTCTTCATTCTCTTTATTGCTCTTTGAATTCTGGGGTGCACCATTTCACTTGGACTGTATAGAGACTTAATGGTAAACTCCTAGTTTGTATTCAGTGTCTTAAAATGCATTGAGCAAAAGCTGTTGATGGGGAAGCAAGTGTTGACTGAGCAAGCAGCATAGGCACATACAATCCGGTATCTTTATCTAGTCTAGTATTTTCTTCTTCTCCCTGAAAACTGATGTCTTTTGAAGACTGTCAGATCTTGATGGTAGCATCCCACAGGAGGAGATTTTTGAAGAGAGGGTAGTTAGCTTTGAACAGACATCTCGCGGTTGTCCCTCAGCTTAACTCATGCCAGGTGCAGTTTCAGAGTGGTTCAAAAAGATAAAAAGATAATTTTTATTTTTGAAGAAAAAAGGACCTAAGTTATCTTGTACTTTACAAGTCCTTTTAGACCTGTAAAGTTAGTTTTTACTTCCTTTATAAGAAACACCCTGAGGTAGACACTTACATGCTTTTTCATCTTGGTGATTTAAGATAGAGTACTAGGTTGAGAGGGTTTAATTACAAAAAAAGTTGAAATATGTTTCCAAGCATTGTTGTGTTCCAAGGCTGTTAGTTTATTGATTTTTGTTTGGTTTGGGTTTTTTTCCCTCTCCCCTCTTTGGGTGTCAAATCTGAATAGAAGTTGACACAAATTCAGAATATCCTGAAGTAGTTAATAGGAGCTCTGGAGTTTTTGGTAGCTGTATCCTGTTTGGCGACTGTGATATTTTAGTATCACAGCTACCACAATGATAATATTTGAAATTAAAACCACAAATGAAAGAGTGTAGAAGTTGTATTGTTGCAGGTTCAGTGTTTCTTCAGGATCTGCTTTAGTGAGGGATTCTGTGTAGAGAAAAAATAAAGTGGGATGTTTAAAGTTTGGAATACCATGTCATTTCAATGAAAATTAAACAAGCATTTTTTTTCAGATATTTCTGTTCTGAGGAGTTGACCCACACCAACTGCAAATTCTGAATCTGTAGTACTGAAGAGTTGTAAAAATTTGTAATAATCACGCAGAATAGCATCGCAACGTTAACAAATTCTTTGGTATTGCTGTAGCCAAGTTTCTGCCAAGCAGTGCTGTCATTATCTTTAGAGATAGATGGGAGACATATTGCTGAAGCAAAGCTGGGCAAAAAAGAAACTTGTCGTTCTAACTCTGTCCCTTCTAATGGTTTACTAGCTGGTCCTTGGTAAAACTCATTACTTTTCTGTAAATCATGAAAGATACTGTGGGAATTAATCTATATTTTATAATACTTTGAGTGATTTATTTGCACTTGCATCCTTTTCACATTATTCATGTGTCCGGTTTCTAGCATATGGATGCAAAGTCTTTCACTATTAAAAGAAAAGGGAACATGTTTAAAAAGCTGCTAGAGTTCAAAGAGGTTAATAATTATTTTAAAAAGGAAGAAAATGTTTATTACTATTAAGAGTGTGATTAATACTTCTTAGATCTGACACCTGAAAGCATATGGCACATTGTTCTAACTTCTATTGAGCACAAAGCTTCACCTGAGAAAAGCACAATGAGCACAGTGGGAGTAACAATACAAGCTTTTTCAAATAGCTTTTCCATGTTTTGTAGTCTATGTTAGCTGTCTACTCATCTAGACCACTGTAAAGCAGACTGCAAATTGTGCGAAAGAGTATGTCAGATGGGGGCACTAAAGCTTAGTTGTCTTAAACAGCTTTGCTGCTCTAATTTAAAACCATGGTGTTCTTGTGTTCTGCTCCAGTGGCTGTCCTCTTCATATTTTTGTTCTAATAGGCAATATGTACAGTGTGAGGATTTAACCTAGTGTGGAGTAAGTCATCTGTGTTTATCATCTGGCATTGCTTTTCTGTACTACCAACAAATAAAACTGAGTGAAATTGAGTGGACTGTTAGAAGATACATGGGTTGTAACAAAGCCTGGCTATTATTTGGAATGTGTTCTTTAAGTAGTCTGTGGCTTTGGGAAATGAGCCGTGGTCCTTTTGTATGCCTCATCAAAAACTGTCACATTTGAAAATCTGAAATCTTTTATTTCATAACTTTTTCTGAACACATAGTCAGATTCTGCGTGCACTGCTTTTATAACTAGGAGTGAGTGCTGCTTTTTCTACTTCAAAGAGCACACCTTAATCCAAAAAGCCATCAGTCTGTTGGTTTGAACAGTATTTCTGTGATCTCACAAAACACAAGCTTTGTTGAACCTGTTCTGGTGCCACGTTAGTTTTGAACTAGTGTAATTCACTTATTTCATCAGTGGAACGAAGGTAACGGATTTACACCGAGGAAGAGCTTAAATCAGGTTCTTAATTTATGTGTTCCTCTTACCTGAGTGATCAGCAGACCTGAGATCTCTTTTCAAGCGGATGGGTCCTACTATGGTATTAGTTTTCCACGTGTATGCAGAAATAGCTCTTTTTTGCCTGGAGATACAGCCTTCAGTACAGCGAGAGTTTGGGTTTTTGCTGTCACAAATTAAAATATCACACTGGAGATAAACAGATGGAGAGCTCTGCAGGAACCTGAAGGCATTAAATTTGAATCTTCCATAGTGTTCAAGTGGTGGGTAGGTTACCACAGTGTCATCTTTATTGCAGCTGCAACAGAATTTACAGAGCTGTTAAAGTAGTCCACATACAATAATCATTCTTGCTAACTACTGTTAACTGTAACCATAGCATTTTAACTAGGGCATTATTTTTACAAGTTGGCACACAGTGCTGTGCTTTTTTGCCTCTGCCCAGTGCAATGTGGTGCTTGTTTTAGCTAGCTCTGTTTATGTAATGCCTTTAAATTTCTGTGAAATTTAGCTTCCAACCACAGTGTACTAAAGAAGGTAAGTGGAAGAGAGACAAAAGAACTACCGTTGACATTTAGATTATATTTCCTCACATATTAGGAGACAGTCAAAATAATTTAGAGTCTTACCCGCTTCTGATCAAGTCGTACGTTAGCGATCCAAAATCAGGTTGTGGAGACGCTATACAGGTATCAACAAACACCAAAAGATTTGCGTCAGTGGAATGAAGACTGACTTGAGCAAAAAGGGTTTGGTTCAAGTCTACATAGTACGGGGACTCAGATACAGGCTTGGAGAATGTATCTGAATCATAGAATGACATGCTAACACTGTATTTTCCCACAGCAGTTGTGTTTTGGATTATATTATTTTTTGTTATGTAAATGACTTCTAAGGTTGAATTGTTTTCCATTTTGCATTTTGCAATGATCTGTACGCTCTTTTGACGGGTGATAATGTTGCCAGTTGCAGAGAGAGATATAACGTTGGTGTAAGTGATGCTATGACCTTCATCCTGTAAATGGAATCATATGAAGTGCTCAGTTGTGATTATATGAGCAGTGCTGTTGAAAGCAGTTGTACTAAAGTTACCAAGCCACCCAGCTATGTTTATCAGAGGCTCAAGCTACCTTTGAAATGTGAAACAGGTTGCAACCAAAAAACTGTTATCAACCCTCCTCCTGTTTTTTCAAAATGCTGAACCAACCTGTTCAGCAAAAAGATTAAGGAATACTGCATGGAGTGTGGGAAGTACCACAGCTATGCTTCAGTCACCCTTATCAAAACAATGCTATGAACTAGCTCTTGGGAGTCTTCACATCTTGGGGTTTTTCCCCTTTCCTTGTGACACCATGACAAGTGCCAGCTGTATCACTTGCAGGGAATGTTTGAGTTGCGTACCTAACATTGTGCTACTTCTGATAAACTGGGTTGGAGAGGGAATGAAACAGTTGGGGTGAATTTGTGTGGACTCCCCTGGACTTCCTTCAAAAGGCTCGTTGATCATCAGGCTCTTAAAGAGGAAAAAGGTTCTTTCTACTTCAAGACTGGAAACAGGTAACGGGATGAGCTAAGTGAAAGTAAATCAGCTTGTTCACATGATATTCATAAACTGCTTTTACAAGCTCTTATCATTCATAAGCTTTTGTTAGGTTATTCACAGAACTTTTTCTCCCTTTACCTTTTTAGTTGTTCCACAGCTGGTTAATGGGAAGGAAAAGATCACTGAATCTGTTACAGCTGGACTGCAAGATGGATCATTCAGATGTAGGTGAGTTTCATTATAACCAAGGGAGGTCAGATAAGACTTGCTCAGAACAATTTTCATGCTATCTGAAGAGCATATAAGGAGTGCTGCCATTGAAAGAGAAATTAAAAACCACAAAACCACCATGTTACCACAAACTGCTGCAGTCATTTCTCAATTGGTCTAGACACTTGAACCTGTTGAATGGTTCTTGATTTGTCAGTTTGAAATGGCTCATGCATGTTTAAGGTCATGCAGAAGTTGGAACAAAATTTCATGCTCAACTTAAAAAATGTTAGATAAGCAAAACCATATAAAACTCATGCTGAAAGTTCAATTTTAAACCCAGAAACACAGAATGAATTTCCCTTTATAAAAGGGAAAAGGAATCAAAGTGCTAGTGCAGAACAGTGGGTGAGGAAATTGATTTATGGCAGATATCAAGGCTTTAGAGGTTTGTTTTCCACTTCAGTTAATGAGAGGATGGGCATGCAAACATGGAACCAGTAAGGATAGTGGTCAAGCTCTGGGGGAAAGGAAATTGCAACACATCTAAACCCTGTTTAACTAACCAGTGCAGACCATTTACCTGAGTATCTAAGGGAACAAAAACATTTAAACTTAACCAGTCAAAAAAAGTTTATCTCAGCATCTCTAGGATGGTAACAATGCCTGCTTTGTCCAAAACAAGGAAAAACTGAGATTTTCAGCGGTGCCAGCCAGAAAAAAGGACCAAAAAGTGAAAGAACAGGCTTTCTCTCACAGATGGGTTTGGTAATAACTTATGCTCCTTAGGTGAGATGATGTGGGATTTTTGTATGTAAAGAGGGTTAATGACTACCATTAAAAAGACTTAAATCCTTAGTATCAAACATCAGTTCTTGATATTTGTAAGGGAAGGGAAGATTCATATGTGAGAACAAGAAACAGCATCCTATTCATGTAGTGAGGGTACTTACTGTTGGGCTCCTCAGGAGCTAGCAGTGGAGTGCTGGTATACTGAGCAGAAAATCCTCTGTAGGAGTTGGCATAGTCTGTAGATAACACAACTGTCATAACATTTGAAGAAGATTCAAATGTGGGCTGCGCAAGACCACATACTTTTCCTATTAAGCCAGTGTTAGTGGTGAGGCCATCATAGACTGCTGTGAAATCAAATTGGCAGTTTTGGTCTAGTTCCAGGCTGTAGACAGAGAAAAAATAATTACAGGGAAACCTGAGTATAGAGAACATTGCTCATACTGGATAGAGGATCCAGTGCAGATAAAGTGTCTGATGAATTCCAGTTGACTGAAACAACAGAATGGAGAATAAAAGAACACATAAATAGACATTATTAAAACTAAATAAAACATGGAAATCCCTCAAAGGCAAGAAATGCTTAATAAGAGTGTGATTCTGCTCCCATTGAAATAACAAACATTTTGCTGTAGCTCTCCACAGAAGCTGCATCAGCTATGTTTTTATAGCCCCGATACTGTATATATCGATTGCTACTTATTTACTGAACATAACCACACCTTCAAATACATATTTTTATATATATATGTAAATAATCCTGTATCCTAAAATAAAGAGCTTTTAAAGTGTAGGGTTGACTTAAGCAGGTCTCTGAAACCTCTTGTGTATGTCACTAGAGGAAGGCTCTTGCCCTTTTTATCGGTCGGCATGAGAGCTTATCTTGGTGCTTGCCACCCTTGATGAAAAGCACCAGCTGTACCGCGGTGGGTGGATGCCTCCAGGACAACATCTCCGTTCCTGGATCAGCAGATGGACCCTGAGCAGGACTGGTGAGAGCATACATCATGCTGCGCGGAGTTCATCATCTCAGAGGGCAGTGGTCAAGGTAACTATTTCCTATAGAATCCTATATGTTTAATACTGAATTCTTATACAGCATTCTGCAGTCTGAATATCTCCAGAAATGTTCTTGAAGATATCGCCCTTTGAATTAGCTTGGTCTTGAGACTTTCCTCCGTGCACAGTGTCCACTGATGCAGGGAAAGCCAAAAAAGGGCTACCAGGCTGCTATGTATGGGAGACCAACCCTGATAAAGTGCAATATGGGTCAGGAAAATCCATGCCAGTGTGGTGTCCTTATGCCAATGCATCCATTAGCATTTATACCTGGAATTACTTAAGCCAGTGCTACGTTACCTTCTTTGCCCAATGGCCAGCAATATTAAGGAAGACATACTTTGGGCAATGTTTGCTTTATTCTTCTTTTGACCCTCAGTCCTAAATTGCAATTACAGTACACTTGATGGTTTTAAACATGTGCCTTATGTAGCAAAAGGTTTATTTATACTGATGGATTTAAATTCAGATCATGCAGGCTAGCTTAAAATGGCCCTGCGCCTCATGGCTAGTCACCTGAAATGCTTTCTGCGTTCCACTGACTGGCACTGCGGTAGCTATAGGGTAGCGTATAGTGATGTGGAACACGTTGCAGTTACTTTATCATAAGAGTCAGCAAAGCACGTTTTAAAAGTGTAAAAGTTTGAAAGCGCTTCTGGTTCCTGTGTTTAAAGTAATGCTTTTAAACAGAATGAAAAAAAGACTAATAGAGCATTAGGGCATTTACTCACAAAAAATCCTGGAACTGTAAGTTTATCTTCGAGTTTTTTGCTGTTTGTATATGCCAGACACAGTACGTAAATTCAGGGTAACGTTCTGGGTAGTTAGGGCTGGTAAGTGTCCCGTTGGGACCAGTTAATTGTCCCCCACAATTTTCAATTTCTGAAAAGAAGAGTAAATATATTGGTAACATAACAGTATATGTAATGAGCCATAAAAAAATAAATTAAAGACCTGAAGTTATGTAACTAGCAGGATTGTTTCTTGAGGATTCCATTCCTTTGGAAATGATTAAAGGTACTAAAGATAAAACTTCTATAGAGAATGTCAGGTCAGGTGGATGTTACAAAATGAAGCCTGTTGTCGCTATGGTATATCTGTGAGGCACAGTGTAATGACATCTGAGATGGCTGTAGATGAGTGAGCTTTGATACCGTGAGCAATTATTTATATCTACGTTTTGGGTAAATAAGGTGTCATCTTGAAAAACTGGTAATGAAGATGCTACACCAACCGAAAGGAACCCTGAGAAACTTTATATTAGAGAAATCTGCGAGGCCTTGGCCATGATCTATATGGAAGTGCAAAATCTTCAAGTCTGAGAGAGATTTTAATTGACACACAAAGGTAGAGTAAAATGAAGTCAGCGGAAACCTCAGAAACACAAATGTAGACTAGAAATAGGGCACAATTTTTCAGCAGCAAAGTTAAGCACTGGAGCAGCATAAACTAGGATGTGGTAACTACTCTGTAAAATTGAAGCTTTTAAGAGCTTAATACCATGTCACTCAGATCAGCAGAAGCAAAGGAACTGGTCGCAAGCCAAGACTGATTTTGTCCGAGCTATTCTTACCTTTTAAGGAAAAATGTAAGGAGCTTGTTGAATGAAAATCCTTACTGATTTCTGTGACCTGTACTCGGCAGGAGTTCTGACTACGTGTTCGTACTCTCTTTCTGGGTAAACGCTATAATATTTGCAAACTGAGTAAATTTAGTAGAAGCCTGTAAGTAAAAGTAGAGTTCCATAATCCTGCCTTTGCAATCATTTTTTCTGAGTAAAATTTAACTTTTTAGGCTCTCTGCAAGTGCGCTGTTGTTTTGCTGCCTCTTTCCTTTCACTGATTTTCCCCCACACCATTCTCTAAGGCCTGAAGGACTGAGTGAGACTGATTAAAGATTCTGTTAATAGTCTGTAATTGCAGTCCTAAACTTTCCCTTAATGGCAACGTTTCTTTTAATGGTGCAATTCAAATGGTATTTAACAACTTACTTTTTTCTGGTGAAAAGAAGTAATAGAAGACAAAGAAGTTCCGTGTGAAAGCCATGGAGTTTGTAGTTATATGAAAAGTTAAACTGGCTGAAGACGATTGAAGTACTGGGACTGCATCAGTGTTGTTACATATTTGTCCAAGAAGAGGTGACTTTGTTGAGGGACCATCATATACTTTAATACTTTCTGTTTCACAGCTTGAAGAAGGAGCAAATCTATTGAAAAAACACAGTGAGAACTACCTAAGCTCACTGACAGATACACAGGCTCGTAGATAGATACACAAGTGGTGTTCCTCAGGGGTCGGTATTGGGACCAGCGCTGTTTAACATCTTTGTTGGTGACATGGACAGTGAGATTGAGCGCACCCTCAGCAAGTTTGCCGGTGACACCAAGCTGTGTGGTGCAGTCGACATGCTGGAGGGGACGGGTGCCATCCAGAGGGACCCAGACAGGCTTGAGAGGTGGGTCTGTGCGAACCTCAACATCCTGCACATGGGTTGGGGTAATCCCAAGCACAAATACAGGCTGGGTGATGAGTGGATTTAAGAGCAGCCCTGTGGAGAAGGAGTTGGGGTTATTAGTGGATGAAAAACTGAATATGACCCGGCAATGTGTGCTTGCAGCCCAGAAAGCCAACTGTATCCTGGGCTGCATCAAGAGAGATTCTCCCCCTCTACTCTGCTCTCGTGAGACCCCACCTGCGTTCAGCTCTGGGTCCCCAACATTAGAAGGACATGGACCTGTTGGAGCGAGTCCAGAGGAGGGCCACGAAGATGATCAGAGGGCTGGAGCACCTCTCCTGTGAGGACAGGCTGAGAGAGTTGGGGTTGTTCAGCCTGGAGAAGAGAAGGCTCCAGGGAGACCTTAGAGCAGCCTGCCAGTGCCTAAAGGGGGGCTACAAGAGAGATGGGGAGGGACTTTTTACAAAGGCCTGTAGTGATAGGACAAGGGGTAATGGTTTTAAACTGAAAGAGGGCAGATTTAGATTAGGTATTAGGAAGAAGTTCTTCACTGTGAGGGTGGTGAAGCACTGGCACACGTTGCCCATAGAAGCTGTGGCTGCCCCATCCCTGGCAGTGTTCAAGGCCAGGCTGGATGGGGCTTTGGGCAACCTGGTCTAGTAGAAGGTGTCCCTGCCCATGGCAGGGGGTTGGAACTAGATGATCTTTAAGGTCCCTTTTAACCCAAACCATCCTACGATTCATTGGAGTCCACAATGCAGATTCAATACAGAGAAATATTTGGACACAAAATTATTCTGTGCTGTATTCTAATGGAATGAAACAGTACAAAAGCATCTGGAGGAAATACTTACTTAAAATGGGAGAAAATGAGCCTAATTGTTTGATTTACGTTCCTCTGAATTTGCCAGACACAGTTTGCATTTGCTTTTAGTTGAATCTTTAATGCTTTGTTGAGCTCATGAAGTGAAGCACCGCAGCGAGGTACACCTATTGAAGAACAGCAACAACAAAAATCAGCTTGCAAGGATCTATCTCAAGTTTCCTCTTGTGATAATGTTTCATCCTATGCTATGCAAAGACTCTGGGACTGTCCATCGTGAAACAGACATGCAAAATGTTGTACTATTTATTTTTTTGCATTTATATTACTGCAGTTTATGAAACCTGATGAATCAAATAGTAAAAGAATATTAGAAAATACTTTTTATCCTAATTTTCCTAGTAGCAGAGAAAAGGGTAGTTAGGGGAACACATATCACAGATGAAGCCAGTGGCACAACTGGAAATGCCAAGTCATATAGGACACTTCAGCAAGACTCTTCAGCAAGGTTTGTCGCCACAAGCGCTTCAAGCCTCTGGTCTTCCCCCTACACTCGATTCCTAAAGATCATTGAATCCAGGTCAGACATTCAGCCCTTGACTTAAAAGCATTTGAGAACCTACGCCCAGGGAATCAAAAACACTTTTCGGATTTGAGCTTCTGAAGGAGTATGTGTAGGATTACTGTGTATTTACTGCTGCATACAATTCTCATCCTCCATCTCTAAACAGGTACTGCTAAACACGAGAAGCTTTGGAGAATGGCAATGAAGATGATCGAAAGTTCAGAATAGCTTCCAGACAAGGAATAATTAAATGGACTGAAGTATTTCAGGTCAGAAAGGGGAGAACTAGGGCGGAACAGAGGTGCTAGAGGTCTGTAAATTGATGGAGAGCTTTAATATGAAATATTCTCTTCCAGTACAGTAACTCAGTGGCCTGGAATGAAACCAGTCAGTTGTGGTTTTGAAACAAAAGGAACTGGCTCTTTGCACGTGGATCTTTGCTGCAGGGTGATGTGGATGGTAAAAGTAAAACATAGAACAGTCAAATCCATGAAAGAAAAAGCCTTTGGTAACTATTAAACATAAAGAGCATTTCCTCTGTTTCAGAAGTCCTGAACCACATTTGCTGGTGTCTGGGAGAGTATTCTGGGGAAGTATTATGCAGGCTTGTATGCATATTCTTGCCTGAGCATTCTCTGTCGACTGTTTCTGGGTTCAGGATGTGGGGCTAGCTGGACTTCAACCCTGTTCTTTTGTGAAAAACCACACAAACCGACCATGGTTGACATCACTGGCGTCACTTAATAAGTTATGAAGTAGTTGCAGTAATGGCCATTGTATAGGAAACTTTAGAGAAAGTTTATAATCCAGTTTGAGCATAACATCTCCTTTCTCCTTTAATATTAATCTAAAAATAATAGTCTAAAACAGCAGGAAGAATTTCCTATATGGTGTATGCAGTCCCAGTTAAAAAGGTCAGACTCTCTGATGAACTCCAGAGGGAAAAGAAAGGTTTAGGAGAGACCTTTCTCGTCGCATGTGAAACCTCCTAATTGTAAAAGCATTACAAGGTCAGCCCTACCATCCCTCTGGACTGTTCTGTAGCCCAGCATCACTAGAGCAGCTCTGCAGCAATACTTCATTATTGTACAGTAGCTACCCACCATTAATCAGGGAAATTGCTGATCTGAGCACAGAATGGTGATCCTAAATCAAGCAAGACATGACTCTTTATTGCTTCTGATTGAACAAAGGAAAAATAAACAAATCTCCTTTAAAAAGCAACCATTTCCCAGTTAAGTCACTTTATTCCTGTTACTCCGATATAGTATTAATCTATAAATGCAAATTTCTGTTCCAGAGTAAAAATCTCTTAAAAATCAAGTTCTTAAGTTAAAAATTTGCCATAGGCAGTCATATATTGATTTTTAAAATTTATTTACCATTTTTAACTCTCGCTGGCACATTCGGGTGTTACTATTGTGCAGCAGTATGTTAAAAGAAGATGCACTTTTAGAGATATGTTAACATTTTTTTCCCTTCAGTTGCCTATACAATACCTATTGTGCAAAACCTAATAAAATTTCACAGGTGAAAAAAAGACTAGATTTCCATACCCGTGTATTCAGTTGAGTTGTCTTCAGCGAGAGCTAGAGCAGCGAACAGAAGCAGGAGAAGGAACTGTCTGAGTGCCTGCATTTTGATGGCAGCTAGGGTGGTTAGGCTTTTCCAACTTTTATACCCCCTGCTATTTCATAATCATCTCGTATTACATGGTATCATGGAGGGAGGGCTTAATCTCTCAGTTACTGTTTTCTTTTTAACAGATATAAATGAGAAAGTAACAGGTGTGCCCATTTTTTTTAATATGTACTGCGTGGAGTAAGTTTAACTGTGCTTTTGTCGGCTCTCGTGGGTTCAAAGCACGTTTTTCAGTTGATTTCATTGAGCGTCTGTTTGGGTGTGTTGATGTGAGCAGGAATGTTCTGGAAGGGATTGACAGACTCCCTTGGGAGACACATTCAGCAGTTTGCTCTTAGTGCTGCTCAGCAGGAGCTTGGTTTTTCCCACCTTCATTTTGACACCTTCCCTTTAGATTACACTGGGCAAATCATTCCCTGTCCTCCCTGAGGATTCCTCAGGTTGTAAAGTGCGACTATCACAGTAGAGTTGTCATAAGTAATAATTTCCTATTGCTGAAACATTTGTGGATGAACAAGGCCAGATTCATGTTAGTCACAGGTTTAAAAGAAGATTGCACTGCAACCACTTTGCAGATAAAAGTTTCTTAGTCCCACAGTAGAAGCTACCAAAAAAAGGAATCAGCCTTTCCTTCCCAAGGTGAGGAGACAAGCACAGTCCTAAGAGCCTCAATTCCTTCTAGCACGAGTCTATTGAGTATCTGTTCCAATGTATTTACGCTACTTTGGCTGTCTTTCCATAAGGACCAAAGCTCTTGAAATCCAGGCTATTTCTTACTGCAGCAGCGGATTCCCAATCTTTAAAGCTTCTCGAGGTTGTGATAGTGCCAGTGCCACAGATGTGCTGTTACCCTGACCTTGGTTTGGTGCTGTGCCTGTGTGATTCTTTCCAATACAGAGAGCAGGTACCCTACAGCTGTGCAAACAGGTGTTCTTGCAAGTTTACTAGAAAAGTCAAATTGCAATGCAGACTTTCTTGAAACAGATCCAGGTGCTTTCCTTCCATAAAACCAATTTTTTTGGTACAACCCCTTTTTTTTTTTTCTTTTATAAACAAACTGAAATATGATGCATCTGTAATGATCCTATATTTCTAATCTCAGACCTATGCCTTATTTACAATTCTCTCTGATTTTTAACTCACTTGAAGGATTTTGAATGCAACTCTCTTCATCATGACAATGTACTTATCCTGCCTTTAAACATGGAGGCATTGAATACATGTATAAAGTTGTTGCATAGCATTTGAATTCGCTTTAGCTTCTGGAAATGCTAAATTTGCATTTACTCTGTATAGCCTTTCATTTCTTAAACCCACACACATACTTGCAAGGAATTTTCAAATGCTAACATCCATTTTGTGTGCCTTCAGTGCGTGAACTGTTGTGTGGATCCCTGCCAATCAACGCTGTGTCCATCAGAACCAAGAAAAAAATACCTATGGCTACGATAGCCTGGTAAGTTACTCTGGTAGTTACAGGTTGGTAGTCAAACTGTTTGGATTTACTTGTATACGAATGATTAGGAAATTTTCTTGTGCTGGAGATGATATTAAGGGACTAAACCCCTAAGTAGTGGCCCAGTGTTTCTGATGGGCTGAGCTCGTGCTCACACTTGAGGCTGGCTGGCAGCTCCATCTCGTCTCTGGGTGTTCAAACTGTTTTCAAATCTTGTGTGTTAAGCCCAAGTTGAGGTAGTGTGATGTGTTCGGATATCAGGTAATGCTGAAATATTAATGGCCCGCTTTGCATTTCCTCTCCTACCTCAAAAGAAAATGGCCAGCAAGTCTTCCTGAAAGTCCTTTAAGATGAGAATGACTGTAGGGAAGGTGTTTTACTATAGCAGATCCTTGGAAGAAATTAGCGTGCACTTTAGTACAAAGCAGCAAGGATTCAGCTGTTGTGACACTTATTTACAGGCACTTTCTCTCACTGCCTGCAGCTGGGAGTACAACAGCAGGGAAAATGTGATTTCAAGCACTTTAAATCATTACCTGTGCGAAGCAGAGCAGCAGGGTTACCAGCGTGACGGAGTTTTGTATGAACTAAGTACAATTAGGAAATACTCTGACTCAGGACGGGCATTACGGTCGTGCAGGCTGAGGGTTTTGGCGGTGAGCCTGCTCAGCCAATGCCAAGGCTTAACCACCAGGTGAGAGATTAGATCTGGAGCCTTCACGGGAGATCTGTGTGATTTTGGCAGTTGAGAGCTGGCTAAGTTATCCATGGAGAAGCTGAGTTTCAGAATGACTCTAGTCCCTTTTTTGAAGGGATGAAGCATAAAAGGAAAAGTTGCTGAAAAAAGTGGATTTTTTTTTTGTCTTGTGTGGCACAGCCTCTAGACGCTAGGCTTCCTTATTCAGTACAGGGCATCTCATTATGAGGTTGAGTAATCTGCACATGCTCGCCATATGAAAACTGAGTATTGGCCTTAAAGATGCTTTTCACAGGCTGAATTCACCAGAATATCCATATTTAATTCATCTCTTTCCCTGAGATGAATGCTGTACTCCTGTACAGTTCTGCAATTGGCAAAATGTGTTTCTCTATTATGAACTGAAAATTATTAATTTCCATTTTTTTTTTCACTAAGTCATTCCAAGGAGGGCAATTTAACATTAAAGTGCAGAAACACTTTCTTGGCTCAAAGTGATATCACTTGAACAGCTATTGAAAGAAAAAGGATGAAGCAAATGCTTATAATAAAGTAAATTTAGATGTACAATTTTTTATAGTTCTAATCTCCAGTAATGAAACCTGACATATGGAAGGATTATAATAGTTTATAGGTATTGCAGAGAGTGTATCTCCATACATGTACAATATTTTTTCCAAATATTTTTGAGTTCCTATTTAAGGTAATTGCTCAGACATTACTGGTTACGAGGGATGCTTATCCTTTCATTTATGTCTCTTCGAGAGCTCAGAAAACAGCACTGTGACATGTGCATCTGTAATGTGGGTTAATCTTCCTTAAATGCCCTGTATTTGAGTTATTTGGTACAATGGGGAGAACTGGAAGAACTGTGAGGGAGAAACAAGTCTTGATGAGAAAAAATCAGCCAGCTGATCCAATCATTCTTTGTCACTGAGAGCATTTACTGAAGTTTAGGGTTTTACAAATCTGGAATATAGATTCAGAAGATCTAAAATTAAGGAACACAGGTACAGCTAAGATTAAAATACCTTTAGATTTACACCCCCTGGTATAATGCATTTTATAGAAATTAGCAGCAGATGTGCAACACACTGATCACCTATAAAAGTGATCAACATAATGTTATGATTAGAAGACGCATTATTGGGGCTGTTATTATTTGGGGACAGTAATAATAATGATGCTGTCACTTGTGCTTCTTTTGCCTCTTGTCAGATAGCCCTGGTAGAGTTGGGAAGAATAACTGTATCTGTTGCATGCTAATATTTTGCACTGTAGGCAAACTCTTTGGTATATGGGAGCTCTGAACTTGAACCGGAAAATCCTCTTGCCTGGTGAATAGTAGTTCCCACAGGTTGGGTCCCTTACACACCTGAGAAAAGAAAAATGAAAATAACCCACATATAATTGTCATACAAAAATTGTGATGTGGTCACAAAACCCATTTGTTTCATTGGTTGAAAGAAACTTTCCTTCAGAAATTTCTAACTGTGATGTTAATCATAATTCACAGCACAGAACTCCTGATCACAGATGCAGCTATATGGAACTTAAATATGTATGTTGGCATAATATGTAACACAACATATATACCACACACGTATGTAGATGTATAAATATAAAACACCTGATGGCATTTTAAATATGTGAGAAAGAGTTACTGTGTAGGCCTGTTATCTTTCCAGTTATTTTGTATTTCAACTTTAGAATTTCTGAAGAGGTATGAAGAAACAATTCCATATCCCAAATCAACCAAACCCCCTTTAATCGGATGCTATATCCTTCTCTAATTTTTTTATATAATTTGTGAAATACCTTCTTAGAATTTATACCCATTCTTCTTCCCTAGCAGAATATTATGGTGAATTAAGCATAAAAAGCCAACTAACAAAACTGTGTGTTCTTGTCCTAATAGCTAGTTCATTTAAAAGCCTGCTGCTCCTTGCAAGCAGGTAACTCAAATGTGTTTCAGGAGTGGGTATCTTTGGTGGATGTATTTGTTGTTGTCCGTATGAAGTCAATCACATGTGAGGAACTATTTTGAAATGGTTGTTGAGATATTATCCTTACTCTCTTTTGACTAAATCAGATGCCACAGTCATAAAATCATGAGGATTTGGATAGAGCACACGTGTCTGTAAATAACATCAGATTTGGCTCTGTGCGGTAGAGGGTAGCACAAACAAACAAATCCTGGTTTGGCTGAATGTAGTATGATGAAGCCCTCTCTGAATTTGAAAAAGATGGTGAATCATAAAAGGCAAACTTGATAATAAATCATCTAGATGGAGTTTCCTTGTATGGAGACTCTGTAACAGTGGCTATCGTTTGGCCACCAGCATTCCTGTGTGTTTTGCAGTTGAGGTTTGGCAAGAGAGTTTGTATTTCTGGGGTAGAAGGTGCCAGAAATGGATCCTTCCACTGTGTTGGAACAGGTCATGGCTTGATGGGCTAGGAGTTTGGAGCTGCAAAGTATGGCAGAAATGTTTTCCTGAATGTCTCTAGAAAGCTGGGAAACCTAAGGGATAACAGGGCTCAGCTGTCCATGCTGGGAGGATCCTGGGCCACCTGATGTGGCCCAACTGCAGGTCCCAGCTGAGGACATTGCCTGGTTGTGAGAAAGTCTGCAGAGGCATGCGAGATAAGAGAGGTGAAATTACTGATGAATCAGTTACTGTTGATTCGGGTTCAGTTAGTAGCTCAAGGACTCAAGAGGGAAAAGACCAACATGGAGAAGTAGAAAGTCTTAAAGGGAAAAAAAACCATGGAGGAAGACAGTTGAGCGCAGTGGAAGGTCTGTTTCAAGGAACCATGGAGGAAGACCGACCCTTCGGTGCCTGACCGTCACCTGGCTGGCAAAGGCTTGTTGGGATCTCCTCGGTGTGGTGAGCATGCTAATGCCCAGCTTGTTAAATCCTGCTCTCAGTTGTATGTTGGAGGGAATACGTCATCGCTTTGCGTGTCACAGCTGTACATAACCCATGTGCAGAGTCTCTTTCTTTTGGGCACATTTAGCAGCACAAAGTGACCTGACGAGGGAGGGTTACGAAAGGGAAGAGGGGTGGGGAAGCGTGTGAAGTGGTGAAGGTTGATAATATATAATTTAGAATAATGAACCTTTAGAAACATGATTTTGGTTTGGTGTTAATATAACATTCATCTATGCTCTGGCTGTTCCACATCAACTTCCCGAGTCTTGGCATTCACAAAGTCATGGGGGGGGGCATCATGCAGTAACAATCTTTAAAAATATTTTTGAAATTTTTTTTCATAAATAATTTTGATAACGTCTTTGCACATGGTAATTTCAAACCCATACTTTCCTACCAGCCTTCTTGTGCCACAGCTGTTGTATGGCACGTGAAACATGGCATAGGAGTTGATCCTAGGTGTGCATCAGGGGTTGCTCAGGTGTCTGTTCCCTGCATGGTAGCCTCTGGCATTGGTGTAGGGTCTTCTGGGGGTCACTGTTATGAAAATTCCCTTCCCTAACTCTTATATCAATCAGTCTTTAGAGGATTAAAGTGTATTAACTTTGTTAATATACATTAGTTCTAATTATAAACTGTAATGTAATGAGGTAGGGGAATTTTACTGGAGATTCCAGTATTGATCATGCTTAATTAAAACAAAGTAAAGGACAGCCTGGCCCTGGAATGAAGGACTTTGCTTCGTGGAAGCTTAGAGCTGTACATGAAGGATTCCACTGGACAGGCGAGATAACACCAGCATCCCAGCCCCTCTGACATGTCTTTGAAACTCTCCCAGCATCATCTGGCATCATAGATCAGTAACTCCAGCAAGACTGACTCCAGGGACATCTGGATCAATAGACAGGCAGCAAGGATGCTGCAGAAATAGAATTGTTTTGCAAAGTTTTACTATGATTAGTAATTGGTAATGTGGGTATGAGCGATTAGTCAAATCGTGTTGTAACTGAACGTTTGACAGGTGTAAGAACCCAGTGTAAAACCACATTTGGGGTGCCCCAGTTTGGCTGGGACACCTCATGCGCATGAATAAATACTTACCCTTGTAA
Source organism: Haliaeetus albicilla (assembly GCF_947461875.1). Lineage (NCBI taxonomy): Eukaryota > Metazoa > Chordata > Aves > Accipitriformes > Accipitridae > Haliaeetus > Haliaeetus albicilla. The sequence goes on along the minus strand of NC_091493.1, from coordinate 36,730,473 downwards.
TCTTACACTTTGGATCCCAGGCCTCATCGGTTGGCACAGGCCAGCTAAGAATCTTAGTAACATCATCCGTGTGTATTTAGGCAGATAAGTAAGTTCTGCTGGAGAAGAAGAAATTCAATGTTAATAAACCATATGTAAGCGTAGAGCAAAATGCAGCATTAAATACTAGTACTCTTTGCAAATGCGAATATGGGCCTTGCTGCTGTACCTGGAAATAGCAGCTGAATGGAGAGGACCTAAATTTCTCTTTTTTTGATGGTGTACCATTAAAAGCTCATTACTCCCTCCTACAACCCCGAGGTTACACAAGTTAGTGCTGCCCATCCATTCTCTCGTAGGAAGAGGGTGAGCTCACCGTGATAACAGGCACACAGGGTCTGACTTGCCAGCAGCCTGGCAGGCTGCGGGCAGATGTTTTAAATGTGTTTTTTCCATAAATGGTGCAGACATAAGCCAGCTCAACCCCTTGACACCTACCAGGAAGGATGGTTTGGCTGCCAGCCCCTGTATCAGTGGCATGTGGTCCCTGGGTAAGCTGTGGCATCTGAAACTCTCTGCCTGCTCCCAGCCTCTCCTGCTTCCCCCTTTCTTCTGCACTCAGACACCCTCTGCCATTAAACTGCCAGGCTTCCCCAGCTCACATCTCTTACCCAGCATATACTGCCCTTAGGAAGAGAAATTGTTAACAAGAAGAAAGAATGAGAATACCTTACCTGGGTTTATAGGTGCTGGGTCTGTTTTCAGATGGGCTTTTAATTAAAAAAAAAAAAAAGTAGTGAGACTGAATTAGGAAAATGTGTGCTTTTATGTAATCAATTAATATACATTGTAATCAGCTGAATGCATTAAGACTAGGAAATGTTAGTAGCAACAGTTCTGAGTGATAGAGTTGTCATGGACAAAAGGCTCGTATTAAGTGTAGGGGCTTGAATACTAAAGATGACATATTACTCACATTAAAGGGAATATGATTTAATTCTGTTTTTCCTTTGTGTAGGCAGACAGTCCCATGCTCATATGCATGCTTTGCAGCTGAAGTTTAGTCTCCTGTCCTGTGTGTTGTGAACACAAGTATGCATGTTTTACTGAGGCAGCTGAGTGCCCTTTACCAATGTGTAGCTGATAGGGCCAGGCTTCAAAAGAAAACCTTAGTCTGCTATCTAAGCATCTGAGGCAGAATATTTTCAATTAATGAGCAGAACTTGCAATTCAAATTTTTCAAAAGATAAATCCCATTGTAGAAAACTAAGGTTCAAACCAAATACCACTGAATGTCAGAAGGATTCCCACTGACTCAACTTCGAGTGCGGATGCAACTTTGAAAGTGCAAGGAGGCTGACTTTCTAGGAGTGAGATCATCTTGACCAAATTTAAATTTATGTTGGTGTAGTGTGTCTGCCCCAGTGATTTCCCCTTCCTAGTACTTTCATCAGTGCAAGTATTTCTCCCAGATCAATACCACCAGCATTTTCTGTCCCTTAATTTGTATGGAAGCCAAAGGAATTATTCCCAAAGTTAAAATACTAGATCCATGAGAGTATGGACACAGTGGAGACAGGGAGCCATGCCAACACATCATCAGGTCATGACTTTGATAGAGAACTAAGGATGTAAGCCAGAGTAATGCTGCATTACTTACAAGTGGCAATGGCTGCTGCTTCAGGAGTTGGAGAGGCTGGTAGAGTGGATGAGTTTGTTACTATGAGAAGAGAAATGTGAAATTAAACATTGTCCACATTTTAAATACATTAAAGACTCACATGAAAAATAGTAAACTGCTCACCATGGTTCAAGAAATGACCAGAAATACCTGTTTTTTCAGCTGTCTTGGACTCAGTCAGGACTGTCAAAGAGAAAGTAAAAGCCACGCTTCAGTAACTGTTCCATTATTGTGTGAGCAAAACAAGGGCTGTTAATGGGGAGGGAATCAGTTTACTCCCAGGATCAAGCATTAGACCAGTTCTACTAAAGCTAAAGTCATTCCTACCTGCTGCTTCAGGTGTCGTGTCTTCTGCAGGGGCTGATCCAGACATGAGAGAAAACAAAACTGCAGGTTAGACATTGTCCTAGCACTGGGTAGGCATGAGTGTATTGTGTCTGTGTGGCAAGGTTTTGGTGGTGGGGAGGCTACAGGGGTGGGTTTTGTGAGAAGCTGCTGGAAGCTTCCCCCTCTGTCCAACAGAGCCAATGCCAGCCGGCTTCAAGCCGGACCCGTTGCTGGCCAAGGCTGAGCCCATCAGCGATAGTGGTAGCCCCTCTGGGAGAACAGATTTAAGAAGGGAAAAAAGTTGCTGCAGCACAGAAACTGCAGCAGAGAGAGAAGTGAGAAGATGTGAAAGCCCCAGCCCTGCAGACCCCCAGGTCAGTGCAGAAGGAGGGCAGGAGATGCTCCAGGCGCCGGAGCAGAGATTCCCCTGCAGCCCGTGGGGAAGACCACGGTGAGGCAGGCTGTCCCCCTGCAGCCCAGGGAGGTCCACGGGGGAGCAGATCTCCACCTGCAGCCTGGGGAGGACCCCACGCCGGAGCAGGGGAAGAGTGAGGAGTCCTCCCCCTGAGGAGGAGGAAGGAGCAGCAGAGACAACGTGTGATGAACTGACCCCAGCCCCCATTCCCCGTCCCCCTGCGCTGCTGGGGGGGAGGAGATCGAGAAATCAGGAGTAAAGTTAAGCCTGGGAAGAAGGGAGGGGTGAGGGGAAGGTGTTTTAAGATTTAGTGGGTTTTTTTCTCATTATCCTACTCTGATTTGAATAAAATAAATTAATTTTCCCCAAGTCAAGTCTGTTTTGCCCACGATGGTAATTGGTGAGTGATCTCTCCCTGTCCTTATCTTGACCCACAAGCCTTTCATTGCATTTTCTCTCCCCTGTCCAGCTGAGGAGGGCAGTGATAGAGCAGCTTTGGTGGGCACCTGGCATCCAGCCAGGGTCAACCCACCCCAGTGAGATACCCAAGCCACAGGAGGCCTGCAGGTCTCATTCGAGAGGCGATCAGCCACAGCACCTGGAAGATGCTGCTGCTGCAGCATCATGGTTAAATCCATGAGGATATACACACAGTGGAGACAGGGAGCCAGTAAATACATGATCAGAACTTGAGCAGACAACCAAGCACGTAAGCCGGAGTAACGCTGTATTACTTACGGGGGGTAATGTCTGCTGGTTCAGGAGTAGGAGAGACCGTTACTGTGAGAAAGAAAAGAAGAAATAAATTTTGTCTGCATTTTAGTTGTATATTTTTGCCCCAAAACATCGCATGATGCCACGTGAGTAACTGGGAAGCCCTTGGCTGCATGGCTGAACGCGGCCCGAGCATCGCGGCATACGGCCGTGAACACAGAGCTGCGGCGGCATGGCGACGTGCATCGCCTCTGCAAAACCCTGCAGTGAGACCCTGAGATGGGGCAGGGAAACAAATAACACGGCTGGACAGGGCACGGCTCTGGCAGCCAGCGCTGCCTTGTCAGGAAGGCGGGTAGTCTGCTAAATCCTGAATTGAGACTGAAAATGTGAGTGTGTGACAGTTAATTTCTCGAGTCAGTCCCGGGGAGCTGTGTGGGCCAGGGATCCTGCTGTCTGGCATGGTCTGACAGTACTTCTGCTCACCGCCGTTCAATAAGTGACCAGAAATAAATACCTGGTGTTTCAGTTGTCATGGACTCGGTCGGGACTGTCAAAGAGAAAATAAAAGCCACGCTTTAGTAATTTTTCCAGTACTGAGCAAGCAAAGCACAGATTGACAAAGCAAAGCAGCGTTATCATTTAGGTGTGATTAGGCCTGGTATACTGAGCTCCCCAATCCAACTACATTACAGTAGTTTACCCCATAATTTGGCATTTGTGTAAACCAGCTTGCGGTATTTCTACCGCCCTCGAGGGTGGATGGAAACCACGTGCGTGGTTGTGCGTATCTCCACAGAGGCAAAAGAAGTCAGTGCGGCAGGACGCCTCTGTCCGCAGATCCCACCAGGAGTTGCCGTTCACCGGAGCGCCTTGAATTCCTCAGGGTTAACGATGCGGTAAGGGCCCTATCACCTCCGAGAGAGCATGAATTTCAGCTCAGTGCTGCTAAAGTCCAGGGGAATCAGCACTCTGCTGCGGGATAAGTTGTATTTGACTAAACCTGAGATAAATAAACAAACACTGAAGTACTCCATACCTTTTGGTTCAGGTACGATAAGCTCCGGAGGGACTGTCAGGAGAGAAAATAAAAGCCATCAAAAGAAGGAAAGCCAGATCAATGCTTTCAGTTATAAATTGAGACAAGCAGCAGGACAGTCAGGGCTCTCCCCAGAACGGTGACTGAGGTTATGCTTTGTGAAGAAGCCTTGGAGAAGGCTGCAGGTGTTTCTCCCATGCTATTTTCACTGCCACCCCATGCAATGAGTACGTCTGTCGACAGGGGGGCAGAGAAGCAAACCTGGTGGGGACAGGTATAATTTCTGTCCTGCCTCCTCACCCAGGCTGAAATCCAGTATGAATTGCTGTTTGCAGTGAGGTAGCTCCACCACTGCAAGATCTGCATGAGCCCAGCAGATGAGCTGTCCGGAACTCCTTTTTAAATTAAATAAATTATGTGCAGCTTGGGAAGGTTAGTTGGGAAACAAGCATTTTGTTCTGTAAATTACTAAAATGTTTAAGCAAGTATGGCTCGTGCTGCAATACAGCCTCTTGATACATTGGAGGAGAAATGTCTTGCAGTGTGCTGGATTGAGCAGGACTGAGTGAATTAGGAATGCAGGCTGATAGTCTGAACACGATTTCTCCTGAAATGCTTGTCCTGGGGCTTGCAGCTTATGTACAGCACATCAAAGATTTGTTGCAATTGTTTCTCAAATATTCATTGTAATTATTTGTCAGTAACCATCAACTAAGAACAGTGCATGGTAGTAGAAAAAGGGGAGAATAGAAAAAAAATTACAAAAGTAAAATCAAAGTGAAAATATAGGCCTCTTCAGAGGGGTACAGAAACCTTATTCACTTCTTCAGGAATGTGTAAGTCCCACAGCTGTTGTTATTCATTATATCATTATAATACAGTATGACAGCACAGCGTGAGTATCACTTCCCTATAGGATCTCACTTTCTCTTGGACAGAAACAGCGGAGTCCACAAAGGTGCAGTGGCCTGCTAGCCTACACTGATGTCTAGCGTCAGACACACCACATTCACCTAGTGCCAGGACCTCCAACAAAACAATTTCCATCTGCATCCTCAGCTGGCAGGAATTTTCTTCCTTTTCCTCAATAAACTTCACATAAATATGATGCAGATCTTTGAAAATGAGTACAAGTTCATAAAGAGAAGAAAATACGTTTATAAAATTGCAAGTCTGATACAAGTACTTTGAGGGTCTTAGGCAAATAGTCTTTGTCCCCAAAGCAGAGTCCAGGTTGGTCTGCCAAAACTTACTGGTGGTCCTCTCTGGAGGAAAATGCCTATAGCCCCGCTTTTCCCTCTCTGCTTCCCCCAGACCCAGGTAGAGGAATCCCTTGGTGGAAGGAGGAGATGGCCCCAGGATGTTTGGAGCCCACGGGGGCCTGGTCCCACCTGTGACCAGGGTGCCCATGGCCATCCTTCTTGGGTCTCATCAGCCTCCCCTTTCCCTCCACAGCCGCTGCCAAAGGTCCCCGTTCCCACAGCGGCTCCAAGCCTTGCACCAAGCTCTTCCCTTCACCCATACCAGCTTGCATGCACAGCTTAGGAAACTTAATTCACATTAAATGAAATGGAAAAGGTGAATACCTTCACAAATAACACCAGCGTCTTCCTTGTGGTAGCAGTCGTGCGTGCCCAGCCCTCCGTGAGAGCAGTGCTCCAGGGAGGACTCATCCCCTCTGCATGCCACGTCGTCCAGGAGAATATCTCCTGTGCCTTCCCCAAAAAAGGCTTCGATTTTGGCTGAGACAGCCTTTCCGCAGCCCAGCTGCCTGCACACAACCGTGGCATCCTTCATGTTCCAGCCATCATCGCAGACGGTTGCCCAGCTCCCATTGTGAAAGACTTCGAGGCGACCCGAGCACACATCCCGTCCGTTAACCAGTCTCAGGGACATGTCTTGGAAAAGCAGAAGGAAATGCATGGGCACTCAGCAGCCTCAGAAAAGGGCTTTCCAGGTGCATTCATCAAATAGCAAAAGCCAACTTTGTTGTGTTGCACAGAAAGTGGCAAAACCATGAAATTAATCTTATTGTAACAAGCGACACTGTGTCAGTTCATCAGCTATGATAAATCCTTACTCTCATAGTGTGCCATATATACTTGGGAGTAAATATAAAGATTTTCTTTTCTCTTTTGGGCTCTGATGTATATGTCTGTAGCTAACAAAACCATTCCTATCAATACCAATATTCTTTAACAGCAAAACTCTCAGATAAGCCTCAGATATCTCAGAAACTCATCTTACATGCATTTACTTGCTTTGAAATTTTTACCTATAAAATTTTTGCCTTCCTACCAGTGCTTAAGTTACTATATAAAATATATCAGCTGTGAAAGCTTTGCAAGACCCATCTAGGGAGAACTCACCAGCTGGAATGGTCGCTGTTGTGACCGGGAAAGTATCTGGCTCTAGGAAAGGAAACAGAAAAGTGAATTTCTAGTTTTACTACAGAGGATGCGTAATGACCTTCTGCAGTTACTATGTGAAAAAAAAAAGAAACCAGTAGTCATGTAGAGCAACCCATTCATCTCTGGAAGCACCATCACCAAGAGGGAAAAGGCTGCAAACCCTTTTTTAAATGTCAGGTGTTAATGGTTGCAATTACCTTGCAGGTGTAAGCTTTAATTGTTTTAGGTGTGGGACATAATCACCAAGGAGACACATCTGCTAGGGTTGTGTGTTTAACTCTGCTTGAGGTCTTTACTAAAAAACCTAACTCTATTAAAAATTTGCTTTGAATTTTTTCCCCAGAGGAAGTTATCCCCAGGATAAGCTGTAAACCAGTATTCTTTGTGCCAGGTCACATCCACAACCCCTTTCACCCAGTTAGGTTTCACCTTGGACATTTCAGGCTCCTAGAACGCCTGCCACGTGAATGAGCTTTGTCCGTGGACCACCACGTGTTGTAACACCGACTGCAGTGACTCGGGCTGTCCAGCTACATATGTGTTTCCAGTCAGAATACAGAATTGCTGGAAAACTGGGAATTGATTAAGAAAAATCCTAAAGGAAGTTACTAAAAATAATTTCCTACTAAATACGGGAAAAGGAAATTTGATTTACTAGTCATAGTTCATAATTTATGAAATCAGGACTAGGAGGACTGAAATATGATAGTGATCATGTAAAATTATGATTCAAATAGTAACGCATAAAGCGGTCAGGTAATAGAGTAGGAAATGGCATCAGGTACGATTGAAAATTATATTCCAGGTAGCCAAAGGATTTGAGAATTAAAATAAAAAAATTAAAACACAAACCTGTGTGAATAAACTGCATGGGTTAACAAAAAGAAAAAATGTGGTAAAACACAGCGATTCTCATAGGTCTTGGTTTCATGCCTGAAACAATTCCACTGATGGAAACAAGCTGCGCATCAAAATCTTAGCTGCAGGCAAGCTCTCGTTGCTCGCGAAACAATAATTTCCCCGAGATGTGCTAGCGTACCTGCGCAAATGACGCCGGCGTCCTCTTTATGTCGGCAGTTGTGGACGGCGATGCCTCTGTGGGAGCAGTCCCACAGGTTGTCTTCATCCCCTCTGCACCGCACGTCATCGAGGAGGATTTCCCCAGAACCCGGACCAAACCGGGCTTCAGACGCGGCTACCAGAGCTTCTCCGCACCCCAGCCTCCTGCACACCACTTTGGCGTCCGCCAGCTCCCAGCCATCGTCGCAGACCGTTCCCCAGCCGCCGTCGTGATAGAGTTCGACGCGCCCCGAGCACCTCCCGCCGCCGTCCGCCAGGCGCAGAGTGGAGGTATCTGCGGCGGAGAAAGAGCCCGTCCAGAGCATCAGTGGTGTTTGGCCAAGGCGGTGGCACGGCCCGTCTTTTTCGGGGCAAATGCCACCCCGGGGAAGACAGGAGCAGGTAGCCTGCAACGGAGTCTGCTCTGGCAAAGGACCCTCCCCTGAATTTCAGTGCCATTGTGGGATAGATGTTATAAATGCTCGAACCCACCTTTCTACATGCCCAATGGGTATGGACATCGTCCTCTTCCAGAATGTGCTCATCTCTGGGGAAAATGATCCTCACCTGTGCGGCTAGCTGCCACCTCTCCCCACTTTGTGCAACAAAGGGAAGGTTTTCTACCTTTTCTTTACCATCATTCTCATCTGTACTGTAGAGCTGTCTAAAGGACGAACACAAATACCCAGAGCCAACCTTTTCCTGGGTTACCTTGCAATCTAAGTTTCTTCCTTTAAATAATGCCTGGTTCAGCTTCTTTTCCCATCCTTGCTAACCCTCTGGCATAACAGATGGTTGGCACAGCATCATTTCCCCAGAATAGTAGCAGAGCTATTTCTACAGACCAGACTCATTTCTGAGAGCTGGGTACTTACGGAATACTCCACACATTTATCTCACTTTCAGAGGGAAAAGCTTTTAGAGATCTGAAGTTCCAAATTAGTTTTATGGGCCTGGAGTGTATTTTTCTTTCAGAGAAAGAAATCAGAGACACTGCCGACAACGTAATTGAGTTCCTCCTCGTTTGTGGCCATCATAAACTGTACCACGTATACACACCTGTCTTACTCCTTGGTGGGTCAGTGATTACGAAGTTTTCATTTTGGGACATTTTGCTGTCACCTGGCAGCCATTTGTAACCAACTAATTCACATCCATTCAGAATGAGGGCCATGTTTCCTAGGACTCTCTTTCTCCTTAATTCTTCTTAATTCCTTTTTCCTGACCATGATCAAAGCTCCTTCCATCTGAGTACCATGCTTATCATTTACCTCTGCAAAAGTTGGCTGTAAAGAAATGCCAGCACAATGTGCTTGGCTTGCTTCCCAAGAGCTAGGTCTAAACATCTACAAGAGTGCCAAATATGATTTCAGGGAGAAAAAAAGATAATTGAGACAAAAGATAATTAACCTGTTGATCTAGGCATTGAGTATTCACCAGGGAAGGTGAAAGTTGTTAAATAAAATGTTTAAGAACTGGACTATGGTAGCTATCTAAATCCAGGTGGGAATAGGGAGAAAGAGACAGATTAAAAATTCTATATCCAGATCCAGATCTTGACTTAAATTACAGGCAAAAATAAATTTGTTGTGATTCAGCTGATATTACAAATGGCTTTATAGGGAGGGAGGCATCTTTCCTGTTAAAGTTGCTAAGTCAATGAAGTATTTCATTAATCTGAAATATCAACATCAATCTGAAATTTTGGGGGCACTTTTTCAGAAAATAAAGGACTGATTAAGTAACAGTCCCAAGGATCTTTAATGTATTCTTGTGGGGTTGTCTACAGACAGCTGAAAGGCAACTTTTTTACTTTCAGCAAATTAATAAAAGAAAAGAATTGATATTTGTATCTCTTCAAAGTCAATGCTGTGTGCTTAGTTAAGTTAGTTAATATGATGAAAGGAGTCAGTGAGCACCTACTTTTCCTGAGACTTTAACACAAACAACAGTTTACCACACACCATACATATATAAAATGAAGTTGTTTGCTCACATACTTGGTTGAGCAGACATAGGCAAAGCACTTAACAGAGGCACACAGTTGCATAGCAATGAGGGTATTATTAGGAAACCATATATACCATATATGTATTAAGTTCCTTAAACCTGCATAATAGCCAACAGATCACTCATTTAAGAAATTCACGTTCAGCTTCCGACAGCCAAGCAGATCAAAGTCAATCTTGAGGGACCACATTAATTTCTCAGTTTCACTGGTGTGTGCAAAAAAATGCAAACTTCTTTCATTCAGCTGGAATAGAGCCCGGGCTGAATAAGTAAGGTAAGCAGCAAAATCTGATCAAAGCTCTGTAAAATATTCTTCAAAGTAGGAAAGTTTTCATCTCTATCCTTTTGAAAGTCAAATGACTGGCAGGAAAAAGGTAGAAAAACACTGAAATTTCTTCTTCACTGTGCTGAAGATTTGTCTGTCCATATCTAAGATGTTTGTAGAAATTAGGGTGGATAGATCCTAGATCTTGAACATGAAAATATTGTTCAAAATAAGGTTAATGGGAGGAGCAGTAAGCAAATCCGTATTACACTTTCCAGTGCTGCTACCACTGGTACTGAGTCACAGCTCTGAACTTCTGGCAGCACAGATAATAAGGCTGTAGAAGACAATTAGTGTTTAAAAAAAGTCATAGAGAAGAGTTATCAGTTGCCTTGCTAGTTGTTTATCATGTTTTGCAGCATCTTGGACTAACAGATGGTACGGGTGTTAAACAGCCAGCCACGGCTACCGAACCGTAATGAGATCCTCAGCCCTTGCCACTGAAACTGGAACGGGACAGATAGAGTAGCAGAAGGAAAGGCAAGATCTGTGCGCTCTCTGGAGGACACGATGAGAATTCAAAATGATCTTCATAAACTGAATAAATGTCAAAAATCAGCAAGCTGAAATTCAATAAAGACAGGTGGAATGGGCTGCTCATTGGAAAGAGAAAACCAATGCACAAGGGCAAAATCATCCTTTCAGCTGCCACCAAAGGACCGCAGAAAAACTGGAAGTTGGTAATGTTAACGCTACAGTGAGCCAGTCCAGCCTCAGTCTGGCTCTCAGAGTGATACGTGGGAGCTACTTATTCTCCTTGGTGCTAAAGAGACCTCAGCTGCTCAGACAGCGATTGCACATTTAAGAAAGATAGAGATAATGGGGAGAGCTGGGATGAATGAATCAAGAATATAATAGGCTTGAAACTCATGAGCTCTGAGGAAAGCTTTAGAGAGCCGAATTTAGTTTATGTGGGAAGTGTCTTCCACTTTTCTGAAGAGGGGCTTTGAAGAGGATGGCCACCAGTTTCTCTGACTCCCTGGAGTCCACAGGAAGCTAGAAGAGCAACTGTAGGCACTACAGAAAATGTCCATCAAGAAAAGAACTTTGAATATAGTGTCCCACACATTTTTTTGCGTGTCTTGAAAATATCTGTCAAGTCCAGAGCCAAAGTACACATAGTCATCTCCCCTGGTGGAGATTTGCATAGGAGTTTAAAGCCTACTCATGCTACCAATTTCTGCTTGATTAGAAGGGGAGGTAGGACAGCATGCGGTGGGTAGGAAGGTGCCAGCTCAGCTGATGGCTTATGCAAAATGGGCCTGTCTGGTGAAATTCTGGTTTTAAGATTTTTTAATACCTAAGAAATTATTTCCTAGATTCACTAAGACAGTTCATTCATTAAAAGACTTGCAAAGCATATTACAAAATAGATGCCAGAATAAGAGTTTCCCCAACAAAGAGAATGGGGAAAAGGTGGGACATCAGGGACTTTCTGAGCCCCAAATGGTGCCTTGCGGGGTGATGCAGGACAAAGACATTTTTGCTCCTAAAGGATTCAAGGCACACAGGCTGTATCTGACTGTTCCTTACCTTCGCTCAGCGTAGGTGACGATGTTGGAGTTGTTGACGGCTCAGTACCGTCTATGACTGCGGTAGATGTGATCAAGTTGTCCATTTCCGTGACACAATGATCTGTTGAAGCTTTGAGGAAAAAACAACAGGAACAATGAACAATAATGACCAAACATGAATATGAGCCAGACTTAAATTTTTGGTTAAAATTTTCTGCATTTGTCATTTTGCCAGAAAAGTGTGAAAATACGGGAAGCTTTGTTTCAGAGAACAAACATGGACTTATCCCTCGTACTTCTACCTGAGCCTCTATCACCACATAATACCATGATAAATAAATATTTAAAATTTGGATTTTTAAGGTTCTTAGCCACTGGAGAATGAAGCAATGTATTCCTAGCCCTCTTTATTAAAACTTCATTGCATACATTTTCCATACAATATGGCTTCTCCTTAGCTCGCTCACTTAGACTCAGAATTGATTTTGCAACTATGACTTTGTCTTTGTAAGCTGTGCTTAGGATTCCTGGTGTAGATACTCCCTGAGTGTCTTCATTTACTGAAGTGGATGCAAAGGAGGAATGCAGAGATGTTGAAGGGACTATGAGAGAGTTGAGGAAATACATTACTGGAGAAAGCCATCAATCAGTGATAGAAACTGGAGCTGATGATTGCTGATATGATTTTGATTATGTCCTTGAGGGAAGAGTGAATTGGATTATAATCTCTAAAATCTGGTAATTTGAGTCAAAACTTCAAGCGAATAATCACTCAGGTAAGGTGATATTTTGTTACTGTTGACAATAAGGATCTGGGCGGCAGATCTGGGGGCTTAGGCAGCAGGCCTTCAAGTGAACTTTCTGCTGATATTCTCCATAGGCAGCTCCACAACACAAAACAACTACAGCGTGGTGTGCTTTACACTCTCCCGTCATTAGTTCCTTGGCGAGAGAGTCCAACAGGGATGAGAGGGAAAGTACAGAGAACCGGCTCCTGTACTGGGTCAGGTGGTGGCATCTCCATCTTTAAGATCGGGAAAGAATTGTCAAAGATTATTGAATCTTTAAAGTGAAGATGTCCCAGTCTGATTTAATCGTTGATGCTCTCCACTTCCCAGAAAAAAGCACTGATATTTGGGCACTTCTGCTGATAGCTAAATTATACCAATAGCACAAGCAGCTTAAAGCTCCAAATTGTTCATCATTACATGTCTCTCAGACTTTGACAGCCCAATATGTTAGAAATGAAGGATTTAGAAGCTGGATTCTTTTTTCACTTAGATGAAGCAGTTTACCGATACTAAACTTGATACAGTTACTGCAGTCCTACCAATGTAATCTATTTTAAACAAACTTGAACACTATTATTAGTATTAGATTTTTATGGCACAGTGTCTGTTCTTACCTACAGTAGCTGTGCAAGTGGTTTCTGGAGCTGAGGTACTACTGTCTCCTGTAAGTGTGGTGGGTGAAATGGATGATTCTGCAGTATTTTCAGAGGCTGTGAGAAGAAGGAAGAAACATGGAAACGAGAGGCAAAGAGCATTCAGGTAAGGCTCAATGACTGAATTCAGCTCTTGATGAATTTAATTGCCTTCAGGCTTCCTGGAAAAGGGAGTCTGCGTATTAGCTGTCTTCCACATCCACTGACATGGCTCAGAAATGGGTCTTCACGTTAATGCTTTGCATTACAAGCATCAAAAAGTTTCAGACTTCTTTCACTGAGACTGAGGAAAGCAAAAGGAGTGTGAGAAGCAAAACCAGAAATGAGTGTTTTAACTCAGCAGTGACATTTATTGGTATATAGTTTCCCAACACTGCAACGGGGCATGTCTAGTCAACTTTATTAAGAAGTACAAAAAGTGAAATACCAAAGGGCATTCTGGTTCTATAGAGGGAAATGTTTATTACAGCTCTTTCTGGCTTATCCCATTGAAAGTCTTTCTCCCAGGGTTACAGTAGTCATTGGAGAAAGGAGGGAGAGGCCATTAAGACTGATACTGAAATACTGTTTTTCCTGCAATTGTCCACCAGATCTCCTTGCCCTGTTCCTAGCAGGTGGGAACAGTGCCGAAGAGGGGAGGGAGGCTGGAGGGAGAGCCAGTTCTCTCATCCCCAGCTCGCTGGGCTGAGCCTGCAACCTCCTGGGCCCCAGGTTGGGAAAAGCTGAATCTGAGCTGAGGAATCCTCAAGAGGGAGTACAGGACCTGCCGTTCGTCCTGGACTGACTTGATAAGAAAGCCTAAGCCTGGAGGCTTATAAATTGTTTAGAATCCAGATAGGTAATGTTACAAACGGTGAGAAACATAGGCTGGGTGGCTTTTTCTGGAATCATGCTTCTTAAAGAAATAAAAATAATGATTTCCTTCAGACTCTGTGGTTCAAATTCTGCACTGTTCAGCTTCCCCTGAAGCAGGCTTTGCATATAGCATTTGCAGCTCCCTACTGGAGTAGCGGTAGCAGTGTCAGTGATAGCCTGCCCGTGCTGCCAAAAAGCCAGCGGGTTGGTACCAAGCAGGGGAAGTTCATAGACAAGCATCAGCTGCACTGGGAGATGGTGATTTCCCAACATTTCTTGGCATCTCTACTGACGTCCCCTCCTAACCAAAACTCATAACTATGTTTTTCTAACATGCTGCATGCTGTACAAATGCCCTTTACCTGTCTGCAGCGTAGTCAGGGTTTCTGGTGTCTCTGTTTCCTCTGGGATGGCAGTGGAAGCAAGGGAGGCACTTGTGCTACCAAAGGAGGCTACAAGGATGAGAAATTAAATGGTTGCAAGTAGCAATTAAAAGCACAAAGGTGATTTGAGGAGCTTGTGACTTGCTTTAGGTCTCAGGCTTGATAAGAAACTGTGCTATCAGTCTGCTAAATAACTGGAGAGGCAGAGGTCCGGCTGAGGGAGATGAGCGCAAATGCCTGGCTGTGCTCCTTAATGTTTCTGGAGTTTTTATGAATCATGGACACACAAAATCACAATGATCTGGACACTTTTGCTTTACAAAATTTTCTGTGTCATATTTATAGCTACAAGCTCAGAGGTATTAATCATTAAATGCATATATTCCTGGTATGTCCTGACAGCCTGACATTTTTCAAGTGAAAATTTTGTAAGGGCGTTGTTCCTTCACAGAGATATTTAATTTGTAGTTGTCTGCTATGAATATTTTACAGATTTACATGGTCACATCTTAATTCAGCTGAAAAACCCCAATTAACAGAATGTTTATTTTAAATAGCACTTGCAAAATGGCTGTTCTTGCCTTTATAAACTGTGGTTGGGATTTTGGGAGCTGATGTGGGAATTTCCTCTGTGACAATAGTGGATGCAGAAGGCGTGAGCGAGGCCAAGAGAAAGTTGAGGAAATACAAAGAAGAGGAGAGATTGGCAGCAGCTAGGAGTGAAGATGTGGACTGAAATTTTGATGAAAGTAAGTAGATTTGGGCTTTGCAGGACAGTGAGTCAACGCATAGCCTTTTATTTTTGCTGAAAAAAAAAGACTTTCACCTTCATTTAATATTTAATAATAAAGATAGTAGATATTTCTGACTGCATTCTTTTACTACTAGAGATGCAATAGTTGTTTGGAAAGATGCAAAGTGGCCATTGTTAGGGGAAATAAAGAATGAAATTTGCCTTGTGCTTTGGAAGTGACTATCAGCACGCAAGTGTCCCTCACCTTCCTCGAGGGTTGTCAAGGTTCCTGGGGCAGACGGTGTCTCAGCCTCTCCTGGGCTTGGGCTGGATGCAGAGGAGGAATCTGCAGAGATGGCCAGGGGGTGGGGAGATATGTTACTAATCAGAATCACCAGCACGTAAAAGAAAGACATTTCAAGGATCTCTGAAATTGTTAATACTTCAGGCATCATGGAAAAGAAAGTCAGTTCCTTGGACTTAAACTTTCGGTAATGTGGCTCAGAAGAACATCTTCCAAGTAGTAATTATAAGTGAACTTGGGAGGCAGGTGCAACTGGTGCACCTCTCAGCAGGGTATATACACACCTTATTTCCATTCTACCTTTGCACTAGCTTAAGAACCAGGAAAAATTAATCAAGATTATCAAAAGAATTGAAGGTGAAAAAAATATCCAGGTAAGAGTGCCTCATATGAATTGATTACTAAATATTAGTAGATGAGTGGCAAATACAGTTCCTATGGGCTATCCAAAGAACAGAAATAATGATACAGTGGATGAATAAATAATAATTTGGAGTAATAACTAGTAATTCAGAGCATGTACCCTTCTAGAACACTGTCTACCAAGGAGCTGTAATCACATGATTTCTGAGTTAAAAATTAGTCTCTGGGCACTTGGGGAGACTGCGAAGAGCTAATGGACTTATGTCTCAAAAGCCCTGCCCTACCTGACGGTGCAACTGTGGAGCATGCTACACCTGTGAACATCAAAAAAATGCAAAAACATTCTGAATCAACATTCTTTGCATACTAAACTCAAAACATAGCACTGTACCAGCTACTAGGAAGACAATTAACTCTATCCCAGCTGAAACCAGGACACATCCTTATGGTGTCCACAGTTATGTGTGCTCCAGCCAGCGTGCTGACAGTCCCAAAGGTAAGATTCAGTTCCACTACACTGCACGTCATCCAGGTGGATGTCATCTCTGCCAGGGCCAAAGTAAGACTGTCCCAAGACAGAGACAACTTGACCACAATCAAGTTGTGTGCATACAATGCTCCACTGTTCGTACTGAAGTGATCACCACAGACTGTCCCCCATTTGCCTTCATGGTAAACTTCAACCCTCCCCGCTCATCGGTCCCCTCCAGATACCAATTGCAGTTGTGGATCTTCTGAAACTAAAGCAAAAATTATCAGGTAAATATCTCAATTTGTTTATTCCAAGGATATCTAAACTTCTTGCGTCTAAGCTTGCATCCTCATCTATGCAGGGATGGGCTGCCCAGTGTTTCAGTGTCCCCAGTACCCAGGGCTTACTGGGGCAAGCCTGCAGCGTGCAAAGCAGTACAGGGCAGGGAGCTGAACAGCAGAGCCCAAACCAGGGCAGTTAATTCAGCCCCATTCACATGGCTCTGCTGTGTACAGGACCAGACCTGTCACGGTAGGTTATTGTTGGCTGTGCTGGTGAGATAACCAGCTCACCCAGAGCTGGCTCATGTAACTCTACAGGTGTGCCCGGTATGTTCACGCTCAGGACCATGTCTTCACTCTCCTTCTTACCTTTGGGGTTAAATTTGTCTTTTATCCATTTCAAAAATTTGTTCCATAGTAAGTTTTGACCTCCAGTTTCTGAGCCTTCTGGCGAGTTCCACCACGCACCACTTGCTATGGGAGACAAGAAAACATATTAGCATTAGTGTAACATATCACAATTCTAGGTCTATTTTATGTTTTGCTGTGAGATTGTACCTGATGTGTGTTGATACAGTTAGATACAGTAAGTGTTGGTATGTGGTGGGTTTTTGAAGCAATCCTGCGGTTCCTCCCTGTGTCTGGAAGGACATGCTCTTTTCCTCATAGTTCAGTGGAAGGTGACTGTAGAGGACCTTATTTCATAGCAGCACAAAGAGCAAAGGGATCTGACCCCAGAAATCCCCGTGTACATCCTTCACCTTCAGTGAGGACATGGGCTTCTGGGAGCTGAGCTCTGCCAAATTTCACTGGGGCAGTGGAAAGGGTTACTTACCTTTGCCATATGCGATTACCTCAATCACGGGGAGGCTGTGGACCATTTGTCTGTGCAGACCGTGACAGTTGTTTTGGCTGGCAGCCCAGCATGTTAGCTTAAATCTTTGGAAATCCTTGCTCAGGTCTGTGTGGGAAGCCCAACTTTGGCTAACTCTACAGTGAAGAATATACTATACGCTACTCAAGGTATTTAAAAATGTACGTTTGATTAAACCAGCCTGTGACATCATGGTTCAGATACCAGGGGATGAAATGGTCTTCCAAAACAAGTTACAAACCTGATCACGTGGTTTTAATAATCTATAGTTTTAGTCACATAAATACCTTTGAAAATCTACTTATACTCACTGACAGGAAAAAGGATTTAGGCTGCCAGGGGGTCAAAGTAATGTTTTCAAATGGCAGCTTTTTAAAATAATACCCTTGCTCTTTTGGAATTAGCATGCTCTGAAGAGCTGTGCCTGATTCAATCACTAAAATCAAAAGAAATTTCATTTGGGGATTGTTATTTTTTATTTTCAAATTGGCATTTGATCTTCAGACACTCACTTTCACAGACTTTTACTTCAGTGATACTAAAGTCTTGGGTTTGCAAGGATCCTAAGTGATTTTTCCAAAGTTAATCCAGTCTACATCAGGTCAAATCAAAGACAAAAGTGAACCTATGAAATAACGACAAAGATTGTAGGGTTGCTGAAGTGCTGGGATTTGACCACCTTCTTGAAATGCAGCTTAGTCCTCTTTGATGCTGAACTTCCCTCTGGATTGCCTTTGCTCTTGTCTTATAAATAATTCAATATAGCCAATCCCTTAATCTACACTCCATGAAATTATCTGGTTTTATAAAGGATTGACAAGACTTTATTTATGGTGTCCACACTGATAATTAAAGATCAAAGTACCTCATTCAAACTAGCAAGATTATAAGGCAGGTTTGGAGTTACTGTTGTTTGAAGTTTGAAGGAACATGGCACTACAGTAAAGTATATTTCCACCTGGGTCTGGCAGGCTGCTCTGTGTTTCTTTTTCTCTCTCTACATTTTTAAATGTACAGTATAGAAGAATTTAAATTCAAAACTAGAATATTAGAAGAAGAACTTCTAGAGAAAAACTTCCCCAAACTATTGCCCTCATAGAAGAGACAGAAAGAAAGTAATCTTCAGCACCTCCAGTTTTGGAATATAACCAATGGATTTGATCTGAATCTTTGAATTAGAAGATAAATTAAACCAACGATTTTATGGTACAGAGCTTGTCAGCAATATTCTAGGAGACTCTTTGCCACCAATATTCCAGGAAACTCTTTGCCACCACTTCCCAGCAAGCCGGTCTGTATTTGTAACTAATTCTCTCTCTAACATTTCCCTGAAAGCATGAAAATATATTATATACGTTACCTGGTTCAGATAGAAGAGTAGCACTTAACACCAGCAACCAAGTGAGACTCACTTGAAGGTCCATTTTCACTGCAGTTGTCTGTTCTAACCCAACGCAGTTTCAGAATTTATACTAAATGAGTTCTGGTCTACACCAAAGGTGTGTGCTGTGCAATTTGATCTTTCTTCCTGAACTTCCAGATCAATGCCAAGGAAGTGATTTACTGAGTATTTTCATTTCACAGGGTACATCCAGACATCCGGATAAGGAGATCCAGATCACAGCGCTGTTCCGGAATGGCTACCGGGATCTTCCCAAACACTCCCCAGGCCCCTTTGTGGCCGTATGTTTGATGATGTGGTTGTTCCAGGAAGCAGTGATTTACTTTTGGATATTAGCCTGTTTGGTAAGGATTGTCATATCACCGGTTAAATCCATTTCCAATTTACAACCATACTAAACCAGATTAAATTAGGGTGAGAATTGTGCCAAAAGAAGATTAGCGTCCTAAAAATGTCAGGAAAGTCTCAACAAAATTCTCTCTGTCTGCTACAGATCACTCCTGTAAGAAGTAGTTTCTATGCTTTTTCATACTCCTCTGACTCCTCTTTAACCCAGGACTAGATCCCTCGAGCATGTTTCAGATCTGCAGTTATCTCGCTCTCACTTGCAGCCTACAGAGCAGCAAAATGGCTGTAAGAGATATTGGCCGAGGCATGGTTGGGTAAGAACTGGTTTTGGGGGTAAATAAGTAGGGCTAAACTACAGCAACCAAGGAAATGGAGTGAAATAGGGCCAGAGGGTGCTAAATTAAGCTAAAACTGTGTTAAGGAGTCTGTATGTAATGGTAGCTGGTAGCTATTAGTAGCTACCGTTCAATGGTAGCTTTTCAGATTAGGTGTCTTGCATGAAAAAAGGGAATCTCACCTAGAAAGGCCATCCTATACAGCTGGAAAAGATTGCACTCTAGCAAAGCCACAGACCCAGAAGGATCCCTCCAGCCACACAGTCATCTCCTTGGCATGAGGTGGTGATGTGACCTCTGATACCTCAAAGGACACCTCCAGCTCTACCTCACTCTGTACAGTCAAGGAGAAGACGGGTCTCAGCTAAAGAGAGAAAAAAAGCAAAGCTATATTTTCTTAGCTGATTTAAGAATGAACATCAATTCTTTCTTTCCATGAATGCTTTTCTTATTTTCTTAGCGCAGTACGATATGTGATATCTATCTAGATATCCATGTTTTTACCCTCACAGTACCTTCTTGAGCAAAAACCGTCATGTCAAGTATCCAAACTCCTAGTTCCATGTGGGTGTACTACTTGAATTCAGTGTCATCTCCTAAAGTGACTAAGTGGGTTTACGGTAGATCCTTATCAATATATTTCTATCCACATAGCTCTAAGCTGGGCCTGAACAGTATAGTACGTAGCAGTTTTCTTTCCTGGGAGCAATTAAGCTATTTTATACAAACATTTTTCACTTTTGAATGAAAAAGGAATTTTTAGAAACAGTCCAAAACTCCAGCTGAAATCTCATTAAGATCTTATTCCCAAAACAATGTCAAACAAATTCATTATGTCTTGTGATTTGACCCAGATCTAAGTGCTCTGGATTTAAAGATTTGGATCTGAACAATGTCACGTAGAAGGCACAGAAGTCTGATATGCATGTGCCATTTCAGTGCACTTCATATCCATCTTATAACAAAATTATTTCTTTGGCTGCTGCTGGACTTTCAATAATATTCTCTCTGGGAAGTGTAGAGTCCTGTAGAAATAGCTAATGTGTCAGTCTGCTGACTCAGCCAAACAGTGTGCTCAGCAACAAAGCTACTTGTCCAAGAAATCCCATGCAGCAGGAGCATGGTTGTTAATGGAAAGTGGGGACATAATTCACATTAGCTAGTTGTAGGCATCTAATCTATTTATAAACTAAGCTCTTAATCAGTGGCATTTCAGTGCACCTCTATTTGGAGACTTGATATAGGCATAGGAAAATATAGGGAACATGGCTGAATGCAAGTATCTTGAATATGAAGGAGCATCAAGATTTGCTTTTACAGCATTCCTCGGTCTCTTTTATAAAACGGGTCCCCAAGAGGACATTAGTCCCAGTGAACATGTGGAAGGCTGAGGACTCCACTACCCAGCTCTTGCCTAGTGAGGCTGGATCTCACCTTAGGCTGTTTTACACCATATCTAAGAAGCGATGGTGGTAGGTGCAAATGCTAGCAGGGGCAGAAGATTCGTACAGCTAATCTGTAGTGATAGGTGACAAAGAATGACCAGCCTCCACATTAAACATTGCAGCTCCTCTCACGGGCATTGAAGGTGCCGTTAGAAAGGAGGTGGTAAGACTTCAGTCCCAAGCTAAGCAAGCAGACTAATCCTGCATGGCAAGAACGAGCAGTGATGACAGTAGGGCTGACTTTTGTGGTCTTGGAATAGCAAAGCTGTTTCCCAGAACATGTTCTTAAAGATATCTATTGAAATTTGCTCATAGAAAATGAATGGCGTTCATCTGCAGTGAAATACCTTTATGCTGGAGCTTGCTGTTAAGCTTTCCTCATGGAGTGATGGAGCTTTGCTGCACCGGCAAAACTGCCCCTCCCTGGAAATAGCTTCTTCCAGCTTTTTCTAACTACATACGAATTTCAGTGTGTATTTTGCATTGTGTGTCCTGTGTACACACAGAGGTACATACATTCATATATGTGACACATGCGCCGTAAGACACCTTCTGCTAAGGAGCAAGTCATCCATGTGGTCATGCTGCTCTGCAGCTCTGACCCGGCAACTTCTCCAGCATTTGCAAACAAAAGTAAGCTCACCAAAGGCATTTAAACATCTAATTTTCATGCGTTATAATTTCCATAAGGATCTGAGTCTAACATAGTTTGAGGGGCTAAAAGCAACGGGAAAAGGCAAAGCTGTCCTGGAGGCTCTTGCCACTGGAGGGCAGCGAGGCACTGTCCTTAGGGAGGGAGCACGTTTTTTGGGTAAGATGGTCTAACACCACAGGGCTTTTGTAGGGTCCATAGAGAGGCCTCCACTCTAGCAAATACCTTTAAAAGTAAGCAGAGGTGAAAATAAACGTGTGCAAAAGGGACAGCTAGAAACAGCAGGACAGTTGTTTCCATTCACCTGTCTCTTGCCAAGGCGGGAGGGTATGTCTCTGCCCAAATGGAGATGAGGAAGAAGAAAGTCTGGCCCACCTCAGACATCCATCTATTTCATCTTCCCTTGCAGCTCTTCACTCTTTATCACTGAAAGATGTTATAAAGCATGACACCTGATAGCTCTCATATCTAATATTGGCAAAGAATTTCACTGAAGTGTCTTTGAAGGAATAAACTAGGACTGACTGCCTTTCTCCTATACGTGTATTTCTTGTACAAGTACTTATTTGTATTTCTTCTTCCCTGAAAAAAAGAAATTACTAATGTGTGTGGACTCACAAAACGGTGCACTTTTTTCTGTGCTAGAGTAATGTATTTGTTATTGCTTTAAATATACTTAATGCACTTTTGAGAAGGTTTCTTATGAAACAAATCCTGGTTTTTGCTGAACCCGTCACGTTCCCAACAGCCTGTTAATGGCCATGTTTAGTGCTCTGCCACAGCAGAGGTGTTTGCAGTGCCATACAGAAACAGCCCTGGAAGCTCTCAGCTAGTGGGGCTGAGGGACCAGCGTGCCAAAATCTAGATCCCCACACAAGTGAACTCATCTGCCCCTTCAGGGCTGTCCTGGGGTGACAAAGGAAATACTTCTCTCAGGTCATGAAACCCCTTTGGTAAGGACCTGCTTAGCTATTTAAAAAATAGAGTCTTTTGAAGCATGATGAAAAATGATTTAGTTAAATATAATAAGGACAAGCCAAAACATTGATTTCAGAAGAAATGTCACGCTTTGTTTCATCAGTTTTACCTTTTGTTTCTCAAAGCAGAGAAGGACCAGCTTCCAAGGAACTTCTGAAGTCTTCAAGATGTACATATAAATGAAGGTTCCTTATTTTTTCTACTTTGAAAAACACCTGGAAACAAACATGGGAATGAAATAATACATTGCCAAAGGGTGGCAAGGCGGAAAATATGCACAAGAAAAAGTGAGCAAGCAGAGGACCCAAAGACTGACTGTCTTCTCTTTTCCCAGCTCCAATCCCTGCTGCCTCACAGGCAGCAGAATTACCTGATAACAGCAGTCCATGTGCTACGTACACACGTATCTCTGCACGCCTCAGGTGAGCGGTGGCTGGGTGCAATGTGTGTGCAACAAAGGATGATGAATAGCTGTTGTACAGCTTTGTGGTATGATTTGCATTTGGAAATGCAATATTCTGTTGAGGTTTGGAGACCCTGGGTATGTGCCAGGTTGCTTGCTCCTATTAAGGCCCCTGATGTGTATTCACTGCTGCTGTTACCCATGCCACCTATGTGAAGCTGTGTAGTGCCCTAATATTTGTTGCTTAGCCGTCCAGACATGTTCTCAATTATAATTAAAATGCGTATTCCTTCAATGCATTTTTTTTTCGTATTTTCTCTCTGTCAGCCATTTCACTAAATTCAACCCCAATAAGTTCTGAAGTGAAAAGTATTTTTGTTCTGAAGTGAAAGGTATTTTTGCACATTGAAGAATGAATAGGGAAAGGGGCAAAGCCTAGGTGAAGTAAATCACATCCCCAATAACATAACCTTCAAACAGGTTCCCCTCATTTATGGTGAATTTACTGGTAAAGCAAAGCGGAAACTTTACGTGTGAAGCCATCTTCTGTCAACAAAACTGAGTATTGACTGCTGGGTCCGGCTTCCCAGTCCCAGAGAAGAATTGCCTTGGGATAAGGATGTCACCGTCCAGCCTGCGGAAGCCTCAGTCCACCCCTGTGAATCCTGCAAGGGAAAATCTTTGTCAGAGATGAAAGCTATGCCAATGTAAATGGGCATCGGTGATCTTGGCTCTGCACACAGTAGGACAGGTCATCTCATCCTGTTACACAGCTAAGGCTTTGTGTCAACAGGGGTTGCTTATCTTGGTGTGTGCTGCATTCTTGCAGCTTTTCCTGCTTTTCACATTCACATGGACAATGGTATAGTCTTAATAAAGAGATTTTCTCAGCTTCTAGCAAATCCCTTCCATCTCAGCAGGTACCACGGGTGGGGGTCACACAGAGTACCTACCGCCAGTGCCAGTGACTGTCTCCAGCACCCTTGAAGCATTTGTTATTACAAAAATGGAAGTGGCCTTCTAGTGCATTGGGGGTGCCAGGGAGTGAGGTGTGAGTAATACTGCCTTTAAATTTCTTTTATGTAGATTTCGATAGTAAAATCAATGCAGTAAGAAATGGGGATTGAAGCGCACAGTGTAACCAAATGCTAACTCTGTCAAAGTCTGATTCCTTCAAGAAGTAAGATCCATTTATGAAAGCTACATTTTGATTTAGAGCTTTATCTTCTGAGAGTTTGGTGATAGCATAACAATTTGTCAGGATTCTGATTCAGAGACATCTCTATATAAGAATAATCAATACATTACTGTTAAAAAGTGCACAGACACAACACAAAACCCAGCGCAAAAATTACCAACCCCCAACCCTAACAACTCCAAATTAAAATCATCAACATTCAAATCACAGAAAAGGAGAGAGGAGTACCCTGAGCCAATGTTTCCACTGATTTTGATTAATTGACTCCTTCTGGTACTCCTCATGAGTGGTGTTCAATTAAGGAAAAAAACAATTAGGGAAATTCACAAATACTTCTCTGGAGAAAACACTGGGAGTTGTGCCTACATAAAACTCAAGGATTTTTTATGCAATATTAGAGCCCTAGTAGAGGACTTCAGCAGGGCCCTTGCATGGTTCCTCCTGTCCATCAGCCTCAGTGGCACCTCCGAGAGAGCAAAGAAAATGGGTTTGGCAGTTTGATTTTCCTCAGGAAATTAATGTAGCAGTGCTCTGGGTCTTGATTCATAAGGTTGCTGAATATACTAGATGTAGGTGCAAAGCTGCATCAAATTTTGATGCATATTTACTGGAAATAATAATGATAAATAGAACTGATGCTGACCTAGCTTAGTTTTATGAATTACTAATGAAAGATGATGAAAAGAGTAATTAACAAAATAGGGAAGATGAATTAGTAGAGAAAATAAACAACAGGAAACAATCAAGCTAACTACATCAATTAATTAGGAAAACTTTCTTCCCTGCATGAATCCTCAGTGGCTTGGATGTAAGAGGAAAAAAGTGCACTTAAAGAGATGTGTAGATCTTTTCTGTCTGTACACTGATATTTTCTACAGTGCAGGCTTGTACACATAAGGCTGTGCAAACACAGAGGCACTAAGTATGGGAGCTATTAAGGGAGCAGCGAGGAGTGCTTCAGTGGGACATCTTGGAGTGACGCCTTCTGCTGCCCCAGGAGCCTGTCTGCCCCGGGGAACAGCGTTGCGTGGTGGTGATGGGTGTAAGAGGTTGACAAGACGTGAGCGTGCTCTCCGCAGGAACTATGTGAAAAAGAAGATATCATGTTTAACTGTGACATTTTTGGCAACTAATGCAGTTAGAGAATGGTATGGAAGAAAGAAGGATGAGTAGTAAGCAATGTTACGCAATGGAAGCATTTATTACTTATTTCTATCTTATGGGCTGCAATGTATGTTTGCAGCCCAGAAAGCCCACCGTATCCTGGGCTGCATCAAGAGAAGCATGACCAGCAGGTTGAGGGAGGGGATTCTGCCCCTCTACTCCGCTCTGGTGAGACCCCACCTGCAGTACTGCCTTCAGTTCTGGGGTCCCCAACACCAGAAGGACATGGACCTGTTGACGTGAGTCCGTAGGAGGGCCACGAAGATGATCGGAGGGCTGGAGCACCTTCCTATGAGGACAGGCTGAAAGAGTTGGGGTTGTTCAGCCTGGAGAAGAGAAGGCTCCAGGGAGACCTTAGAGCAGCCTTCCAGTACCTAAAGGGGGGCTACAAGAGAGATGGGGAGGGACTTTTTACGAGGGCCTGTAGGGATAGGACAAGGGGTAATGGCTTTAAACTGAAAGAGGGCAGATTTAGATTAGATGTAAGGAAGAAGTTCTTCACTACGAAGGTGGTGAAGCACTGGAACAGGTTGCCCAGAGAAGCTGTGGCTGCCAGTTACTGTGGATGCCAGTTACTGTTTTAATCTTCCCCGTTACTCCAGTAATTTTGTCTTTATAAGTTTATTTATATTTTTAAAATGCATAATAGCGTATATTTTGCAAATACAGTAACATGTCTCATGAAAGATGTTTTTCTACATCACATAAAGAAATTTCTAGTTAGTTTACGATTCTCATGAGCAATCAGTTGAATTCAGTTTTAGTCAGGAAGGAATGGGAATGGCAAGATGGATAAACCTCTGAAGGGCATTATACTCTACCAAAAAAAAAAAAGAAACGTAACTGTCCTGCTCCTTAGAGTTTATTATTTGAAGATTTTGAGTGTGGGGGCTAATGTGTGGGTTATGGTACTCTCTCATGAAATATTTGCTGAAATGCAGGGGAATAGTTTGGGATGTCCTGAAGAGCCTGACAATGATTTTGGTAGTTTAGTTCCCTTTCGCTGAGCACCAGAATCCCAATCCAGCAGGTGTGTATAACATGCTACTGATCGTTGACGTCAATAAACCAGAAGTTATCTGAACAGATGACACCAGCATCTTCCTGATGAAAAGAGTTATTGACGAACCATCCGTTATGGGAGCACTGCCAGAGGAGAGCATCACCCCCTTGGCATTGCACCTCGTCCAGGAGGATTTCCCCTGTGCCGTCACCAAAATGAGCTTCTTCCAGAGCTGCAGAAAATCTGTTCTACCCATTCACTAGCCTCAGGGGCAATTCTTTGGAAAAGCTGAGAATAGCATAGCAGAAGGTCACTGCCATCAGCATTTCACTTATTGAATTAAAAATTGAATGCATGTGGCCCCTTAGGGATTACTTTTGCACTGGGTGCATGTATACTGTGTGGCTTCCAGCTGAAGATCTGCACAGTGAAGAGCACGTGTTACCCCTTGGCTCTGAACTATTTCCAGATTATTACCCGCATTGATTAATATTATTCCCAAAGCTCACAGAAACCGTGTCACAGACAAACACCTCGCTATACGGAACAGATCTGCTGACACTGGTGTATCCAAAGCAGTAATTCAGACCTAGGCTGTGTCTAAACTCTAGGCTGTGACTAACATGCTACACATATGCAGCTCACCATGCTTTTACCAAATTCCCACACCTGCTTGCTGGGGTCCCCTTTCAGCGTGTCATTACATTTTTGTCCAAACCCCTCCAGTGCACTAAAGAAAATTACTTACTTACCATTATGTATTTTTTCCTGCAATGCATTAAAATACAATACAATACAAATCTTTTCTACATTACATTAAAAGAAATAATTAAAATATTTGGTGGCATCTTCAATCCTCAAGCCCGCTAAACACCCATGATGTCTACTGGTTTGAGTGGGTTTTGATACAGGTTACAAAATTTCCCAATATTGATTTTAGACGAAAACACAAGAGAGAGAGAGGTAGTGCTGAGTAGCATAAGGCACAGTACCTGACCCCTGCAGACATCCTCCATACAGCAGTAGCATCCGAACAGCGGTCAGCATGGGACTCATGTTAACCAGGTTCCCTGTAACGCAGATAAAACATGTTTCAGAATTTATAAGCATGTAGATTTAAAGGGGTGTGCTCTGCAGTTTGACCAGCCTTATTTTTTTTTTTAAGTTAGCGATTTCATACAATGGAGATACTTTTAACTTTTAAAAACATTCTCTTAATTTTTTTTGGCAAGAGTTTGTTTCTAATAGCTTGATTTTTCAATTACCTTAATTATTGTTTGAAGCCCTTCTCTTCTACGGGACCAGTGGTTAAACCCTCCCCTTGGCATATCCAATGGCAACCACTGGCCCAAGAGGAGCCAGCTGCATGCAGCCAGGGAGAAAAATTAGTGATGCCAAGCGAAAAATTATGACAGATTTTTTTCACCTCAGTTTCTCCGCTGCCCTGAAGTTGAGCTGGGGGTGGCTGTGTCGCCCCATCCCCTTGCAGACCAGACCCCCCCAGCCCACATCCACGGTGGTGGCTCTGCCCAGGCTCTTTCAGGGTGGCTCTGTAGGCTGAGACAGTTGCAGGGATTTGCAGCATCTCCCACCCTGGACTGCTTGTGCTGTCCGGGAGCCTGGACAGAGTGATTCCCAGCAAAGAAAACCCCAGCTGGTGCACCTCTTGGGGCAGGGGTACCATGAGCTGGCTGAGGTCTCAGCCCCAGGCTCCCCTCAGAACTGTACAAATTCCAGTCTGTATTCCAAACAGTTAATTTTCAGCTTGATCTGTAAGTGTCATCCCAGCTGTCATACTTCACAGCCTTCAGGAAGCATCTCATGTGACGCCTGGATTAATCTTTGCAGTGTTGGCAGAGAGTAGTCCACTTGTCTTCCTCAACAATGCGTTCCTTAGAGAAATCCAGTGAACTTTTATGAAACAAAGAAGGCTTGTTTCGCACTGGCAAGGCTCAGATCAAGTGTTTACATGCCCAGTGTGCAGCTTTCAAATGCAC
The DNA here is from genome assembly GCF_947461875.1 of Haliaeetus albicilla. NCBI lineage: Eukaryota > Metazoa > Chordata > Aves > Accipitriformes > Accipitridae > Haliaeetus > Haliaeetus albicilla. Next base: position 36,702,365 of record NC_091493.1, on the reverse strand, counting down.
GCTGCCCAAGCTGCCCAGGAGCTCTAAAAGAAACTGAAGCAGTAGGTTTTGGCCACCCTCCTGCAACCGGGGCTTCACAGTTGGCTTTCTGAGCCTGAAACTAGGGATGGCAGGATCCAGCATTTTGGAAAGAAGGCCTGGCTTTGCCACATTAATATTGTCATCCTCCCTGCCACCTCTTTGCATGGGAGACCAGAGCCCTCACATCAGCGTAACTCAATTTTCATCATATCTCATGCAAAAAAAGCTCTGCTCGAATCCAGGCTTAGCAATGGAAGATGGTGGCAACTAATGCCAAATGCTTCAGAAACACCTCAACATCACTAGCCGAACCTGTGTATAAACCTTTGTAACCAGGTAACTTCAGCAAACGAGGAGCCCTAAAGTTGGGGTCCTTCTGTGCTAGCAACTGGTTGGGCACAGAAGAAAAGTCAGTCTTTGTATGGAGTGCCTAATTTTACTCAGTGACTAAATTAAAGAGCAATAAGCAGAAGTTATGAGAGAGATAAGGCAAGGTGTAACAAGATCTTGACATGTACCAGGAATATATCTGCATGGTTTTCAAGGAGCAGGGGTGAGAGGGAGCAAAAAGAAAAAAGAAAGAAAAAAATCATATGAGACCTCTACTAAAACCATAAGAGGCTTCATCCTCTTCCCAGTAGATGAGGTTTTTTGCAACCTCTGAAGCTACCAGGTAACACTCACCTGACTGCAACTGTTCAAAAACCACATTTCGTCTATTCTAGTCACTCACACACCCACAGAAAACTTCCTTAGACTCAACAGGTTTGCATGACTGTCTGAGGACAAAATACAGGTCTCACAGTCTTCATACAGAAAGAGGAGGAAAGACAGAATCTATCTCTCTGAAACTATAGTTACTGAAAACTGAAATGTCTTTCAATGTTTAAATGACATTTTGGTAAGACCTGAAATGTGTCCTGGCTGAGATTCAATCTTCTGGATGAGATTTACAGTTTTGCCTGGTTTAGGATGTATGTCAATGGAAAGGCTTCCAACTGATTTGACAAGCCTTGTCAATCAGGCTTGATTGTGTGATCAGATTGTGTGATTCAGCCTTAATTATTGCAAACAAAACACCTGCAACAGGTCAGTATCTTTTGAATTTGGATTTATTTAATCTAGAAAAGTGAAAATTTAATGGAAAAAACATCAATCTTCAACTAGTAAAATGCACCTAAAGAGAAAGGGGAGAAAATTACTCCCCATGGCCAGGAGGGACAGGGCAAGAACTAATGGGCTTGACCAGCAACAGTGAAACCTGAGGATAGACATTGTGAAAAGCCTTGTCAACGGTGATGCTAATTTCCATAGTGAGTCTCGTTAAGCATGAGAAGAGATTGCCTAGGCAAGTTAGGGAAATGTCTGGTGGGAAGACGTTGGGCTGGGGTGGAGGTGCTGAGGGTGCAGAGGGAAGATCTGGCTGATGTGCTTTTTATGTTCTGGGTGAGCAGCAGTGCCCGTGGCCGAGGAGGAGGTGGCACACGTGTGGCTGGCTCAGAGGATGGAGGCAGCAGCAGGGACCTAGCAGCCCTGTGGGAAACAGGCTGTGGTGTTCATGGGGACAAGTGCCACAATGTGGAGCAAGGAGACCAGGGCTATAGCAGGGATCTCAGGAGCAGGAGGTGTGCGTCATGAGGTAACAGAAATCACAAGAGAAAAGAGCAACGGTAGTTGCACTAAAACGGTTGGGGAACTTTTTCTAGACCTCTCAAGGCATGATGATTTCTGTGCTCTGTTGCTTCTCAGACTTGCAAATATGTCTGTCATCAATGAGGAACCAAGGAAGCCTTCACGGCCTTCCCTGTGAGGTTTGGACATTTGTTCTACCTTTGCTGCTAGATTTTATTTTTTACCTACCCTTTACAGTTTAACTCTATTAAAATGCCTTGCTGTAGCCTCACACGCAGAGGTGTGCCCAACACTCGTACAAAACAGAGGTACCTCACACCTCTTCACAGCAATATGTAGAAGAGTTTCAAAAACGTGGTCCCTCTCTGGAAGGAAACAGGAGACCTGGTTACCTGAGACATGGAGAACGCTGAGGTACTCAATAACTTTTTTGCCTCAGTCTTCACCAGCAAGTGTGCCCGCCGCACCACCCAAGTCACAGAAGGCAAAGGCAGGGACTGGGAGAAAGAAGAACCACCAACTGTAGGAGAAGATCAGGTTCAGGTTTCCCTGAACAATGTGGGTCATTTTGCTTTGTGTGTGACACACAGAAGAAAGTAATAGAAACCAAAAGAAAAGGCATTTCTGAATCAAGAGTCAGCAATCTGGCTTCCTAGAGCCGGATATTTTCTGTAAATTTCTGCATATGCAGAAAGAAAAAGAATTGGCTCATTCCTTTTGAAACCCACATTAAGATATTTAGAAATTTCCTATGTAGTATTTCAGAAACAGGGGCTCAGTCCATCACTTGGCGAATTTTTAATCCAACAGACCACACTCCTCAACACAGTAAAACATTCATTTGTATTTTCGTCACAGAGACATTAATTTGAAAGACAAAATAAAATTATTGCTTTGTAAACGCTTCTCCCTTTGATTTTAAATTACACTGCTCACATAACAGATCACTTTTTCTTGGACATCTCTGCATTTTATAAGTAAGCATAGATCCATTATTGTTTCAATGAGAAATTTAGCATTAAAAACAATGCTCAAAATAATTAGAATATTGTATAGCCACAACTCCAAATGCCATGCCAAGATCAATTTTTACATTTCCTTTCCAGACATGACCTATTACCTCTCCCCAAATTAAATCTTCCTCCCTTTTAATAAGCCTTGAAATATTTATTGATATCTCACTCATATTTTCTCTCCAGCTCACAAAATTTTGAGGCATCGGATAAATGGTCTTAGAAGGATGTGAGAAGAGAATTAAAGAGGAGAAAACCAATAAAACGATTGTACCAAACAACTTGTGACATGAGTGTTGGAATTATTTTTTAATCATTTAAGAGGTGTTAGGATTACAAAGTTATTCTAAAGCATTGTAACAGGCTAGGATTCATTGTAGATAAAGATATCACAGCTTCTTACAAATGCCACATATGTGACTGTCATCAGCGAAGCATTTTGTTGGCTCATAATATGTGACGTTCCGCTGTAGTCATTTAGTGGATGATGCTGACTTTTGATCTCACATCACCTCATGGGAAAGCGGTTTCTTCAGTGCAGTTCTTGCAAGAAAACCGGCAAGGACAAAAACGACAACTGCCAGGACGGCAGCAACAGCAATGACCGGTGCGAGGGGATTATCAGCAGCAGCGGGAACCGCCTGGGGACGCGGCTTGGAAGAGTCCAGCCCTGTGAGTGGAGGCAGAGGGGGTTTGATCTCAGTATATTAAAGATCAGCGTACAAAGAACTGCTGTTTTAAAAGGGATGCCAGATCCCAGATCAGGGTCAGAAAGAAGCTAACTTCTTACAAATTCATTGCTTTAAACTATTTGAACAGGCTTTGTATTAGCAGGGATGACAACTTGGCTTTGTATTAGCAGGGATGACAACTTAACTAACTGAGCAAACTGCATAAGCAGAAGACAACTGAGGGAATTAAATGTTTCTCAAGAAGGCTGGGAGTTTGCTCCCAGCTGGCCTTCATGTTACACAAGCAGACTGGAGCTAAATAGTTCAATGGAGTTATAGCACTAAAATAGGTTACATGCTACCTCTCCTTTGGGATAGGCAAAGCAGTTATACTTTTTATACATGCAGGAGAAAACAGGGGGTTTGCAAGGTGTTGAAAGAAGAAGAGAGTTGTAGACATTTGGATCAGCCAAACAATCCCTTTCTTTTTATGGCAAAGTTAGTAAAAGCAGATTTCAGTGACAGACATCAGAAACGCAGAGCTATGGCTTTTCTTGAAGCCCAAAGTAGTCTTAGAGTAAATATGGGAGAAACTTATTTGTCTTTACCAGTATTCCTACTCTGAGCATCCCCTTCTCGAAGCTGAAGTGGTCCGACAACGACCTTCACTTCTTCCTCGACAGAACTTGTATCTCTCTTGGACCTGTTAATACAGCCCCGGTAGCAGCGGGAGGAATAGTCACCGAGCCTGCACACCACCAGCTCACACTGCAGGTACACTAACGTATGGCGGCGGATGAACTCGAAGGCATTAAATTTGAACCGAGCAAAGTGGCTGTAGGGGGAGTAGTATGTGGTGTAGGAAGAATCTCTAACACATCTAGGAAGAAACGGAAAAGAGAATTAGTCTTCATGGATACACACATGTATATTTCTGCAAAAATAAACAGATTAAAACAAAATTATATCATGGCCAGGTACTAAGAGCACAATGGGATAAAAATGCAACTTCTATAGCATAGCATACGCTTTTAAAATATAGACTTATTTAAGTCCTATGAAGCAGCTAGAGCATTGGCAACTCTTTTTTTCTAAGAGAAGGAGACTGTAAGTGGTGAAGAGGGGAGAACAGCCTCTTACTAATGTCTGTGCTGTACAAGGCATAAAAAAATGAGTCTAATGCTTGACCTGGTTTTACTAAAATAGAATAGGACTACGGATTCCTGCTGCCAGTTTTCACTATCTCAACTAATCTACCTCAATCCCACTACTTTGAATTTTGCATATAGGACAAGGATGAAGTAAGTGAAACAAAATGTTAGTAAGGTCTAAATGTCATTTCTTATTTCCAGGCTCATACTGTAAGAATAAAAAATTGGACCCCTTTAAACAGTCTGTTGGTAATGAGATCTAAACCAATTCAGACTGGCTCTATTCTTTTAATTAAATGTGGAAAGGGTATCACAGCTATGCTTCTAACGACTTGAGAAAGCTCTTACCCATCCTTGATTATATCATAGGCCAGAGTGTTAAAATCATGACGATCAGGTGATGCCACACATGTGTCCACAAACACAATCAGATTTGGGTCAGAGTTGTGAAGAGAAGCTTGAAGGTACAAATCTTGGTTCAACTCAATGTAGTATGGAGAGTCATGCACTTGCCACAAGAATGATGAGGAATCATAAAAAGTGATGTTCACGTCGTATCTTCCAAACTGAATTTCATTCACATCTATGGTATCCTCAGCAACATACATTATTTGCATCCATGTGTTTTGTAGCATTTTGCAACTGATATGTAAGTGAATATTCTTCTTCCTCTTGATTATGTACCCAGAAGATGTAATTTTGATCATGTTGGAATAGTTGATTGTATCATTATTCTCCTGTTTAACATGTAATTTATAATGAGGAATTGCATTTTTGTCAAGTTCCATGTTCTAAATTTTGATAGAGTAATATGCAATTTAAAAATATAGATTAATCTTAAACTCTTTAAGCCAAAAAACTTGATGTTAGTCTTTTCTGCTCACACATTGTAAATAAACTTGCTGAAGTATGTAATTAAACAGAAGTCAGTGGAGAAAAACTCTGTTAAACCCAAGGCATTGAACATCTGTATAAAACTCTAACCGTCATCCCAAACCTGCCTGGCACTTACAAGACTACATCTACTTTAAATCATGGAAAGTTCATATAACTTCCTCCCATGCTTTCCTCCCTAGAAGCTCATTTCTATTAAGCATGGGGATTCCCTAAGGCATGGAAAGCTAAAGCACTAAAAACCTTTGGGTCTCGTTGGTTCACTTCTTAGCACTGTGGACCACAATGGCCCTTTCATGATTTTTTAAAGTGGGTCCTGCAATTCAGCGTGCACAACGGTGAGCATACCTCTCGTATTGTCCCACAGCTGTTGTAGGGAATGTTGAATATAACCTCGCGTGACGTGATTCTCGGTTTACAGTGACTGTCGTTCAGGGTGACCATCTGCGCCGAGTAGCCTTGAGACTGGAGATAGTCTCTGCTCACCACTGCATGCATGTAGTCTGGCAAGCACAGAAGGGCTGGTAGAAGAAGAAGAAACAATATAATAGTGACTTCTGGAATTTGTTAATGATTAAAGGTTGGAATTGAACAAAATGTTGTTTTTTCCTTAATTTAGAAGGCGCAGTTCACACCAAGCCATCATATTTCACATGCATCATTTCATTCCCCAATATCTTTAAATACTCACAAATATTTATTTTGCAAACGAAAGCAATAAACAGGCTTGCACATTGAGAAACACCAACGGGGAACTTACTAGTGTTGTGATCTGCTGGAATGGAGGAGTAGTAAGCCTGAAACCCTCTGAAGGTGTATCTGGAATCGCTGTGAAAGCGAATGGTCATCATGTTTGAAGAGGATATGTACATGGGAAAGGAGCCAGAACAAAGTCTCCCAAGAAGCGGGGAAGAATGTGGAGGTCCGTCGTAGACTTCAACATAGTCATACCGGCATCTGTGGCTTTGCATCCTGGTGAACAAATGTCAGCACCTTGTCAGATGTGTTTCAGAAACTCTGATTTAACTGCCTAACATGTGATAAAATCTTTCAGCACTTAAAGTTTTCACAACAGAGGTTTTATTTGTTTTGGATGTAGCCATAGCAGAAAATTGTGAGCAGAGAATACTACAATAATCCATATTTTGTTCTAGTCTTCCAACTGCTGGATGTTATCGAAAGTACCTTTAAAATTGGGAAGGTTGCCTGTTCAAATAAGTTTTCAGACTCTCAAGTAAGTTTTTACTTTCTTATTTGCCCAGGGAATCAATGTTTTACTTACGCGATATCTCTAAATGTGAGCATAACACGGAAATTGTTCTCCACTTGTATTTCCCACACGCAGTCAGCGTTGTTTGGATAATTTCCAGGGTAGAAGGGACTCTGCAGCATCCCAGAGGAATTTGAGAATGAGCCACCACAAAAATAAGGTGCTGCTGAAAGAAATGGAAGAGAATTTTCTTACAGTGACCTCTACAAAATTGTACTTGACCTGTATGACTCTCATCTGCAGCTGCTGAAAAGCAGGTCTGCTGTTGACTGCTGGTGATATTCTGTATAACCCAAATCAAAACAAATATTTGTTTTTGCTTTAGGTTTACTTTCATGTTGGAGTTGGGATTCTCATCCATGGTGTCAGACCACCCTCTTCAGGCTGGGCTGGTAACACCTTGATGCTTTCTGCCCTGGTCTCTCCTTTCCGCAGTGGAGATCTGATTCTGGGAGGTGTCATGACAGTCAAAATGGAAGTACCTTCCTGAACAGATAGCATCCCCTTGGTTACTCTGCTGCTTGTCTTTATTCCTCTAAGGACTTTGGAGGATAAATAAGTTGCCAGCCTTCTAGGAAACTCTGTAATTTTATTGTCTCAGACTGAAATAAGCACTCCAGGCTGCTGGGCCAAGTCTTAAATAAATCTCGTTTCTCCTATAAGCATAGCTGCAAAAATCTTTCATGTTCCTGCCAGCATGAATGGCATTTAATTCTTATGTTAAACACACAGATAATCCTAAAAGTTTCCCTATATGAAGGTAAGCACAAGCTCTGAACTTAATTCCTACAACAGGTGACACGTAAAGACAACACCCCTCCATTTTATGTTCCTGCACAGTGATACCCCCCCATGCAGCAGACTCCTCTCTGCCTCAGGATTTTGGGATTCTGGGGCTATTCCAAGCACGGGAGCATCAGCTGTACCCAGACACTGCCCATTTCTCGGATCAGACTGGATGGGCTCTCAGGCACCTTCACTTTCATACCTTTTTCTACTGTGAATGGTCAAGCTCTAAACCTAAAATCTGCTTTCTAATGCAAAAGTAGCAGGCTGAAGACCATAACAGCTCTAGTAAGCAGAAGAGCAAAAAATTACCCATTGGACACAGCTTCTCTGATAAACCACCTGTGACTCTGAATGCAAATGGAGAACATTTAAATTAAACCAGTATAATTTTGAAAAAGAAGCCACATTTTTTAAGGAAACTCTAAAAGAAGACAAATTAAATTATACCATCAGGGAAGTAGATAAAACACATATGGAAAATGCAAAAAATTTAGGAGAAAAAATGGTTTATGAGTGCTGTATAGAAATCATAACAATAAGGAAACTGTAGCATGCACCCAAAAAATTAATGTCAATAAAATTACACTGTACATGTAGTCCTGGCATGGTTTGATGTTGTTGCCCTTTAGATCATCAGTTCTGACCAAAGTACATATACGACCCTACCAATGGTGATGTGTGTGGTTAAAAAAGTTAGAGATTTAGACAACATGTCCTAAGCCTTGACCAAGCTGAAGAGCACAGCGAGGAAATGGCTTGTCCTCAGCCAACCAGTATAACTGCAAAATAAGCGTCACTGAGATGCAAGGGGATAGCACAGCTGTCTAAGAATTATCATGCAAGTTTAAAGTGATATTGCCATAGAAACAAAAATTATATTCAAAAAGCCCAACAGGGAGACAGCCCACAAGTAAAAAACTTTGAGAAGAGCCAAAGAAGAGCATTACCTGATGGAGGTGTTGGAGTGACTGGAGGAGCTGTGGGTGTGGAGGAAGAAGAGCCTCAGTGAGATGTGTTGCTCAGGAGAAAGGCGCTGGGACACAGGCATGGCCCCACCACAGAGCATAGGGTACCACAACGGGGATTGTGGCAAGGAGGGGATGGGGACATGGGGGACAAGGCATAGAGGGCCGTGAGCTCCATGGCAGAGCTGGTGGGCTCTGGTGCCCACGCACCTGCGCAGATGACGCTGGCGTCCTCCACGTGCCTGCAGTTGTGCACGCCCCAGCCGTTGTGCCTGCACATCTGGAGGGAGGACTCGTCCCCGCGGCACTGCACGTCATCCAGAAAGATGTTCCCGGAGCCGAGGCCGAAGCGCGCGTTGCCCGGGGCGGCCGTGGGCTGGCCGCAGCCCAGCTGCCGGCACACCACCTGGGCATCGCTCAGGTCCCACAGGTCGTCGCACACCGTCCCCCAGCTGCTGCCGCTGTACACCTCCACGCGGCCCTCGCAGCCGTTCCTCCCACCGGAGAGACGCAGGAGGGTGCCTGGGACACGGCACAAGGCACTGGGTTAGGGTCCCGACAGCCCAGCACCCAGGTCCCCACCTCCCGGTTGTGTTGGAGATTTGTCGACAGGGACCATGAGCTGGGGTGGTGCAGATCTGAAGGGATCTGGGGAGGGCAGTGGCTGAGCAAAGACCCTGGGCGTGCAGAAGGCAGATACACAATGAGCAGGGACCTGGTGGGGGAGTCTATCAGAGGTTCCTGGGAGTCCTGGGGGCTGCTTGTGCACGGAGGTATTTACAGAGAACCCCTTTGTACACCTTGAGTGTGGCCCATCGCCTGCGGGGCACCACTCATGCACCCTGGAGATGTCATGGGCAGAGGGGAGCAGCAGCCCTGCACTGGGCAGGTGCAGGCCAGAATGTTCCCCCTCCTCTCCTCTTGTGCTGGGCTGGGGCTCGCTGCAAGGCTGGGAGTAAGGTGGGTGGGCATGAATTACCTGTAGTGTATGTCCATTCAAGAGGAGTGCTTGGAGGCAGAGCTGCAAGGAAGAAGATGGAGTGAATGAAAGGGCAGTGATTGCAGCAGGCTGGTGGCAATGGATGGCCGTGGCCATGGACATGGTAAAGGCCATGGACATGGAAATGGAAATGAAACGGAAATGGAAATGCAAATGCAAATGCAAGCCTGTCACAAGCCAGCCTGTCCCCCTTCTTCTCCTCTCATGCTGGACTGGGGCTCGCTGCAAGGCTGGGAATAAGGTGGGTGGGCATGAATTACCTGTAGTGTACATCCATTCAGCAGGAGTGCTTGGAGGCAGAGCTGCAAGGAAGAAGATGGAGTGAATGAAAAGGCAGCGAATGCAGCAGGCTTGTGGCAATGGCTGTCTGTGGCAATGGATGGTCATGGGCATGGAAATGCACATAGTCATGGTCATTGCCATGGCCATGGAAATGGACATGGACATGGAAATGGAAATGCAAGGCTGGAGCACTCATCGGGCGGAGAGAGAGTGGGGCTCTATTTTGGGACTGAGTTAGAATCCCATCAACCTTGCACCTGTGGTCCCCACCTCGCTGGCTTTTTTGGAGATTTGGCCACAGTGACCATAAGCTGGGGTGGTGCAGATCTGAAGGGATCTGGGGAGGGCAGTGGCTGAGCAAAGACCCTGGGTGTGCAGAAGGCACATGCACAATGGGCAGGGATCTGCTGGGGGTGTCTATCGGAGGTTCCTGGGGGTTCTGGGTGCTGCTCGTGCATGGGGGTATTTACAGAGAACCCCTTTGTACACCCTGAGTGTGGCCCATCGCCTGCGGGGCACCACTCATGCACCCTGGAGATGTCATGGGCAGAGGGGAGCAGCAGCCCTGCACTGGGCAGGGGCAGGCCAACATGTTCCCCTCCTCTCCTCTTGTGCTGGGCTGGGGCTCACTGCAAGGCTGGGAATAAAGTCAGTGGGCATGAATTACCTGTAGTGTATGTCCATTCAAGAGGAGTGCTTGGAGGCAGAGCTGCAAGGAAGAAGATGGAGTGAATGAAAGGGCAGTGATTGCAGCAGGCTGGTGGCAATGGATGGCCATGGCCATGGCCTTGGACGTGGAAATGGAAATGCAAGACTGGACTACTAATGGGGGAAGACACTGTGAGGCTCAATCCTGTCATTCGCCCTCCAGACACCAGATTAATGTGTCGCCAGTCCTGTCCCATCCTCCCCAAACTGTGAACCTGCCATCCTGCTCTTTGACCCTGCACTGAGCACCTACACCTGCGAGCATGGAGAGCCCGCTGTGCCCTCTGTGTGCAAGAACGGGGCTTTTGCACGACACGGGCTTCCAGCAGCAGGCAGCAAAAGCCCCCAACCTCACTGCTCTGCCCTGGCTCTACCGAGGGAGGTAAGATCATCTGCTCCCAAGAGAGGTCACCGAAACCTGCCCGGTGTTACCTGCGGTAGAGCTGGTGGGCTCTGGTGCCCACGCACCTGCGCAGATGACGCTGGCGTCCTCCACGTGCCTGCAGTTGTGCACGCCCCAGCCGTTGTGCCTGCACATCTGGAGGGAGGACTCGTCCCCGCGGCACTGCACGTCATCCAGAAAGATGTTCCCGGAGCCGAGGCCGAAGCGCGCGTTGCCCGGGGCGGCCGTGGGCTGGCCGCAGCCCAGCTGCCGGCACACCACCTGGGCATCGCTCAGGTCCCACAGGTCGTCGCACACCGTCCCCCAGCTGCTGCCGCTGTACACCTCCACGCGGCCCTCGCAGCCGTTCCTCCCACCGGAGAGACGCAGGAGGGTGCCTGGGACACGGCACAAGGCACTGGGTTAGGGTCCCGACAGCCCAGCACCCAGGTCCCCACCTCCCCGGTTGTGTTGGAGATTTGTCGACAGTGACCATGAGCTGGGGTGGTGCAGATCTGAAGGGATCTGGGGAGGGCAGTGGCTGAGCAAAGACCCTGGGTGTTCAGAATGTAGATGCACAATGAGCAGGGACCTGGTGAGGGGGTCTATCAGAGGTTCCTGGGGGTCCTGGGGGCTGCTTGTGGGGCATGGGGGCATTTGCAGAAAACCCCTTTGTACACCTTGAGTGTGGCCCATCCCCTGTTGGGCACCACTCATGCACCCTGGAGATGTCATGGGCAGAGGGGAGCAGCAGCCCTGCACTGGGCAGGCACAAGCCAGCTTGTCCCCCCTCTTCTCCTCTCGTGCTGGGCTGGGGCTCGCTGCAAGGCTGGGAATAAGGTGGGTGGGCATGAATTACCTGTAGTGTATGTCCATTCAGCAGGAGGGGTTGAATATTCAGCCGCAAGGAAAAAGATGGAGTGAATGAAAGGGTAGTGATTGCAGCAGGCTTGTGGCAATGGATGGTCATGGGCATGGAAATGCACGTGGTCATGGTCATGGACATGGAAATGGACATGGAAATGGAAATGCAAGGCTGGAGCACTCATGGTGGGAGAGAGAGTGGGGCTCTATCCTGGCACTGAGTTAGAATCCCATCACCCTTGCACCCAAGGTCCCCACCTCGCTGGTTGTTTTGGAGATTTGGCCACAGTGACCATGAGCTGGCATCGTGCAGACCTGAAGGGATCCGGGGAGGGCAGTGGCTGAGCAAAGACCCTGGGTGTGCAGAAGGCAGATGCACAATGAGCAGGGACCTGGTGGGGGGGTCTATCTGAGGTTCCTGGGGGTCCTGGGTGCTGCTTGGGGCACAGGGGTACTTGCAGAAAAACCCTTTGTACACCTTGAGTGTGGCCCATCGCCTGCGGGGCACCACTCATGCACCCTGGAGATGTCATGGGCAGAGGGGAGCAGCAGCCCTGCACTGGGCAGGGGCAGGCCAACATGTTCCCCTCTTCTCCTCGTGCTGGGCTGGGGCTCGCTGCAAGGCTGGGAATAAAGTCGGTGGGCACGAATTACCTGTAGTGTACATCCATGCAGCAGGAGTGCTTGGAGGCAGAGCTGCAAGGAAGAAGATGGAGTGAATGAAAGGGCAGTGATTGCAGCAGGCTGGTGGCAATGGATGGCCATGGCCATGGCCTTGGACGTGGAAATGGAAATGCAAGACTGGACCACTAATGGGGGAAGACACTGTGAGGCTCAATCCTGTCATTCGCCCTCCAGACACCAGATTAATGTGTCGCCAGTCCTGTCCCATCCTCCCCAAACTGTGAACCTGCCATCCTGCTCTTTGACCCTGCACTGAGCACCTACACCTGCGAGCATGGAGAGCCCGCTGTGCCCTCTGTGTGCAAGAACGGGGCTTTTGCACGACACGGGCTTCCAGCAGCAGGCAGCAAAAGCCCCCAACCTCACTGCTCTGCCCTGGCTCTACCGAGGGAGGTAAGATCATCTGCTCCCAAGAGAGGTCACCGAAACCTGCCCGGTGTTACCTGCGGTAGAGCTGGTGGGCTCTGGTGCCCACGCACCTGCGCAGATGACGCTGGCGTCCTCCACGTGCCTGCAGTTGTGCACGCCCCAGCCGTTGTGCCTGCACATCTGGAGGGAGGACTCGTCCCCGCGGCACTGCACGTCATCCAGAAAGATGTTCCCGGAGCCGAGGCCGAAGCGCGCGTTGCCCGGGGCGGCCGTGGGCTGGCCGCAGCCCAGCTGCCGGCACACCACCTGGGCATCGCTCAGGTCCCACAGGTCGTCGCACACCGTCCCCCAGCTGCTGCCGCTGTACACCTCCACGCGGCCCTCGCAGCCGTTCCTCCCACCGGAGAGACGCAGGAGGGTGCCTGGGACACGGCACAAGGCACTGGGTTAGGGTCCCGACAGCCCAGCACCCAGGGTCCCCAGTCAGGGCCCTACAGCAAGGAGCCTGCATGGTTGCTGTAAGGCCAGGGATAGGTCTGCTGGGCGTGAATTACCTGTTGAATATGGCCCGTCTGTGGTGGACACTGCAGCTATGGATGCAAGTAAGAATTTGGTGTCAATGAAAAAGGCTCTGAACTCAGTCAGCGCATGTCATGCACCCCAAAGTAGCCTGCCTTCAAGGAACCCCTGTCCTATGGCACTTCACATCATGTGGAGGTCTTTCATTCAATTGAAATGACCATCTTGACTTCTGTGTTTCACACAGCCACCTACTCCCAGGGCAGGAACGACATGCCCGTGGACGTCTAACATGAATGAAAAAATACTTGATGCAGCAGCTTTCTCTTTTCCAGTTACATCCCAAATCCCAGAGCCTGTCTAGGAAATAGCTATGGTACTACCTGTGCAGGAGCTGGAGGGGTAAAGGCTGAATGATCACCTGGTGCAATAGCCCCAGTCGCAGTGAGAGGAAATCCCTCCCCGAACAGTTTCCTTCACCAGCAATGGCTATAGAGGTCCTGGCCTTAAGCCTCCCCCCCCCCCAGTTTACCATGTTCTGCTTGCACCCTCACTGTGGACTTGGGTGCCAGGAATGGTCTAACTGGAGTGGCCTAAGGGTGGGGGACTCCCTCCAGTGAAATCAGGTCTGGGAAGGGAGATCAGGGGCACTAAGGAGATCCCTGATGGTGGACAGGGTTACCTGGTGTGCTGTCCTCTGCTCTGCTAGCCGTTGTTGCTGGGGTGGTCGTTTCCGCTGGGGTGGTCGTCTCTGCTGGGGTGGTCGTCTCTGCTGGGGTGGTTATTGGCACTCCGGTGGTCTCTGCTAGGGAGGACGTCTCTCGTAGGGAGGTCATTAGTGCTGTGGTGGTTGTCTCCACTATGGAGGTCATTGGTGCTGTGGTGGTCATCTCCGCTAGAGAGGATGTCTCCATTAGGGAAGTCAGTGATGCTGCGGTGGTCGTCTCTGCTAGGGAGGTTGTCTCTGCTGTGAGGGTTGTTGGTGCTGTGGTGGTTGTCTCCACTAGGGACACCATCTCCAGCATGGGATTTGTTAATGCTGTTGTGATAATCTCCAGTAGGGAGGTTGTCTCCCCTGTGAGGGTTGTTGCTGCTGTGATGGTTGTCTCTGCTAGAGAGGTCATTGGTTCTGCGGTGGCTGTCTCCTCTATAGAGGTCATCTGTGCTGTGGAGGCATTCTCCAGTGCTGAGGTTGTTGGCACTGTGGAGGTCATCGGCACTGTGGTGGTCTTTCCTGTGAATATGGAAGGAAAATGCCACCCACATGAGGACCATGCTTGGGCAATGGGTACCTCTGTGTGTTAGCTACAAGCCCAGTTCCTCAAGGATGAAGCAAAATCAAGACAAATTACTCTGATGGCATACTCCATCTTGACTGGGGTCAATGGAGAGAATGGAAGTGGGCAACAGCCAATTGAAAATTTTTCCTGAAAGTGGTATTTCCAGATGGTGACAGCAGGGAAAGGTACCGATGTGGCATCTGCTCCCAGCCACAGGACACCACGGCCCAGACATGGCTGGAGACTGTCCTCTGCAGGCTCCTGCCATGGAGCTGGGAGCTGTAGGGTTGCTGCCAGCAGCAGGGCTTGGACCTGTCCCCATTGCGGACACCCTTCTGCAGGGGCTCAGGTCATCCCCAGGAGCAGCCCGGGCAGTGGTCCTGGGGTGGTGCTTGAGGCAAGGCCAGGAGTGGATCAGGCCAGCATGAATCACCTCTGGAATACGGCCAGTCTGTTGTAGGCACTGGAGTTACGTATGCAAGCAAGAAATAAACAGCACTTAAAAAGACACTGAACACGGCGCGCATATGGTAATAGAGGTATTGCAGCAAGTTCTGTTGTTTTCTTCTAAGTGCAAGACAGTGATGTAGCTAGCATTTTCTTCTAGCATGAATTCAGCTCTCTAGGGTCTTCCTCTTTGAGAAAATGTAGAACACTGCAATAAATATAAAACACCTGAACAACTTGTTGTCATCAGCTATGTCTCAGTTCATGATGATCTGTTGTTAATACAGGAGAAAATAACACAAATTAACTACCTTTTCTTAAAAAATAAGGCGAAAGTAAAATCAGAAAACAGCAAGGTGACAGAGTACTCAAAATGGATGGACATTTGTAAAGGAAAAGAATATTAATGGACCTAAGCTTGAAAGAAAACTTGAAAAATACAGAAACAATGCAAAGTGAGTTGTTAGCTATGACAATTTGGGTTGTGACTGTGAAATTATTATTGCCCATAACGAATGCATTAAGGCTTGCCATAAGAAGAGTTTCACCTCACCCCATTCCTCTGCAATGAACATTGCCTATCAGACATAGCTTTGCCTCTAATTTTGACTTGTTTCCTTATTCTCTTTGTCACTGCTGGGTGGTTAGATGGAATAAGTTCTGCATATTGCAATGCATATCTGATCCTTGGGTTTTTAATTGCTTTGCATGGAATGACCAAGCACAGTTTGTATACTACCCTAGTGAGAAAAACATGAGTCCATGCTGGCTCTGGAGGGTCAGCAGAGTGAAAAGACAGGGTTGTTGGAAGATCAGACTCTGCTTCCTGAGAACAAGCCTTTTCAGAGGGAGTGTGCCCTTCCACAGATGGAAAATTCTTCATAATAAAGTAGAAAGAAAGGTTAGATGTATATCTGGTATAGGTTTTCACTATATGTCTTGAATGAATGAAATGTTATCTCAGGAGGAGAATGTCTGCATACCCCCATGCCGACACACGTGTATTGAGTGCAATTTATAGCAAAAGTATTTAGAAAAGAAAAAATGTGACGGCACCTGAACAGACAACACCAGCATCTTCATAGTGGTCACAGTTGTGCCTCCTCCATCCAGAGTGATTACAACGCCACAAGAAGACCTCATTTCCATTGCACTTCACATTGTCCAGCAGGATCTCGCCTGAGCCTTGCCCAAAGTAAGCGCTGCCTGGAGCTGCAATGGCCCGGCCGCATCCCAGCTGCCTGCACACAACCTGGGCATCGGAAAGGTCCCAGAAATCATCACAAACTGTCCCCAGCCGTCCTTTGTAATAGAGCTCAACGCGACCTTCACATCTGTGCCTTCCGTTCACCAGCTGGAGACGGGTCACTTTGGGGGAGAGGGGATTGAGCACAAACACAGTCAGACACATAAGCTGGAAGTGACCCTAAGAAGTCATCTATCCTGTCCTCTTGGCCCATCGATCCTAGTAGGTGCTTGCCTAGCCCAACAGTAGATGCTTGTGAAGACAGAGCTGATACACACCTTTTTTCTTCCTCTCTTCCAGATCTCCAAATCAGCTGCACACATTTCATGCAAGATTTCTACAGAAAATTTAGACAGCAGCCTGAACATGAACTATTTCAGCAAGAAAGGAAATTCTTTAATAATAAGAAAAGCAAAATAGGAAAGCAAAGGAGAGAAAATGAATTTCAGTATCTGAAAGAAGTCTAAGTAAAACTCTATTAAGAAAACAGCACTAAATTTTTTTCACTTTGTTAATAGGAATAAAATTGCATGTTTTGAGAACACATTTCATGTTTGTATGTTTCTTTCATTCATTGTTGTCAAAATATTTTATGCTAAAGAACAAGGAGATGTCATAATTTGCATTGAATCCTACTGAAATTTAGGACATACAGCAGAGATTTTCTGCCCTCAGCCTGTGTCTTACCAGAAGTGTGTATGTGTAGCACTTCTATGTGATGTACAAAGCCTCTGCTGACCTGGGTGCCAGGGCTGAAAGCAGAGCAGTGGGTCAAGCAGATCATTGAGGCTTCAGGGACACAGCAAAATGTAGCTTGGACAGCCAAGACCATGGCTTTTTCCTGTGCTCGCTGGGCTGCTACAGTGCTGCCATATAAAAATCACCATGCAGATAAATTGCATTTCATGAGATATTATGCACTACTGACGGACAACAAGCGGTGCGGTACTTTGCTTAAAATGATGTCAGAATTAGGCGAAATGAATCCTTCAGAAAAACTACAGAATTTTAGAGAAAACAATAGCCATTCTTTATTTTTTCTCCCTGGTTTATGCAATTTAACTAGAATTTCTCTTCTTCCTCTAAAATTTTTAGGAGAATTTTAAGGACCTAGAGTCCCCACATCACAACCAGATCCTATAGTATTTAAGAGTAATTTTAGTGGAAGAATTCCACTAAGTGTTCAACAGAATGGTCAATCGTCTCAATGGGATTATAAAAATTTCAATAGGAATCCAGTGGCTTTATTTCTTATATGCCAGTAAAATGTTATTAGACTTTGAAATAATACCTAATAAACTATCACGTAGACATCTGATTACTGCATTCATTCAGGTAAAGCCCATCTGCTTTCCAGAGTTGGCTTGTTTAGACATTCTGCAGTGAACAGTATGAAAAATCTGATTTGAGAGATCCATTTTTGGTGAAGAAGTTTATTAAAGGCGTTACCACAAATTGTAAGTGAGCAAATAAATGTTGTAACCTAAGATTTGCAGTATTTATACTTTGGATATCAAAACATGCACGCCACACTTGTTACACTTACATTTCTGCCAAATACCTCTTTAGCTTGTTGTTAAACACTGAATAAGTCATCCAAAGCAAAACAACTCTGAGAAGTTAACAGCTCCAGGATTTCTTCACTGCATCTAATTCTTTGCTGTTGGACTAGAAGAACAGCCAAGACAGTGTCCAAACTAATTTTGTCCCTATTTGTATGCATTTAACTGGCAGTTCAAAGGGAGAAGCTACAAAAGTGCCCCTTGTCTTAAATCTGATTTGTTTCTTCAAACATCTACTTGGACATGTACATTTTAGAGCCACACTCATAGGATTTTTGAGAAGTAAAACAGCAAACCTGGCAAAAAGTCAGAGTGGGATTAGGAAATTAAAGCCGATCTAAAACAGTCTTATTTGCTTTCATTCAGGGTCTGTCACCACCGTGACAGCATAACCATGGGGCATGTAATTAGATAGATTCTGTCCTGCCTCACACCATAAAGGTGTCAAAAAGACAAAAGCCTGTGGTCATACGAATACAGCACTTACTCTGACCCAGGAGACAGAGACAGGGGCTGGGGAATGAAGCCAAGAGCGGAGAGAAGAACTAGAGCAGCCAGAGTGAGATGGCTTATCACCAGGCAAGCAGAGGACAGGTGAAGAAAACTGGATGAGGGCGATGATGGCAATATAAATTATCATAGTAATGCTTAAATAGCTAGTTAGAAAAATAATCTGCAATTATTCTAGAATATGCATAGAACTGTTTAGCTCAAAGTCACCTAAGTCACTTAAGAGATAGAAACTAGTCACATAAGGAAAAAGTCAATGACCAAAAAAAGTTGAACCAAAAGCATTTCATGTCCTTCATTATTTTTAGATGTTCCTGATTTATCCACAGTGCTAGATTATGAAAACTAACTTCTTGTTATATTTTGTTAAACTGTACATAAGATCAAGAAGAATCAAATAATACAAGCAATATTGAATATATAGCATATGTATGCATGCATATACTCTGGAATAAATATACATTAAAAAAAAATGAATTCTTCCATAATTCCTAGATCAGATTTCTGGAACTGGAAGAATGGCTCGTTCATTACATACTTACAGACACAATTCTTGCAATGATACAAGGCACTAAGACAAGGATGACCCTGTGGCAGCAAAACGAACTCTACTAAATGGTTTAAATCATTGGCATTCACTATGATGATTAGTTGATAATCTTAGTAAAACAAAATTGTACTTTTATCTCTTTCATCCAATTTCCCCTTTAATCTTTTGCCCAAACCAATGCCAGCATGAATGTAATTTCTGTTCGTGGAATCAGCAGAGAGGACCCTAAGCAGTCTTTATATCTTTTTTATGCGCCCTGGAACAAGTCTAAGTGCTTTACCTGATTTGGTCTCCAGAACAGTGATACCGAACAAGAGTAGCCATGTCAAAATCATAGCGATACCCATCTCATCAAGTGTTGTTGACAGAAGGAACCATCAGAATATATAGTCTCTATTTCTGAAGGGGAGTGGCTCTATAGGTTTCTCTTTCTACAGGAGAACAATGAAACAACCACAATCCTATGATCTGAAACAAAAATATGTTTGATTTGTTATTTAAGATTTTGTAACTTCCTGGGTTTTGCAGAAAGATAATATCTCAAGAGTAACATTTTCCACTCCCTGGAAGGAAATATTTATGCTACCATAGGTTTCACAAACATCTCATTGTGCAAGGAAAATGAGCTCCTATCCAAAGATACCTTTCAATTCTGGCTGATGAATCTCTGTATTTTTCTTTTATGGGGAGATTCCTTGGCAGGTCTGGGGAAGGTAGTGGAATCTTGGAACTTAAATAGGCTTCCTCCACAAAGTAATAAAAAAGCTTCATAACTTGGTGCCAGCTGGTGTGGCAAGACTCCCTGGGGAGCCATGAATGTCTTAAAGCTTTGGCATACTTTAAATGAAATAAGATAAGACCTGGTGGCCCTGTTCAAGAATGACTGGGGAGTTTCTGAAGAACCTTGCAGTTGAAGTCAACACCTCCAGCCCCAATATGAACACATTCCTTTTTGGCACTTTTAAGTTCAAGTCAAAACTCTATTCACTGAGACACTGTTAGATTGCAAGAAAGTGTCAAGAGAATCAGGGTCAGCTGATAACTTTTTGTGAAAACTCTGCAGAAAAATCAGTGGATTTTATGCATAGTTAAGTAAATTACATAGGTTGCAACTTAACTTTATTCTAAAATTTGCTTTGATCCTTTGAACCATCAAATGGGGGAAAAAAAGGTTCAGATTTCTATTAAGAATCTCTCTGAATATATTCCTTGTTTAATTTTGCATAGTGACAATTACAGCTGTGTCATTCTTTGAAGAATGAATCCAAAGCTTTTCCACAACATGAAATAAAGTTTCATTCTCATTCATCACTCTCTTGCTAGAGTGGTTACTCTCCTCTGTTTCTGTGTTTTAACCATTTAGCTAGAAAAAGCTGCAGACCATCCTAACACTGAAGAGCCAGAATTTTGTTCTTCATCTGATTCCTACATCTACAGCCATCACGTCTTGGATGGCAGATGGCTTTATCAGGAGTTAAAATTTGTGGCACAATTGCTGCCATATACAAATTTATTGCCTCCAGGGACAGTCATCAAGGATGAAGACTAAAGTCCAGGAGCCCAAGGAAAAGAGGATGACTTAGAAGGTCTTTCCACAAAGGCCAGCATTATTGGAATGGAAGAAGGAAGTGCAAAACACAAGAGGCCAAAGATAATGTTGGAAGCCTTGAAAGTGAGCATTGAGAAGGGTAAATATGTTTCTTCTTTATACAAACAGCCACATTCACACATGAATGAGGAAACATACGCAACACCTGGTATTCACTATTCATATTCTACTAGTTTTGACATCTTGGCAAGAAGCAGAAAAAATCCAGTATATTTGACTGACCAATCAAACACTGCAATCAGTGAAGCGAGAGTAAGTGATGGATAGCAATTCTTCTTCAAGCCCTTGTAATAACTGAAAAGGGTGGGGAGGAAGGGGAACATGAAAGTGATTCCCAGGTGGTTCAAGTGAAAAAAAAGGTCAAACTATCCAGGTAAATTAACAACACTGATTAATTGATTCTTCAGTACATTCTACATTAATTAATTCTTTACTACAAACTTCAAAGATCTAGATATTTCTAGAGATCTTGATTATTAGACAACCTCTGCACAGTAGGCATAGATAAATGTTATGTTCCAATTAATTAATTAATTAATGCAAATACCATGCAGCACATGCTTTCATCCTTCCCATTGGCTACGTAAGTCTCTTGCAGTAACACGTTTGTTCTGTAGGACTTCCGGCAGCTCAAAGTGTTTCTGAGCTCATTACTCTGTGAAAGAAGCTCCACCAAGTTTTGAAAACACTTCCTCTTCTGCTGACTATTGTTAGGAGACTTCTGCAGACATACTGGCTTTTGTGAGGTCCAGATGAAAACCGTTAAAAGGACAAAGAATATTAATCAGCTTTCCCCCATGACTACAAGAAAGTACCTACACTGGAATAAGGATATCCACAGACATCTGCACAAAGGAATGGTAGTTTGAATCCATGCGTTATGATCCAATGAGGCAGCTTAGTCTCATTTATTGGGTTCCTTGATGGCCTCTTGGGCTCTGGTGCCTGTGTCATGTGAAGCATGTCATTGCAAATCAATTTGCATTTGTTCAATGGTGAGGATGCAAGTGGATCAGAACTGTCTACCGCTGAGAGTCAAATCCACTGGATTTACTGGTAGAAGATTTCCTGAATGGGGGGGAGGCAGGGCTTGGGAAGGAAGGTTTGTGGCAGAGAGATCATCCACCAGGTACATGTGCTTTAGAGCATGACACTTTTGTCATCATCAGATCTGGTTTTCTTGAATCCTGCATTTCTATAATACTAGTGGCTCAAGGAAGGCGGACAGAAATAAGGAGGATGAGTCTGAGGCACCAACTACTTGAACAGTTTAGCCATGTTTTCTACAGCAACATTTAATATGGAAACCACTGAACCACAGGCTTCTACCTGGCATTCTGATACAATCTTGGTATATCTCCATCAGGGACCCCTGGCACAGACATAGTATGGGAAGACTCAACTCTGAACAGCACAGGTGCACATTGGAGGCACCAACAGCTTAGGTCTAGGATCCTTCTGCTTGTCTGATCACAATAATATTCAGAGACTAGGAGAAGTAGAAAAAGTGCCATCAAGCTATGCCCTGAAAAATGGTGGGGTAGCAACACCACAGCAGCAAAGCCACAGCCGGAGCATGGGCAGGAGACAAAACGGCACGTCTGGGAAGAGCAGAGGGGAAGGTCCTCTTCTAGAGAGGTGGGAAAGCCTAATCCCAGTCCCTCCTCGTATGGTCCCTTCTCCACAGCATGGAGAGGGGACGAGAGGCCTGCCTGGGGTCACCAGGAAAAGGCAGCTTGAAGGAAAAAGTGGTACAGTCTGTAACGATGATTCCCATCAGAGCTGCCCACATCCTCCTCGTCAGGTCAGGATGTCAGCCTAGAGTACAGCTCACCTTCCTTACACGTCACTACTTTGTCTCTGACTCACCTCGCATATAGTACATTATACTGTTCCCAACAAACTTTCCTCTTCCATAGCTGGCTAGAAAACAGGAAAGTCTAAAGAGGAGCGTTTCTCAATCAAATACCGATGACCTTTCCACCTGGAGTAAGTAGCTTCTTCTAAACAGATGCTTCCTTTATTATTTTTTTTATTTTATTTTCGCATGGGGATAGGAGACAGGTCACACTTCCTTATGGCAACTTATGTACATTCTCTCCCGCCCCCCCATTACAGGTGTAGAAATGCGTAAGAACAAGAGCAGAAATCATTGTTTGGCAAAGTCACTTTGTCAAAAGCCACATTCCCCTATCTGATAATGCGTTAGCTAGGGGTTCACACACATAGGTGGTATGTTTGAAAGTACACAAAAAAAGTATTGCTCAAAAAGCGTTTTCTTTCTTGCTTTTTTTAATTACACATTTACACAACAGATTTGATTATATTTGTCCTCTATAAACAAATCTTATAAATGGCCTACATTTTCTCAGAGAAACATGTAATTGTGAGGAATCATACCCCCCAAAGTAAGGAATGTTGTACAGCCCCTGTGCCTTTTCACATATGGCTCATTATTGAGATATTTTTGCCTCAAAGAAACATTTTTCTTGGACTACTTTCCAGAGTATCTCATGGTGTTTGCCCTAGGTTTGGCTGGGATAGAGTTAATTTTTACAAGAAGCTGCGAGGGGGCACAGCCAGGACAGTTGACCTGAACTAGGCCAAGGGGATATTCAATACCATATTACATCATGCTCAGTATATAACTGGGGGAGCTGGCCAGGGGGAGGAGGGATCGTGGCTTGGGAACAGGCTGAGCATCAGGTTCTGGGTGGTGAGCAATTGCCTTGAGCATCACTCGCTTTATAGATTCTTTTATTGGTATTATTATTGTTATTAGTTCTTCCCTCCTTGTGCTGGCCTATTAAACTGTCCTTATCTCAACCCATGAGGTTTTACCTTTTTCTCCTGATTCTCCTCCCCATCCCACTGGGAGAGGGGACACGAGTGAATGAGCATGGTGCTTAGGTGTCAGCTGGGCTAGCATTGAAGATGGTGGCTTATTTGGATGCTGGGATGGAAGAATCAACCTTTCTTTACCTCTTAGGGATATTTGGACTTGAGGATTTTAAAGCCAGGCTCCTTTATAAGTTCAGTTCACGGTAACACAGGGTGTTATCTTGATACAGTACACTCTTCAGACAAGATCTGGATGATGGAATAGTCAAGTAAGAGTTTCCTCTACACAGATTGTAAAACTGCATAGTGAAGCAGATGGCTGGTGAAAATATCCTTCCACCTGCAAGTTTTGGGTTGCTTCTCACATTATCTGGTACGGGATGGGTTTCTGTAGTTTACGCTTCAAAAGAAATCCTCCCACTGTGAGAACGGCAGCTACCAGCACCATGGCAGTCACAGCCAGAGGCACGTGGGAGCTGGCAGCAGGCGCTGAGCTCTGAGAATCCCCTTTTGCCTGGATATCAGAGGCCAGCTCTGTGCATAAAAGAGAAAAAGAGAGGTTTACATTTGTTTTCCTGAGCTAGTTAATCTCAAAGGTAGTTAGGTAAAGGGAACTTGAATTAAAATGTTGCAATCTGGATCTGATCAGAAACCAAACTGTTTTATTGCACATTGTTTCACAAACGATTCTGTGGCCATGCCAAACAAGTAAAGGTTATGGCAAGAAGTTAAAGAGCAACTAAAAGTTTGTAATGATTACACTCTAAGACAATAAGATGCTGTTTTCTGATAGTGGAACCAGCATCTACAGGACACAGGCAAACAACATTTCCAAAGAGACCTACAGATTGGTTGCTAATAAATAAGAGACATGCCAATCAGGCACAGACAGCTTTGAAAAATTAGTATAAGTCCTGCAGGGCGAAGAGTTACATCTCATCCCTCTTCCCACAGAACTGAATCAATTGCTATTTGACATGCGCAGAACAAATAATGGATCTAAACTATAATAGGAAGTAGCTTGTAAACCTTATAAAACAATTTCATTAAAAAAAAAAATCCCCATAAGAATTATATCAGAGTTGTGAATAAACCAGCAAAGGTATATTTCAGAGCTGGATTTCATGTCTGAACTGACATGCAAACATACAGTAAGTAATATAGAGAGTCTTATGTTATTTAAGTTATTTAAACTTACCAGTGTTCCTGTTCTCAGCGTGAGCTTCCCGAAGCTGGACAGGTCCAATAACAACATTCACGTTTTCTTGGGAAGAACCTGCGTTCCTCTTGAACCTACTAACACAGCCTTGATAGCAGCGGGAAGAGTAGTCATTGTACCTGCACACCACCAACTCACACTGCAGGTAAACTGATGGGTATCGATTGATAAACGAAAAAGAATTAAATGAAAACCGAGCAACATCACTGTATGGTGAATAGTAAGAAGAGTAGGTAGGATCCTTAACACACCTGGAAAGATATAAAATTAACAGATTAGCTATTGTTAATAGAAACACTATTACACTATCTCTGTGCAATATGTTTTGCGTTTAAATATAAACCCAGAAGGTAAGAGTATAAAAGAATTCAAAAGGATAAAAATAAAAAAGTGTGGTTTTAGCAAAAAGAGAAATTAAGAGACAAAAATAAGTAAGAGTGGCAGTGATTTCTACCACAATAATGTATACACAGAAATATCACAGCTCAACAAAGTTCATGTAAACATGAATAGCTGAAAAATAACTAGTTGTTCAGCTGGTTTCTGTGTTTCAGGTGAGGACCTGTTTTGCATTTGCAAACAGGATTACCTGTCTGCAAAGAGGGCCCTGCAGGTTTTTGCAGAAACAGAAAGGGCCCTTTTCTATTCTGGAAGGACAAAACTAATTCCAATACACATCTTTTATTGGGAAATGAACATGCTCTTTGGTCCTTCAATGTTTGTAGAGCACCTCGTTTGAGGAATCTTGACACCTGACAGAGATCTTCAGATGTTTCACAGAGCAAGTTGCTAGATGAACCTTCCTGTCAATGAGTTTCACTTTCTGACAATTACTAGCCTTAGAAGTTACCTAACTTAGATCATACTCATTCTGGTTTAATTTAACCACCATGAAAAGATATCACAATATTTCACCCGCAATTGCTACCCCAGAATATTTCAAAGTTGTCTTTAATTATATTTGTGCTCATTTCCCTAATAAATACACCAAGGATTCTAAGTCCTCTCATTCTTAATTTATTTTATACTGCAGTAATATCCCAACACACCTGATATTTATAGACAGATATTATTGATTTTAGATTCAGTAAATACATTTGCTTTTGGCACAGATCCATGTCACATGAATAAAAATTAACTGGAAAATTAGCAGAATCTATTCGCCTCATCTCCCTCATGAGTGTCCTGCTCACAAAGGTAGACAATACTTCTGTATCTGGCTTAATGAATATGTGTTTTTATATACAAAATAAAAAGAAACCCCAACAAGAGGAAAAAACCTTCCTAAGATTAACATAAAGCATAAAAGGGAGGACATTCACCCAGTGTGCAGGAGGCACTGTGTCACTTCATTAGCCTGTCACAAGCCTGACTTCCAGCTTAGCAGTAGGTTACTACACTGCTAAGGTTACTGATGTGAACGCCCTCCCAGAAGGCAGAGAAATTCCAATCCCACCAACCACAGAAGTGAAATAAACTAGCATGAGCCTTTCATTCCTGGAACAAAATGGGACACTGAAAGCCACACTTTTATGCTTCTAGCTCCCTGTTAGTTTTGCATTCTTTACAAGACTCCACAACTACTCCTTTTCAAATCAAAAGGCACTTTTTGTATTGAATCAAGCAAAATGTTTTTAGAATAGCAAGAAAAGACTAAGGAGTTTCTCTTCTTTATGAACAGAGTGTTTTGTATTCTAGTCATGATGCTACAAAACTCTAATTCTGATGTATGGAAACGTAGAGCCATTGACATCCCTATATTTCATGCATTTATTTCAGAAACAAATTCAGACCTCCGTTTCTACACTGCCTCCTTGAGGGAAATCTCAGTGCTTGACTGCAACTTCTGAATGGCATTTCTTTGTCATACTGTATTTTATTCAGGCTTTGCCAAAAAGTCTTTCTTAGAATTATATTTGTATTGAGAATTGCAACCAATGTACACTGGCCCTAAACCAACTCTTTCATAAATTAAGCTCTTTCAGAACTATGCATGCAGGTACTTTTAAAGTAATTCTTGGTTCTTACCCACTTCTGATCAATTCATAGGTCAGTGTTCTAAAATTGCTAGGATCAGGTGATGCCACGCATGTGTCCACAAACACCACCAGATTTGGGTCAGAGCTGTGAAGAGAAGCTTGAAGGAACAAATTCTGATTCAGGTCAACGTAGTATGGAAAGTCACGCACTGGCCGCAGGAAAGATGAGGAATTGTAGAATGTCAAGTTCACGTCGTATCTGCTATACTGGGTTTCACTGAGATCAGCAACGTCACTGGTGTCATTGGCAATGTACATTACTTGCACCCAGGTGTTCTGGAGCATTTTGCAGCTGAAGTGCAAGTGAAGGTCCTTGTGCCTCTTGATGATGTAATCAGAAGCATGTGCTTTTATCACATTGGAGTAGGTGATAGTTTCATTGTTGCCCTATTTGACACATTAGACGAGGACAAAATTATCACATGTAGTCATGTTCACAGTGCTTACTATGAACTTCTGTATGTGCCAGGCCTAGCATTAGTCAGAAAGAACATGTAATACCCAGAAAACCCAAGCATCCTGGATGGGATTGTTCACTTAACTGTCTCCTATATTTTGTTCTCTAGAACAGCACTCTGAAATAGATACAGGGATTACCTAAATCCTGGGAAGGATAAGTAGGAATGTTTAACAAACATTAGCCTCCAGAAACACATGCTTCTTTTCTGTGTTCTGAATACCTGTGGGCTACAACACTCTTTGCGATTCATGACAATTTTCCAAATGTCTATTAAATTTCCATGCCCAGACTTGGAGAGCTCTCCAAAATATGTTGACACCAACCTGTCTACGTGTACCACAGCCGTTGTATGGAATGTTGAATATAACCTCGGTTGATGTAATTGTTGGTCTACAGGAAGGGTCAGACAGGCTGACGTTCCACACCGAGTAGCCCTGTGACTGGAGATAGTGTCTGTCTACAGCTGCGCGCATGTAGGTTGGCAAGCACACAAGGGCTAGGGAAGAAAATATGAATTATTCATGATTTCAGGCACTTGATAATGCTTGCATGTTACAACTTCAACAAATGCAATAGCTGCTACTATTTAGGGGAGAGAATTCATAAGCCAAACCACTTATTTTTACACCTTAGATTTAGATATGAATAAGCAATAGACTCTGACAAACTTCAGCTGACCTTCAGTTACTCTCCTGACAAAAATATGTAGCTTAAAATAGGCTTTTACTGAGACCTTGAGCCTGTATCACCACTCACACAAATTGCTAAGAAGTGGAAGTTTTTCCTGAGTAAGTATCCAAAAGTTTTTGTGGAAGGTGTAGAGCTAAACATGCAGACTGCCTTTCAGAAACACTACTTGGGTGGGAGGGGATCCTGAAACCATCTCCGTGATGGTTCACTGAGTCCATGACATGAAAAGCAATGATCCCAGGGAGAGTTCGACCTTTGGTAGAGAGAGATAACTGATGACAGGGACCTACTGGCAACACACAGCCTCTTGAAAGGCAGTTAAAAAGACAACAGAGCCAAATGTGATGGCTACCACTCATGCCTGGGGAAGTTGTGAGTGCACATTAGATAAACTTTCCCACTGGGACTGCAGGACAGTACTGGAGCAGGTCACCTAAAGAAGTGGCTTTGAACATTTAATCCTTTGAATGTTTCTAGAGACTCAGCTATACAAATTCATAATGGACCTGGCCTGGTGTTGGCAATAGCTCTGCTTTGAATAGTTGAACTAGGAAGCCTCCAAAGGTCCTTTCTAACCAATGTTTCTATGATTCTATGAAAATCTGTCCACAAAGGTAGTAAAAATATATCTGAAAAATGATGTGATAAGAAGAAATATGAATTTAGACTGGCCATCATAGAAAACATGTAAAGGCAATTAATTTGATACTTGAAGAGTTTTTTGAAAATGAAAAAATAATTGTTGTCTGAAAGTGATTGGGTAATAACCAGTTATGAAATACAAGTAGGAATGTTATCTATGTGGAATTTCTTTAACAACATTAACAAATACTAACCTAGCAAATAAAATCAGAATAGAATCATAGAATCATAGAATGGTTTGGGTTGGAAGGGACCTTAAAGATCATCTAGTTCCAACCCCCTGCCATGGGCAGGGACACCTTCTACTAGACCAGGTTGCCCAAAGCCCCATCCAACCTGGCCTTGAACACTGCCAGGGATGGGGCAGCCACAGCTTCTATGGGCAACGTGTGCCAGTGCTTCACCACCCTCACAGTGAAGAACTTCTTCCTTACATCTAATCTAAATCTACCCTCTTTCAGTGTAAAGCCATTACGCCTTGTCCTATCACCACAGCCCTTTGTAAAAAGTCCCTCCCCATCTCTCTTGTAGCCCCCCTTTAGGTACTGGCAGGCTGCTCTAAGGTCTCCCTGGAGCCTTCTCTTCTCCAGGCTGAACAACCCCAACTCTTTCAGCCTGTCCTCATAGGAAGGTGCTCCAGCCCTCCGATCATCTTCGTGGCCCTCCTATGGACTCACATCAACAGGTCCATGTCCTTCTGGTGTTGGGGACCCCAGAACTGAAGGCAGTACTGCAGGTGGGGTCTCACCAGAGCGGAGTAGAGGGGCAGAGTCCCCTCCCTTGACCTGCTGGTCATGCTTCTTTTGATGCAGCCCAGGGTACGGTTGGCTTTCTGGGCTGCAAGCACACATTGCTGGGTCATGTTGAGCTTCTTGTCAACCAACACCCCCAAGTCCTTCTCCGCAGGGCTGCTCTCAATCCACTCATTGCCCAGCCTGTATTTGTGCTTGGGGTTGCCCCGACCCATGTGCAGGATGTTGCACTTGGCCTTGTTGAACCTCATGAGGTTTGCACGAGCCCACCTCTCAAGCCTGTCTGGGTCCCTCTGGATGGCATCCCTTCCATCCAGCGTGTCGACTGCACCACACAGCTTGGTGTCATTGGCAAACTTGCTGAGGGTGCGCTCGATCTCACTGTCCATGTCGCCAACAAAAATGTTAAATAGCGCTGATCCCAGTACTGACCCCTGCAGAATGCCACTCGTCGCTGCTGTCCACTCGGACAAATCAAATCCACATCTCTCCAACGTAGAGACAAGGATGTCAAGTGGGACAGTGTCCAGCGCTTCGCACAACTCCAGGTAGATGACGTTAGTTGCTCTTCCCTTATCCACCAACGCTGTAACCCCGTCATAGAAGGCCACCAAATTTGTCAGGCATGATTTGCCCTTAGTGAAGCCATGTTGGCTGGTATAAAAACTTCTGTGCAAAGAAACCATTACAAACAGAATAGAAACTTACTGGTGGTCTGGTCTGCTGGAAAGGACTGATACTCAGCATGAAAACCTCTACTGGAATATCTGGAGTCACTGTGAAATCTGACAGTCATAAAGTTTGAGGATGATGTATATGTAAGATAAGAACTAGAACAAATTCTTCCAAGCAGAGGAGAAGTATTGGGTGGCCCATCAAAGATCTCAATATAGTCATTCTGGCATCCGCCTTGCAACCTGAGGAAGAAACATGAATATATAATAAAATGCATTTAGTGAACTTTGTTTTTTAAGTGCTGAAAAAACAATAAACTAAGATACTGCACTCACACAATTCCCATGTAATATTTATAATTCACTTATAAGCATGGGAAATGTGCTTGGGAACTGTGACTGTAGGTGAGATTTGGGATCCATTTATTGCCCAAGCAGAAATTGGTTTACTTACTGAATACTTCCAAAGGTAAGCATAATGCGGAAATTATCCTTTACTTGTATTTGCCACAAACAATCTGCATTATCTGGATAATTCGAAGGATAAGAAGGACTCTGAAGTGTTCCAAAGGAATTAAAAAGTAAGCCACCACAAATATATTTTCTAGCTTTAAAAAAAAAGAAAGAAAATAAGATCTAGATGTAATTAATTTAGATATACTTCTGATCAAATGAAAATACATTTTATGTATCCAAGCCATAGCAACGGGAGGTTAAATCGCCACAGAAACGGAACTGTTCTGCTACTGTCATTCAGGCTACAAGTGTGATGATCTCTTTGAAGAACGCTGACTCTCCCTTGCTATTTTGCATATGGTTAGCTTAAGGCATACAAGAATGAGCGAAAGCAAGAGGTACTAGCCCAAAAAAGATAAAAATGATAGAACAAAGAAAAGACAATTTCCTACAAAATCCACAGAGTCTGAAATTCACGTGCAACAACATAATCAGACAGACATGGGGGACCAGTATGTAGCATTTAAACAGTTAGAACCAATAATGATTTTTGCCAAAAGTATTACAACGTTCAAATGATACAACTCCAGCCTATAAACTAGTAACTAATACACCTCCAAAGAAATGCATTGGACAGATGGTAAAAGCAGACGTACGTGGAGTAGTTGATAGTGGAGTGGTAATAGTGGTCGAGGTTGTGGCATCTGTAGGGAAGGAAGAGAAAGAAGCACGTGAGGACCTTGTGGGTGAAGCAGCACAGCCAGGTTTTCTCCCAGCACTGGGGATGGTGGTGACACCCTGTCAGATGGGCAATGGAGAGCTTGGGGGTCTCCGCAGGGTGGTCTTCCACTTTGAACACATCTCCAACGCACACCTTACTGCGGCCAACAAGGGCCACTTTTGAAAGCGTCCTGGTATTTAGGAAGGAAAAGCAATGGTACCTGAGCACACAACACCGGCATCTTCACTGTGGCCACAGTTGTGGACGCCCCAGCCATTGTGTCTGCACTGGAAGAGGGAGGACTCATTCCCTGTGCAGCGCACATCATCCAGGTAGATATTGCCAGTGCCTTGCCCAAAGTAGGCATTTGATGGTGCAGAAACAGCAAAGCCACATCCCAGCTGCCTGCACACGACCTCGGCATCGTTCAGGTCCCAGCTGTCATCACAGACGGTGCCCTGGCGCCCGTACTGGTAAATCTCTACGCGCCCCTCGCACCGGTTCCTGCCGTTCACCAGTCTCAGGGAGGCACCTAGGAAAGAAGGAGACAGGGAAAACATGGGAAAACCCTCTAGCATTGGCAGTGCTCGAGGAGATTGAGGCCAGCAGGACTGCCACCCTCTGCTTGATTAGGCTGTGTGTTTCCCTGGCTCTGCTCTCCCATGGAGAAGAGCAAACCCACCCTCTGAGCCCATAACTGCTACCGCCAACAGTAGCGGCCAGAAAAGACATGACAAATTCAGGCCCACCTGGAGGAATGGATTGCGTGGTGCTGGGAACAGTGGTCGAGGTTGTGGCATCTGTGGGGAAGGAAGAGAAAGAAGCACGTGAGGACCTTGTGGGTGAAGCAGCACAGCCAGGTTTTCTCCCAGCACTGGGGATGGTGGTGACACCCTGTCAGATGGGCGACGGAGAGCTTGGGGGTCTCCGCAGGGTGGTCTTCCGTGGTGGGAGCAATGAAAACCACAACCTTTGAACACATCTCCAACGCACACCTTACTGCGGCCAACAAGGGCCACTTTTGAAAGCGTCCTGGTATTTAGGAAGGAAAAGCAATGGTACCTGAGCACACAACACCGGCATCTTCACTGTGGCCACAGTTGTGGACGCCCCAGCCATTGTGTCTGCACTGGAAGAGGGAGGACTCATTCCCTGTGCAGCGCACATCATCCAGGTAGATATTGCCAGTGCCTTGCCCAAAGTAGGCATTTGATGGTGCAGAAACAGCAAAGCCACATCCCAGCTGCCTGCACACGACCTCGGCATCGTTCAGGTCCCAGCTGTCATCACAGACGGTGCCCTGGCGCCCGTACTGGTAAATCTCTACGCGCCCCTCGCACCGGTTCCTGCCGTTCACCAGTCTCAGGGAGGCACCTAGGAAAGAAGGAGACAGGGAAAACATGGGAAAACCCTCTAGCATTGGCAGTGCTCGAGGAGATTGAGGCCAGCAGGACTGCCACCCTCTGCTTGATTAGGCTGTGTGTTTCCCTGGCTCTGCTCTCCCATGGAGAAGAGCAAACCCACCCTCTGAGCCCATAACTGCTACCGCCAACAGTAGCGGCCAGAAAAGACATGACAAATTCAGGCCCACCTGGAGGAATGGATTGCGTGGTGCTGGGAACAGTGATCGAGGTTGTGGCATCTGTGGGGAAGGAAGAGAAAGAAGCACGTGAGGACCTTGTGGGTGAAGCAGCACAGCCAGGTTTTCTCCCAGCACTGGGGATGGTGGTGACACCCTGTCAGATGGGCGACGGAGAGCTTGGGGGTCTCCGCAGGGTGGTCTTCCGTGGTGGGAGCAATGAAAACCACAACCTTTGAACACATCTCCAACGCACACCTTACTGCGGCCAACAAGGGCCACTTTTGAAAGCGTCCTGGTATTTAGGAAGGAAAAGCAATGGTACCTGAGCACACAACACCGGCATCTTCACTGTGGCCACAGTTGTGGACGCCCCAGCCATTGTGTCTGCACTGGAAGAGGGAGGGCTCATTCCCTGTGCAGCGCACATCATCCAGGTAGATATTGCCAGTGCCTTGCCCAAAGTAGGCATTTGATGGTGCAGAAACAGCAAAGCCACATCCCAGCTGCCTGCACACGACCTCGGCATCGTTCAGGTCCCAGCTGTCATCACAGACGGTGCCCTGGCGCCCGTACTGGTAAATCTCTACGCGCCCCTCGCACCGGTTCCTGCCGTTCACCAGTCTCAGGGAGGCACCTAGGAAAGAAGGAGACAGGGAAAACATGGGAAAACCCTCTAGCATTGGCAGTGCTCGAGGAGATTGAGGCCAGCAGGACTGCCACCCTCTGCTTGATTAGGCTGTGTGTTTCCCTGGCTCTGCTCTCCCATGGAGAAGAGCAAACCCACCCTCTGAGCCCATAACTGCTACCGCCAACAGTAGCGGCCAGAAAAGACATGACAAATTCAGGCCCACCTGGAGGAATGGATTGCGTGGTGCTGGGAACAGTGGTCGAGGTTGTGGCATCTGTGGGGAAGGAAGAGAAAGAAGCACGTGAGGACCTTGTGGGTGAAGCAGCACAGCCAGGTTTTCTCCCAGCACTGGGGATGGTGGTGACACCCTGTCAGATGGGCGACGGAGAGCTTGGGGGTCTCCGCAGGGTGGTCTTCCGTGGTGGGAGCAATGAAAACCACAACCTTTGAACACATCTCCAACGCACACCTTACTGCGGCCAACAAGGGCCACTTTTGAAAGCGTCCTGGTATTTAGGAAGGAAAAGCAATGGTACCTGAGCACACAACACCGGCATCTTCACTGTGGCCACAGTTGTGGACGCCCCAGCCATTGTGTCTGCACTGGAAGAGGGAGGGCTCATTCCCTGTGCAGCGCACATCATCCAGGTAGATATTGCCAGTGCCTTGCCCAAAGTAGGCATTTGATGGTGCAGAAACAGCAAAGCCACATCCCAGCTGCCTGCACACGACCTCGGCATCGTTCAGGTCCCAGCTGTCATCACAGACGGTGCCCTGGCGCCCGTACTGGTAAATCTCTACGCGCCCCTCGCACCGGTTCCTGCCGTTCACCAGTCTCAGGGAGGCACCTAGGAAAGAAGGAGACAGGGAAAACATGGGAAAACCCTCTAGCATTGGCAGTGCTCGAGGAGATTGAGGCCAGCAGGACTGCCACCCTCTGCTTGATTAGGCTGTGTGTTTCCCTGGCTCTGCTCTCCCATGGAGAAGAGCAAACCCACCCTCTGAGCCCATAACTGCTACCGCCAACAGTAGCGGCCAGAAAAGACATGACAAATTCAGGCCCACCTGGAGGAATGGATTGCGTGGTGCTGGGAACAGTGGTCGAGGTTGTGGCATCTGTGGGGAAGGAAGAGAAAGAAGCACGTGAGGACCTTGTGGGTGAAGCAGCACAGCCAGGTTTTCTCCCAGCACTGGGGATGGTGGTGACACCCTGTCAGATGGGCGACGGAGAGCTTGGGGGTCTCCGCAGGGTGGTCTTCCGTGGTGGGAGCAATGAAAACCACAACCTTTGAACACATCTCCAACGCACACCTTACTGCGGCCAACAAGGGCCACTTTTGAAAGCGTCCTGGTATTTAGGAAGGAAAAGCAATGGTACCTGAGCACACAACACCGGCATCTTCACTGTGGCCACAGTTGTGGACGCCCCAGCCATTGTGTCTGCACTGGAAGAGGGAGGGCTCATTCCCTGTGCAGCGCACATCATCCAGGTAGATATTGCCAGTGCCTTGCCCAAAGTAGGCATTTGATGGTGCAGAAACAGCAAAGCCACATCCCAGCTGCCTGCACACGACCTCGGCATCGTTCAGGTCCCAGCTGTCATCACAGACGGTGCCCTGGCGCCCGTACTGGTAAATCTCTACGCGCCCCTCGCACCGGTTCCTGCCGTTCACCAGTCTCAGGGAGGCACCTAGGAAAGAAGGAGACAGGGAAAACATGGGAAAACCCTCTAGCATTGGCAGTGCTCGAGGAGATTGAGGCCAGCAGGACTGCCACCCTCTGCTTGATTAGGCTGTGTGTTTCCCTGGCTCTGCTCTCCCATGGAGAAGAGCAAACCCACCCTCTGAGCCCATAACTGCTACCGCCAACAGTAGCGGCCAGAAAAGACATGACAAATTCAGGCCCACCTGGAGGAATGGATTGCGTGGTGCTGGGAACAGTGGTCGAGGTTGTGGCATCTGTGGGGAAGGAAGAGAAAGAAGCACGTGAGGACCTTGTGGGTGAAGCAGCACAGCCAGGTTTTCTCCCAGCACTGGGGATGGTGGTGACACCCTGTCAGATGGGCGACGGAGAGCTTGGGGGTCTCCGCAGGGTGGTCTTCCGTGGTGGGAGCAATGAAAACCACAACCTTTGAACACATCTCCAACGCACACCTTACTGCGGCCAACAAGGGCCACTTTTGAAAGCGTCCTGGTATTTAGGAAGGAAAAGCAATGGTACCTGAGCACACAACACCGGCATCTTCACTGTGGCCACAGTTGTGGACGCCCCAGCCATTGTGTCTGCACTGGAAGAGGGAGGGCTCATTCCCTGTGCAGCGCACATCATCCAGGTAGATATTGCCAGTGCCTTGCCCAAAGTAGGCATTTGATGGTGCAGAAACAGCAAAGCCACATCCCAGCTGCCTGCACACGACCTCGGCATCGTTCAGGTCCCAGCTGTCATCACAGACGGTGCCCTGGCGCCCGTACTGGTAAATCTCTACGCGCCCCTCGCACCGGTTCCTGCCGTTCACCAGTCTCAGGGAGGCACCTAGGAAAGAAGGAGACAGGGAAAACATGGGAAAACCCTCTAGCATTGGCAGTGCTCGAGGAGATTGAGGCCAGCAGGACTGCCACCCTCTGCTTGATTAGGCTGTGTGTTTCCCTGGCTCTGCTCTCCCATGGAGAAGAGCAAACCCACCCTCTGAGCCCATAACTGCTACCGCCAACAGTAGCGGCCAGAAAAGACATGACAAATTCAGGCCCACCTGGAGGAATGGATTGCGTGGTGCTGGGAACAGTGGTCGAGGTTGTGGCATCTGTGGGGAAGGAAGAGAAAGAAGCACGTGAGGACCTTGTGGGTGAAGCAGCACAGCCAGGTTTTCTCCCAGCACTGGGGATGGTGGTGACACCCTGTCAGATGGGCGACGGAGAGCTTGGGGGTCTCCGCAGGGTGGTCTTCCGTGGTGGGAGCAATGAAAACCACAACCTTTGAACACATCTCCAACGCACACCTTACTGCGGCCAACAAGGGCCACTTTTGAAAGCGTCCTGGTATTTAGGAAGGAAAAGCAATGGTACCTGAGCACACAACACCGGCATCTTCACTGTGGCCACAGTTGTGGACGCCCCAGCCATTGTGTCTGCACTGGAAGAGGGAGGGCTCATTCCCTGTGCAGCGCACATCATCCAGGTAGATATTGCCAGTGCCTTGCCCAAAGTAGGCATTTGATGGTGCAGAAACAGCAAAGCCACATCCCAGCTGCCTGCACACGACCTCGGCATCGTTCAGGTCCCAGCTGTCATCACAGACGGTGCCCTGGCGCCCGTACTGGTAAATCTCTACGCGCCCCTCGCACCGGTTCCTGCCGTTCACCAGTCTCAGGGAGGCACCTAGGAAAGAAGGAGACAGGGAAAACATGGGAAAACCCTCTAGCATTGGCAGTGCTCGAGGAGATTGAGGCCAGCAGGACTGCCACCCTCTGCTTGATTAGGCTGTGTGTTTCCCTGGCTCTGCTCTCCCATGGAGAAGAGCAAACCCACCCTCTGAGCCCATAACTGCTACCGCCAACAGTAGCGGCCAGAAAAGACATGACAAATTCAGGCCCACCTGGAGGAATGGATTGCGTGGTGCTGGGAACAGTGGTCGAGGTTGTGGCATCTGTGGGGAAGGAAGAGAAAGAAGCACGTGAGGACCTTGTGGGTGAAGCAGCACAGCCAGGTTTTCTCCCAGCACTGGGGATGGTGGTGACACCCTGTCAGATGGGCGACGGAGAGCTTGGGGGTCTCCGCAGGGTGGTCTTCCGTGGTGGGAGCAATGAAAACCACAACCTTTGAACACATCTCCAACGCACACCTTACTGCGGCCAACAAGGGCCACTTTTGAAAGCGTCCTGGTATTTAGGAAGGAAAAGCAATGGTACCTGAGCACACAACACCGGCATCTTCACTGTGGCCACAGTTGTGGACGCCCCAGCCATTGTGTCTGCACTGGAAGAGGGAGGGCTCATTCCCTGTGCAGCGCACATCATCCAGGTAGATATTGCCAGTGCCTTGCCCAAAGTAGGCATTTGATGGTGCAGAAACAGCAAAGCCACATCCCAGCTGCCTGCACACGACCTCGGCATCGTTCAGGTCCCAGCTGTCATCACAGACGGTGCCCTGGCGCCCGTACTGGTAAATCTCTACGCGCCCCTCGCACCGGTTCCTGCCGTTCACCAGTCTCAGGGAGGCACCTAGGAAAGAAGGAGACAGGGAAAACATGGGAAAACCCTCTAGCATTGGCAGTGCTCGAGGAGATTGAGGCCAGCAGGACTGCCACCCTCTGCTTGATTAGGCTGTGTGTTTCCCTGGCTCTGCTCTCCCATGGAGAAGAGCAAACCCACCCTCTGAGCCCATAACTGCTACCGCCAACAGTAGCGGCCAGAAAAGACATGACAAATTCAGGCCCACCTGGAGGAATGGATTGCGTGGTGCTGGGAACAGTGGTCGAGGTTGTGGCATCTGTGGGGAAGGAAGAGAAAGAAGCACGTGAGGACCTTGTGGGTGAAGCAGCACAGCCAGGTTTTCTCCCAGCACTGGGGATGGTGGTGACACCCTGTCAGATGGGCGATGGAGAGCTTGGGGATCTCCACAGGGCGGTCTTCTTATTGTAAACGGCTGGTTTTAGTGAGTGACAAAATTTGACAATGCAAGTGCTAAACAAATTCAGATGAGGTATTCAGCTTCATCAGGGGCCCAACTTAAATGCCTCTATGCAAACGCACGTAGCATGGGGAATAAACAAGAGCAGTCAGAGT
The DNA here is from genome assembly GCF_947461875.1 of Haliaeetus albicilla. Lineage (NCBI taxonomy): Eukaryota > Metazoa > Chordata > Aves > Accipitriformes > Accipitridae > Haliaeetus > Haliaeetus albicilla. The sequence continues at coordinate 36,664,463 of NC_091493.1, read as the reverse complement.
TGTGCACACACTTGCAGGGCTATGATCTTCTTGGTATCATGGAGACGTGGTGGGATGGCTCCTGTGAGCGGAGTGTTGGAATGGAAGGATAGAGGCTCTTGAGGAAGGGCAAGCAGGGGAGATGACGAGGGGATGTCATCCTCCGTGTCAATGACCTGCTGGATTGCACGAAGCTCCACCTGGGGATGGATGAGGAGCTGACTGAGAGCCTATGGGTCAGGATTAAAGGGAGGACAGGGACAGGTGTCATTGTAGTGGGGGTCTCCTACAGCCCACCCAACTAGGAAGATGGAGCGGATGAGGCCCTCTATAGGCAGAGAGGAGCAGCCTCATGTTCACAAGCCCTGGTCCTCATGGGGGACTTCAACCACCCCGATATCTGTTGGAGGCACAACACAGCAAGGCATAAGCAATCCAGGAGGTTCCTGGATGCGTTGATGACGGCTTCCTTCTCCAATCAATAGAGGAGACAATGAGGAGACCTTGTTCTCACCAAGGAGAGGTTGGTGGGGAACGTAAAGCTCAAGGGCAGCCTTGGCTGCAGTGACCATGAAATGGTGGAGTTCAAGATCCTTCGGGCAGCGAGGAGGGCGCACAGCAAGCTCGCTACCGTGGACTTCAGGAGAACAGACTTTGGCCTCTTAAGGGATCTGCTTGGTAGAGTACTGTGGGATAGAGCCCTCGAGGGAAGACGATTTCCCACAAAATCAAGAGAGCTTGAAATTCACCTCTGACAACAGAATCAGCCAGACATCGGGGACCAGTATGTAGCATTTAAACAGTTAGAACCAATAATGATTTTTGCCAAAAGTATTACAACGTTCAAATGATACAACTCCAGCCTATAAACTAGTAACTAATACACCTCCAAAGAAATGCATTGGACAGATGGTAAAAGCAGACGTACGTGGAGTAGTTGATGGTAGAGCGGTAGCAGCGGTCGAGGTTGTGGCATCTGTAGGGAAGGAAGAGAAAGAAGCACGTGAGGACCTTGTGGGTGAAGCAGCACAGCCAGGTTTTCTCCCAGCACTGGGGATGGTGGTGCCACCCTGTCACATAGGCGATGGAGACTTTGTCCTCTTAAGGGATCTCCTTGGTAGAGTACCATGGGATAGAGCCCCAGAGGGAAGAGGGGCCAAAGGAAAGCTCATTAATATTTAAGGGTCACCTTCTCCAAACTCAGGAGCAATGCATCCCAAGAAAGAGAAGTCAGACAAAAATGCCAGGACGCCTGTATGGATGAACAAGGAGGTCTTGGTCAAACTGAAACACAAAAACAAAGCCTACAGAGGGTGGAAACAAGGACAGGTAGCCTGGGAATAATACAGACAAATTGAGCAGCCAGGGATCAGGTTAGGAAAGCTAAAGCCCTGATTCAATTAAATCTGGGCAGGGATGTCAAGGGCAATAAGAAAGGCTTCTGTAGGTATGTCGGTGATAAAAGGAAGACTAGGGAAAATGTGAGCCCTCTCTGGAAGGAAAAAGGAGACCTGGGTACCCAGGACATGAAGAAGGCTGAGGTACTCAATGACTTTTTTGCCTCAGTCTTCACCAGCAAGTGTTCCAGCCGCACCACCCAAGTTGCAGAAGGCAAAGGCAGGGACTGGTATAATGAAGAACCACCAACTGTAGGAGAAGATCAGGTTCAAGACCATCTAAGGAACCTGAAGGTGCACAAGTCCACGGGACCTGACAAGATGCATGTGCAGGTCCTGAGGGAACTGGCAGATGAAGTGGCTAAGCCACTATCTGTCATATTTGAGAAGTTGTGGCAGTCCAGTGAAGTTCCCAGTGACTGGAAAAGGGGAAACATAACCCCCGTCTTTAAAAAGGGAAAAAATGAAGACCTAGGGAACTACAGGCCAGTCAGTCTGATGTCTGTTCTTGGCAAGATGATGGAGTGGCTAATATATTCAAAAGACAGAGGGGAGAGCAGTGCTGCACCATAAGGTCAATCTGCATGAGAGAACGTCTTACAAAGCGTCATACAAGCATCACAGTGAAGTGTGTTCTTGTATGCTAAAACTGTGGTGCAAGGTCTGTGGGAAACGAGAGGTAACTAGTGGTGCCATATTCCACAAGGGCTTGGTAGCCTCCCAAAATGATCTTTTCAATTAATAAAAGGCTGTAAACAGAGACAACTGAGGCCAAATCTGTCATCTAGCAAACCGGTTTTTCATACGTGCAGGATTGGATTAACGTTCTGTCAGACTAAAGAGAATAGTTTGCATTTTTGACTAATATTTGAATTTTTTCTGGTAATACTTAGTGTGTATTTGCTAGCAGTAATGGACAGAAGGTGCTGGGAGCTAAATAAATCAAGCATTGCACAGGCTTATTGTCATCATAATAAAAAGAAACAGTCAAAGTTTACAGAAAGATGTGACTGGGTGGAAGTAATATAGAATATTTGTGGTGTTTCCTTAAACCTGTGCTTCTAATTTGAAATACCCACAGTATTTTAAGTTGTGAAACACCTGTTGTTTATCTGCAGTTGGGGTTTTTTTTCTGTAAACTTAAATGTGTAGTGAAAAAAATGTGAAACAAGTATAAAGAAAACTTGCTTAAGGTACTCATTTCATATCTAATAGGAAAAATGTACTCATTATTTTCATGTAAAAATAGTGACATGCTTAGCTGTGGTCCATGGTCTGATACAGCATTTTAGAAGTGTTGTGTGTTTCTCAGGCCTTTTTTTATTTTGAGTAGCATACACAAAATACTTGGTAATTCCCACACATTCAAAAAGTGACTATACTGTGAGACAGGTATTAGACTGTCAGACATAAAATGAACAGCAAACAGTGATCACTATATAAATTCCTCTTTCACTTCCAGGCTGGGTCATGTAAACTCTGTTGGGCTTCATGATTAAAATATATGTTCTTGTAGTAGGGGAAACTTTTGGAAAGCCAGAGTAATTTTCAGTAAGTAATGGTTTGTGCATTCTTCAAAATTGCACAGCTTGATTTAAAACCCCAATGCTCCCTTCAACCCTCCCCAATGAAGTGCTTTGCTTTTAGAAATGATATATAAAGCCATGGATTTGAGTCATACTGTTATGTTTATATAACATATGGTGTATTCAAATAATCCCTCATCTGAATAATAGTCTGTAATTCATTGTGGATGTGAGTCAGGCTACCTACAAAAATTTCAAACACTGGCTTGCTTTTTGTGTCAGTTTTGGGGCTTCTTTGTTCTGTTATTTTTATTTTTCTAAATGTCTCTTATTCTGATTTCATTGGCTTAGTTTTTGTTTCTCTGTTTTCTGTTGTTATAATTCAAGCATTTTGTACGGTCTTTTTAAAAGCAGTGGGCAAAATAAGCAATGCAGTCTCATATCCTGGGGGATATGATGGATGTTGTTTTCTTATTTATAGCTGCAAAGAACAGTGAACAGACAGGTGTCCTGATCAGAAAAAATTCCTAGCAGGAGCATAACACTTCAGATCTCTTCTCTGAAAGACGAGTGAGAGTTATGCCTTTTTTTTTTTTTTTTTGCCTTGCTCTTACAAGTGCCTGAATTAAAGCAGGGATGTCACAATGCCAAGGCAAAGTGAGAGGCTGGCAGGCACGACACAACTTAAGAGGTGTTTGCTGGGAATAGTAAATTCAATAAATTATCCCTGTAAAACATCAGTAGTACTCAGAAAGTCCTCAGCGATAGCAAATATTGGTTTCTGAGAAAACCCAGCACTGTTCCGATCTGCATGTGTAAATGTGCAGACTGGATTGTTACAGTCTCCAGGTTTTTATTCCACATGCATGAAATTCTCAAGGACACAACTGTGAGCAAAACACACACCTCTTGAACTTCATGATACCGTACAGGATAGCAACTGTGTCTTACTATTGTGCTTCCATTAAATTATATACAGTTAAATAAGTATTGGGTGGTTCCATGTGCATCTGCAAGGCTGAATTTTAAGTCTTTTAAAGCAAATGTGCATTGCAGCCAAAGAAGCTATACTGCCTCTTAATTCCATACTGAAAACCACAGATTTATAGGAACAAAGTCTTTCAGCAGTATTTTCATGGTAGTATTTTTTTCATTTGGTTTAAACTATGCTACAAGACACTACCGCAAACCAGTTAGAGCAATATTAATTTCATTACACTAAATTTACTTCAACATGAATAATAGTTAATCATGATATTGATTGGCTCATATGTTTAATAAGACAACATGATGCTATCTAATTTCAGTCTGTCTTACTCCTAATCTTTGCACAAAGTTGATTATACTAGCATGTGAATTACATGTATGGAACCAGCGTAGAGGAGAAAGACCTGCCCTTTTTCCTACCGTTTTTGGAAGAATGTTCTTTAAAGATTTTAAGTGGCTTACTTGAGGCGGCATCCAGGAGTGCTGCATTTAAGAAGAACAACCACAGCAAGTTCTTGGTGGTAACCATCTTGTCAAGAGATGGCAATAAAGAAAATCACCAGAATTTATACTCCGCACCTTTAAAAGAGTGAAGGTTGCAAGGTCAGTCTAGCCCATGTTATGTCTGATTTCTTATGCAATATTTTATGACTACCTGACCTTTACAGAATGATTGTATATGAATGGTAAAGTTTCCATTTCCTGGAAAATTTGTGCTACTGCCCTTATTATAAATTATCTTAACTGTATGTGCAGGCCCAGCATTACCTTTGGAACCAGACCAGTGAATCTATGTGTTTCTTTGTCCCCACCACCCCAATTTTATTTATTTACTGCCTGTAGCAAATTACTTAATTAAGCAGACTGTAACGCATTGCAAGTTGAGGCAGCAAATTCATAGCAGGCTTTCTGATAAATCCATCAGCAGAGAGACCTGGTCTCATAAATGAGCCCTCCCCAGGGCTCAGTTCTGGGGCCAGTTCTGTTTAATATCTTTATCAATGATCTGCATGAGGAGATCGAGTGCACCCTCAGTAAGTTTGCAGATGACACCAAGTTGGGTGGGAGTGTTGATCTGCTGGAGGGTAGGAAGGCTCTACAGAGGGATCTGGACAGGCTGGGTCGATGGGCCGAGGCCAGTTGTATGAGGTTGAACAAGGCCAAGTGCCGGGTCCTGCACTTGGGTCACAACAACCCCACGCAGCGCTACAGGCCTGGGGAAGAGGGGCTGGAAAGCTGCCTGGTGGAAAAGGACCTGGGGGTGCTGGTCAACAACCAGCTGAATATGAGCCAGCAGTGTGCCCAGGTGGCCCAGAAGGCCAACGGCATCCTGGCCTGTATCAGAAATAGTGTGGCCAGCAGGAGCAGGGAGGTGATTGTCCCCCTGTACTGGGCACTGGGGAGGCTGCACCTCGAGTCCTGTGTTCAGTGTTGGGCCCCTCACTGCAGGAAAGACATGGAGGTGCTGGAGCATGTCCAGAGAAGGGCAACGAAGGAGGTGAGGGGTCTGGAGCACAAGTCTGATGAGGAGCGGCTGAGGGAACTGGGGTTATTTAGTCTGGAGAAGAGGAGGCTGAGGGGAGACCTGATCGCTCTCTACAACTGCCTGAAAGGAGGTTGTGGTGAGGTGGGGGTCAGTCTCTTCTCCCAATTAACAAGCGACAGGACGAGAGGAAATGGCCTCAAGCTGTACCAGCGGGGGTTTAGATTGGATATTGGGGAAAATGTCTTCACCGAAAGGCTTGTCAGGCATTGGAACAGGCTGCCCAGGGAAGTGGTGGAGTCACCATTCCTGGAGGTATGTAAAAGGTGTGTAGATGTGGCGCTTAGGGACATGGTTTAGTGGGCATGGTGGTGTTGGGTTGACGTTTGGACTTGATGATCTTAAAGGTCTTTTCCAACCTAAAGGATTCTATGATTCTATTTTTATTTTTCTGATGGTTTCTACTTGAAGTTACAGGCTTGTTTCCCTGCTGCTTGTACACAAAAAGCACATAATAAATGGGATTATGTCAGGTATCAGTAGTAAATTAATGCCAGCTATTTGTAACATACCCTAAGTGGACCTCATCTGGGGGCCTCTGTTGAGCTTGCTCTGCTTTACCAATGTCTTCCCTCAATCTACTGCTATGGCCCTTAGCTGAGTTTGTCAACAAGACTTTCTTCAATTCTTTGAATCACAAAGTTTCTAAAAAGGGAAAGAAGTATGGGTTGAAGTAAAATCAAAAGTGCTGTTGAACAGGTTTCCTTGGTTGGTCTAAGTGAGTCTTAATGGAGTTATAGATCAATTAGGGCACAACAGCCCATAATCCTGTCCTGCTAATCTGTTCACTGGAGTCACTATATTGCACTTCTGCTGTTTTACCTCATCTGATGAGGAGAAATAGAGGCCAGCTAGAAACAGGCCAATTGTTGGTCTAATATTCTATTCATTATGTTTCATCCAGGCTGTACCTATCTGTTCAATTTGGCTATGATACAAACAGCAACCAAACTGCAAGAGTTGACATAACTTGTGATTCCTTCTGGTGCATTCCAACTTTCCTCCTGCAGAAAAGCACAGCTTGGGTCTAGAGACAAAGGGAATAAAGAGTCATCTTTCTGCAGAGGTTCACAGTGCTAGAATAGGGGAAGGAAAGACAAAAGGCCAGAGTCCAGAAACAGAATCAGAAGCTATCAAAGCAGTCGCTGAGGAGAGCAAACAAACTGGAGGACAATGGTAAATACAACTGATTGTATTCATATGTTAATAAAGAAATGTAAGCCTGAACATTGCTATTCACAGCTCTACTGTTCCTCACTTCCTGACAAAAGCAAAAACAATACCATGTGCTCAGTGGAGTGATCACACACTGTCATTGGGAAGGGGCTCTGGGGTCATAATCCCTCCTCTAAATTCTTGAAAAATAAAGACCTTTGTACAGACCAAGAAGCTGATGCAGCTGGAAAGCAGTTTTGCAGAAAAGGACCTGCCGATCCTGGTGAACAAATTGACCAGGAGCCAGCAATGTGCCCTTGCAGCAAAGACAGCCAGTGGCATCCTGATGCTGCGTTCAGAAGAGCATTGCCAGCAGGTCAATGGAGATGATCCTCCCCCTCTGCTCAGCACTGCTGGGACACACGTGGTGTGCAGGTTCCAGTTCTGGGCTTCCCAGAGCAGGAGAGACATGGACATACTGGAGCATGTCTAGCAGAGGGCCACTAAGATGATTAAGGCACTGGCGCATCTCTCACACAAGGAGAGGCCCAGAGAAAAGAAGGCTCATCAATGTGTATAAATATCTTATGGGATGGAGTAAAGACAAAGCCAGACTCATCTTAGTGGTGCCTGGTGGCAGAATGAGAAGCAATGGGCATGAACTGAAGTACAGTAAATTCCATTTAAACACAAGAAAAAAGAATTTCACTGTGAGGGTGGTCAAGCAGTGGAACAGGTTGCCCAGCGAGGTTATAGATTCCTCCGTTTTTCAAGATATTCAAACCCAACCAGACACAGTCCTGAGCAACCTGCTTTCTCTGACCCCTCTTTGAGCAAGGGGAAGGAATAGAGGATCTCCAGATCATCCAGCCTTAACTGGTTTGTGACACCGTGAATATCAAATTTATGGATGATGTCAAGGAGATTCAAGAACAGAGGAGGACTAAATGTGCTGTGGTTAAATTTATCTACAACAATTAAATGTGCTAGCATGGTTCTTTAACACAAACTTGGCTGTCAGAGTTCTTGCCAGGCCTCACCAATTCCAGCTTACTGGCACAATTCTGACATTTATGGTAAATGTCCTTTAACTTATATGAGGACCTACGTCTTCAGGTTTGATAACAGGCACCTTTGATTTGCAGCTGCTAAAATGCCAGCATCCTCTGTACAAAAGCCAGAGCCTTAGATTACCTCTCCTTTCTATTGCACGTACTGACATCAGAGCAGCAGGAAGTTTGCTGCAACACAAAGTACCATAAAAAAACTGCACATAACCTGATGTATGAGGCTGTATTGCTGATAGCATGTCATCAATCCATTGCTGTTCACACATCAGGAGGAAATAGAAACTATTGCCTTCGCTCTTGAACCACGTATCACTGAGACAGAATGTATGGGATTGAATTTGTCTTACCATAACACAAAAGATGTAAGGCACAGGAAACCTGAAGAAGTTTGTCCAAGAAAATCAGCCTCAGTTCACTCATGATATCTTCTATCAGAGCTCAGCTGTTTGCTGGAACAAGTGTTCACTAAATTATACTGTTATACTTGAATTAAAAAAAAAAAAAGTTATCTTTTCTATACAATTTCAATTAAAAATGCAGGTCCAAACTACCAAAGATTGAATTTTTCAAACACAGTTGTCATTTTTAGGGGCACTTAGAGCTGTTAAAGACTATAGAAAGCTCTGCCATCTCCCTTGATCAAACATTTTCTTTCAGTTTGAGAAAGAAAAAATGAAAAGATTTTACTTACTATAATAGTCTGTGTTCTAGATCCATGGACTGATTTTCTGATATGTGCTTCTTGCAAGAGGGAGTTTGAACGCATCATTCTTCCCATTGATCCTTTGTATCTGCCCAGGAATGCTCTGCAGGACGTAAGTTCTTATGTATGTTCCCATTCATTTCATGCTGTACACAGATGGGTAATACCCCATCAGCAGAGTGCCCAGTATTTCTGAGACTTTTACTCTTAGTTTGCTTTGCTTTGTCCCTACAACAGGAGAAAGATTCAGTTTTAAGTCTAAGAAAGTAGCAAAAATAAATATCAGAAATCTTATGAAGAGCTATATACAGGTGAAATAAATCTGTACGCCATGCTTATCTAAGTCTAACATTTGGATACTGTCCTGGTTGGGTAGGCTCTCATATCCACAAAACAATCCAGAAAAGCTAAAACAATTTTGAATTGAGAGTTCGCAGCAATATCCCATTTCTTGAATGCTGTTCTCCATTTTGAATCGATTCTTTCTGCCTGTAGCAGAAAAGTCAATAGCCAAGTTTTAGCTTGTATGTAACTTCATTGTCACCTCTGTTTGCCAGCACATTTGCATTTGAAATCTGGGTACAGCCATATTGGATAGCGTAGAGTGATTTTTCTTCCCCTGTTCAGACTTAGTCAGGCAGAAATATAGAGACTGTATACAGCCTTTTGACGGTTTTCTTGAGGCTGGTCATTTTAGGCACCTATATAATTCTGCATATGCCTATATGGCAGCTGCTGTTCAGCTAGGTGGCTGATTGCCCCCATCTGTTATGAAGAGTTGAATATACACCCTTAATCCTTTTGTAGAGCTGTTTACACTTCTTATTAAATAGCATACATACCAAAAGATGAACATACATTCTGCTAAATTCGTAAGTACATTTCTATAAAAACTTCAAGCGATGCATTACCAACTCCAGTGGCAGGCCACACCATTTGATTTGGTCATGCCTAAAACAACAGTCCAATCTTGCCTCTTTTACTGTTCCTTGCAATTTCTTCCTTGTTTTAATAGCCACCCATTTCATGCTATTTTCACTTGTTTTACAGTTTTACTGCATTTGCTTTCTCATTGCCCACTCCCCTATTTGATTTAAATTCTTCTGTAGATGTCTAGTCTGCTTTAATTTCTGTGCACTGCTCAGCTTGTGCCTCCCACATTGGGCCTGATACTGTCCCGTAAGATTACAAGACCTCTGGCAAAAGCAGGATAAAGCATGGAGGAGATGGCCGGCAGCACCTAGTAAATGGCTGAGCAGAATTTCACAGTGCTTATCGTTAATTACTGATATGTAATTCATACATTTTTGGACACTCGTGTTCTGTGAGCTTCCCTGCACTGTCTGCTAGTTTCAAGGAACTTCCTACATTTGCAGACGCTGGACAGCCAGGGTCCAACGGAGGTGATTTGGGAATATGTAGCACAGCTGCCTCCCAGTGATATGCCCGGGACGTGGAATGTACAAGTAGCCTTCGAGGATGCAAGCCAAGCTGCAAGCCACTGCTCCCAGTGTATGCATTGTGCTGCAGACCCGCACCTCTCGCATGACACGATACATGTGCATTTTGGTCTCATAATGAATGAAGGTCCTCAACAATCTGAGCAGCCTACATTTGAAGGGTTTCTGGAAAAGAGCGTGAGTACAACCTCGGTGAATTCTTCTCATGGGCCATATCTGCTCTTGTCTTGCACTACCCTGCAGCTGCATTCTTTCCTACTGCTTTAAATCTGATCCTCAAGCCTGGTTTTTGCTTTCCAGCCTCTTTTTATGTTCCTCTATTCAAACCATCCTTAGTTTTTTAAAGAATTTTTAGTTGTTATTTTTGGTCTTCAAGTAATGCCAGTTTCCTTTCTAAGCTTTACTGAGATAAAATATACCAGATGTGGGGGAGCCTGAGGCAGCTAGCTACTGAAAGAGAAGGTGTGAACCGAGAAGACAACTTGTCTCCAAGACTTCCAACTCTCTCCAGTGTTACCATCTGTTCACCTTCATGCCTTGACCTTGCCTTCAAACCAAAAGAAGGACCAGCAGGAAGGAAATGATGCTGTTAGTTGCCAAAGGGAGCTGTTCAAGGAAAGTCATCGCTTCATGTGCAAAAATACCTAGATGCAATGTCATGGTTTAACCCCAGCCGGCAACTAAGCACCACACAGCCACTCATTCACTCCACCCTGGTGGGATGGGGGGAGAGAATTGGAAGAGTAAAAGTGAGAAAACGCATGAGTTGAGATAAAGACAGTATAATAAGTAAAGCAAAAGCTGTGCACACAAGCAAAGCAAAACAAGGAATTCATTCCCCACTTCCCACGGGCAGGCAGGTGTTCAGCCATCTCCAGGAAAGCAGGGATCCATCACGCGTAACCGTTACTTGGGAAGACAAAACGCCATCACTCTGAACATCCCCCCCTTCCTTCTTCTTGCCCCAGCTTTATATGCTGAGCGTGACGTCCTATGGTCTGGGACTTCCCTTGGGTCCGTTGGGGTCATCTGTCCCGGCTGTGTCCCCTCCCAACTCCTTGTGCCCCCCCAGCCTCCTTCACTGGTGGGATGGGGTGAGAAGCAGAACAGCCCTTGACTCTGGGTAAGACCTGCTCAGCAGTAACAAAAACATCTCTGTATTATCAACACTGTTTTCAGCACAAATCCAAAACAGCCCCATACTAGCTACTTACAAAGAAAATTAACTCTACCCCAGCCAAAACCAGCACATGCATGAAAAGCCACATGCACTCAAAATGTCCATTGCAGGTGGTGTCCTGCAGGGGTGTTCTATGGGATTTACGTGTAAACCCAAGGGAAGTACGTAGGGAAGTAATTTGCATTTCTTTCTGTGAGAAAGGTTGCGTCAATATAAGACACAGAAGTCAGTCATTTAGCAGTTTCACAGTCATTGCTTCTCAGCAGCAATCTGCTTATAATGTGTTGCACAACTTTTACGCTACTTTGCAGCTGATATGAACTGATAAACAGCAAAGTCCTCCTACAGAAAGCTAAAAGTGACCTGTATATACCATTTTGTCTAAATGCTTTTAACCATTCCAGCTCCTTTCAAGAATGTGTTTCCACATCTGGTTTTAGCTAGCCTCCATATTTTTCCCTTTGTTCTCACAACTTGACAACAATAGCATATTTCTGAAACCTTTTAATGACCCTGTGAATTTTGAAAATGTATTTAAAACTAATTCTCTGGCCACAATATGGTATCTTTGTCAAGGACTCTTTGTTCATCCTGTATACCTGACAGAACTTGTCACCATCCAAAAAATTATCTTAAAGCACTTTTTCTTCTGGTTAAATGCAAGGAAAAAGCTGAATTAAGCTACTGAAAAATTAATACATTTTATTTACTTGCAGTGTTATTGGATAAAAAACGTGTTGCTAAATTTTTGGTATGTATGGTGTTTAAAGAAATTAAAAAGCTAATAGAGTAAGAATTCCTTTTTGTGACATAACTGTGGTACTGAAATCCAGTCCCATGTCTCATCAAGTTTATGTTTCAAGTACACGTATGTGCAGAGAAACACCTGTGGTTCTAAGGGAGAGAAAAACCACATTAAAGTTACTTAATGCTTTTAATCCTAAAGAAGCCAACTTTGATTCCCAAAGATATAAGTCTACAGTGCTAGCCAGTGCTGGGTTTGACGATTTCTCCACTCAGCCCAGTTCACGCGAAGTCTTCCCGAAGATTCCTGAACCGGTAGCCTGGACAGCAGATGTCTACATTGTGCTGCTCAGTGCTGTCTCTCTTTCCGGAATTTTATCTTCCTTCAGACATTAAAACCCAGAAGAAACAAAGGGCCATAATGGAAAAGTCAGGTTTACTGCTTTTAGATTTTCTCTGCTCAAGGCCCCAAGCATTTATACCTTTCATACAAACGTTGTGTGCCTTGATTTGTCATTTAAAGTAGATCTAGATTGTTGTTTGTATCTATCAATCATATTTCTTAACACTTCTTAATACTTTGCATTGCATTTCTTCCTTGCACGAATCAAAGATCTGAAAGGATCGAGCAGTTTGACTTAGGAATGTGTAGTTTTAAGTTAAAATCTGCACCAAAGAAAAAATTATCATTAAAAAAAAAACTTCTTCATATCTCCAGTCTAATACCCACTGCAACACGATATAGTTTTCTGAGCTGTATGTTTTATTTTCTCTGAATCACAAATGTAGCAAGATAGAATGCAAAGTGCAGTATATGCCATTTCCTTTTACTTCCTTTTTTTCCCCACGTAACTGGGCAGATCATTTCTGCCAGTGTGCTTTTTATAGTATGAGGGGTGCCCAGCGTGATAATCTGAGGCAACAGGAGCATAGCATTTGCTAAATGGATGGGCAATGACAAATAGAAATACACTTCACCTTTACCCCCCATTACTAGGCATTGTATAACAATTTGTAGACAGGGGAAAGAAGTCAGTGAATTTTGCCACACTAGATGAAGTCAACTTTACAGATATATTGCTGTATTAGATATTGCACAATGTATTGACATTTAACTGGGAGCCAAGATGGGTCATTAAAATTAAATATTTGAATTAGCAACAAAACTTTGCAAATGTTTAAATAAGCTATGTGCATAACTTTTCTGCTATGAATAGTCTCCCAAAATCTTCGGAAATTATCAAGGTTGTTAAATGTTTGCCTTAACCTCTGCAAGATCAGGCCTCCAATACACTTCGCAAAATCCATTCTGAAGATATTTGCTGAAATGCTTACTGCTCAACTGATGCACTCAGCTCATAAATTTCACAACGAGGCTGCATATTGAGGGCAACATACCTCAACTTTCACATTGGAAAACTCCGAAAGGCCAAACCAGGCTGTGCTATGCCTTTCTACAGAGCCTGGCACAACTGGGGCATGACCATACCCATGCCAAGCAGTAGGTTTTCTTCTTTAGCGTGAACAGAAAATATAGCAATGCCCTCGGGTAGTCTGAGCAAGTCATAAGGTCTGCCCAGTGGGCTCCACGCGGTGTTTGCCATTACATAAATAACCAAGAATTAGTCTAAAGAAGAGAGCTTAGGAGTTGGCCACAGCATAATGCGTGGGCAGGCACTGGCTACATTAACTGACTACCCAAGTGCTCACAGCCTGCTGAAAAGGCTAGGCAAGGCTTAGCTGCCTAACCCAGTCACTTTGGACCTTGCAAACATATCTTTTTTAGATAAGAAGAACTTTGTATTGATCTGTTTGTCTGAAAAAATCCAGAAAGAAAAAAGGGGAAAGGTGGTGAGACACCTTAAAGTGAGGTGGTATAAAATATCTTATGGCTTTCACTGTCATTCCGTTTTATTAGATTGACTGTAAGCTCAACAGATATGGTCCAAGAACAGTGTGGATCTATAGAAATGTTTAAAATACTCTAAAAAGATTCTGCACTGTGTTTGCAAGTTATCTAAGAATCCCATACAACTCATCTCCTGTATGACCTTTTTTTTTTCCTAGGATTTCACTGTGCTGCAACTGCCTTTGGCTTTGGCATTCTCTGGTTCACATGAATACAATAACACAATGAATCTACTCTGTCTTGTCATAAGGATACATGAGTCATCTCTTAAAAAAGAAAAAAGACAATAGCCATTGACTTATTTCATTGTGCCCTTTGTAGCTGCCACCCTACAGCGTAGGAAGATTGGTGTAGTTTTGAATCAATAACCTAAGCTAAGAATAGTAATAATATAGGCTTTTACTGAACTGACAAGAAGCCCTGAAAAAGAAATAAATACTAATACAAGCCTTTTCAAATGAAAATTAGCAGAGCATTTAAGGAAAGAATGATTAAAAAAAAGAAAATGTAAGAGTAGATGTTAGTTATTAACCATAATTATTTATATTTAGTAAAAGCATTTCAATGACTATACCATCTGACCTAAAATTTGAGATTTGCTATATGGATTGAGGAGATTCACCATACATAACCAAGGAATGGTGGAGAAAACTTTTGACCTTACTGCAAATATGACAGTGTAAATATCGCTATAGGGATGCTTATATCTTTTCTATTCATCACCAGTATTTAATAGAGGGGAAAATTATGGAGACATTTGGGATTCTGCTGCAATTATGTAGGTTATAGTTTCATGATAACAGAAATTTATTATAGCCCTTTAGCTAATCCACATAATTTGGTCTTAAACATTAAGTCCTTGTGAATCATTAAACTCTCATCTAGTTCAGTCCTCAGTCTATGTTATCTTTTAGCCCTCTTCTTCTCCAGAAACCTTCCACAGAAAAATTTCCTCCAGCTTTATGCAATTACATTATCACAGTGGTAATGTGATAAGTCAAAAGGCATTGAAGTCTTATATAGGTTTTTCCCTTTGGGAAGTTCTGAACAATTTTGAGAACAAGAGGCTGTAACAGTAGCTCAGTTTGCCCATTCAGAGCTCCAATTACACATAAGAAGGTTAGTCTTGCTCTCCCCAGTATCCTAAGCTTTTAAATCGTAGAATCATAGAATTGTTTAGGTTGGAAAAGATCTTTAAAATCATTGAGGCCAACTATTAATGTAACATTGCCAAGTCCACCACTAAACCATGTCCCTAAGCACCACATCTACACATCTTTTAAATACCTCCAGGGATGGTGACTCTATTACTTCTGCCGGAAGCCTGTTCCAACGCCTGACAGCCCTTTCGGTGAAGACATTTTCCCCAATATCCAATCTAAACCTCCCCTGGCACAACTTGAGGCCATTTCCTCTCGTCCTGTCGCTTGTTACTTGGAAGAGACCGACCCCCACCTCACCACAACCTCCTTTCAGGCAGTTGTAGAGAGCGATCAGGTCTCCCCTCAGCCTCCTCTTCTCCAGACTAAATAACCCCAGTTCCCTCAGCTGCTCCTCACAAGACTTGTGCTCCAGACCCCTCAGCACCTTCATTGCCCTCCTCTGGACACGCTCCAGCACCTCCATGTCTTTCCTGCAGTGAGGGGCCCAACACTGAACACAGGACTCGAGGTGCAGCCTCCCCAGTGCCCAGTACAGGGGGACAATCACCTCCCTGCTCCTGCTGGCCACACTGTTTCTGATACAGGCCAGGATGCCGTTGGCCTTCTTGGCCACCTGGGCACACGGCCGGCTCATATCCAGCCGGCTGTCGACCAATACACCCCCAGGTCCTTTTCGGCCGGGCAGCTTTCCAGCCACTCTTCCCCAGGCCTGTAGCGCTGCGTGGGGTTGTTGTGACCCAAGTGCAGGACCCGACACTCGGCCTTGTTGAACCTCATACAACTGGCCTCGGCCCATCGACCCAGCCTGTCCAGATCCCTCTGTAGAGCCTTCCTACCCTCCAGCAGATCAACACTCCCACCCAACTTGGTGTCACCTGAAAACTTACTGCGGGCGCACTCGATCCCCTTGTCCAGATCATTGATAAAGATATTAAACAGAACTGGCCCCAGAACTGAGCCCTGGGGAGCACCACTGGTGACTGGCCGCCAACTGGATTTAACTCCATTCACCGCAACTCTTTAGGCCTGCCCATCCAGCCAGTTTTTTACCCAGCAAAGCATACACCCATGCAAGCCATGAGCAGCCAGTTTCTCCAGGAGAATGCTGTAGGAAATGGTGTCAAAGGCTTTCCTAAAGTCCAGGTAGACAACATCCACAGCCTTTCCCTCATCCACCAAGGGGTCACCTTGTCACAGAAGGAGTTCAGGTTAGTCAAGCAGAACCTGCCTTTCATAAACCCGTGCTGGCTGGGCCTGATCCCCTGGTTGTCCTGTACATGCTGTGTGATGGCACTCAAGATGATCTGCTCCATAACCTTCCCTGGCACCGAGGTCAGGCTGACCGGCCTGTAGTTCTCCAAATCCTTCTTCCAGCCCTTCTTGTAGCTGGGTGCCACACCGGCTCACTTCCAGGCAGCTGGGACCTCCCCAGCTAGCCAGGACTGCTGGTAAATGATGGAACGTGGCTTGGTGAGCACTTCCACCAGCTCCCTCAGCACCCTTGGGTGGATCCCATCCGGCCCCATAGACTTGTGTGGGTCTAAGTGGTGTAGCAGGTTGCTAACCATTTTCCTTGGATTACTGGGGCTTCATTCTGCTCCCCATTCCTGCCATCCACCTCAGGGGGCTAGGTAACCTGAGGGCAACTGGTCTTACTATTAAAGACTGGGGCAAAGAAGGCATTAAGTACCTCAGTTTTTTCCTCATCCTTTGTCACTATGTTTCCCCTCACATCCAATAAAAGATGGAAATTCTCCTTAGCCATCCTTTTGTTCCTAATGTATTCAGAGAAACTTTTTATTGTCTTTTACAGCAGTAGCCAGATTAAGTTCTAATTGGGCTTTGGCCCTTCTAATTTTCTCCCTGCATAATCTCACGACATCCTTGTAGTCCTCCTGAGCTGCCTGCGCCTTCTTCCAAAGGTCATAAATATTGCAGTAAAGATACCAAAGGTCTGTTGACTCAGGTGGAGCTGACCTGAGAGCCACCATTGAAGTCCACTTCCACCTGTCTTGGCCACAGTCCAGGGCCAGCCTTGATCATACAAAATCCAGCGCTAAGGATGAAAATGCGCTTTCCAGAGACGTCAAAGCAAAGCTGCTCTGCAGGGAGGGCTCCGATGAGGCGTGCTCCGTTGCCGACAGCATCGTGCTCTGCCTCTGCTGTGTCCCGTCTTGCGCCGTGGTCACTGGAGGCAGAGCAGGAGAGCAGCCCAGCTCCTGCAGGCAGCCACAGGCAGGGGACAAGGAAGAACAACACTTCTTCAAGGTACCAACTTCTTCAAAGATCTTTCTAGAAGCTGCCTACCGCTGGCCCAGCTTGTTTTGTGTCTACTTACCTAGTGTTTGTATGCTTTTCTGAAGGTGAATTATCCATGTCTGAGATATGTCACTGTTA
This sequence comes from Haliaeetus albicilla, assembly GCF_947461875.1. Lineage (NCBI taxonomy): Eukaryota > Metazoa > Chordata > Aves > Accipitriformes > Accipitridae > Haliaeetus > Haliaeetus albicilla. The sequence continues at coordinate 36,647,250 of NC_091493.1, read as the reverse complement.
CCTCTGGTAATAACAATCCACGGTGAACTGGCCATAGCCATTCAGTCTGTTTGTCATTTTAAGCTGTGGTGTGTATGTGTGTTATATTTTGGGTCAATCCATCCCCTTTCCGCCAGTAAACCCCAAATGCCTGTGTTCATTAATTAGTTAAAATCTGACTTAATGTATGCTGTATTCACACTATTCCATTAAAAAAAAAAAAAAAAAAAGAAAAAAGAGAAGAGATTCAGGAGTTCAAAGGCAGTTCTATTTGTAATTGTAATGCATGAGAGCTTACCCATTCCTGATTGTATCATAGGTCATAAAATTGTGGGGTGTGGGAGATGTCACATGTGTCCACAAATAACATCAGGTTTGGATCAGAGCTGTGCAGGTAAGCTTCAAGGAATAAATTCTGGTTGATATCAATATAGTATGGCGAGTCCTACAGTGGCCATGAGAAGGATGCAGAATGATAAAACGTAAGGTTTACATCATATCTGCCATACTGCGTTTCATTGACTTCAAAATTGTCCTCTGCAACATACATTATTTGTGCTCATGTGCTCTGGAGCATTTTGCAGTTGACATGCAAGTGAAGATTTTTATTCCTTGTGATTGCAGTACCAGAAGAGGATCCTCTAATAAGGTTGGAATAGATTCTTGTATTGTTGTTTCCCTGTTTGGCATACAAAATAAAATGCAAAATTAATTCATGTAGTCAGGTTTCCTATTATGCATTCTAAACTTTGCTGTATCCTTACAGCAATGTGCATAGTAAATGCATTATTTCCCAGAAAGTCTGCTGTGGAGAAGTCTGAATCTAGTAATTTCTGTTCTCAAGATAAGAACTTGTAATCTACATGTAATATTCAGTGCCTACAATGTGGGCCTAGAAAACTATTCACATTAAATGCAGACATAACTGAATTAAATACAACCTGTACAATGCTTTGAACATTAAATCCCTGAAGGTTCAGGTCCAGCACAGTATTTAAGCTGAAATCTGTCTTAAAACACGATTGGTCATATTTAGTAAAAGCTTTGAGACCTTTTTAACCACACACTCAGCTTGGGACCTTGAAAATGCCAAGTATTTGCTTCCTTACAGACTTTATTCCTTAGGAGATCAATAACAGGCTATAAGTGAATGCTCTGGCAGCAGATGTAGGAAATATGAGTGCTAATAAACTTTATCCCCCAGGAGAGGGAAAGGCAGCCCATAATCACCAGGACACTTCCAGTCCCTGCAGACCCCAGTATAGCTTTCAATTTTTGCTGATTTCCAAAATGAATTCTTCGGTTTGAATTTTTACGCACTCGTGATATTTGCACATTTTGATGAAACAAAGTCATACCTCTCTCACTGTGCCGCAGCAAGGGTATGGTATGTCGCATATAACACACTCTGATGTAAAGTTGGGTTTGCAGAAGGGGTCGTTCAAGGTGAGATTCCAAGCAGAGTAGCCTTGTGTCTGAAGGTAGTATCTGCTCACAGCTACATGCATGCACTCTGGCAAACACAGCAGTGCTAGTGGATGGCAAAGTGAATCTGTTACAAGCTCATTGAAGTGACTGAAAAAGGTTATAAGTTGTGAATTAAATAAACAATATCTTTTGCAGAGGCAGCTGATATTGCAGAAGGAGTTCAGAATCCAAACCGTATACGGCATCTCTATGAAAAGCTACAGAACTAATTTAAAATAATGTGAAATGGGTGATTTATGGAAGCAGTACAACATGATTAACAACCAGTGAATTAGCAAATAATTGAGAAACAGGTTTCTGCTTTAAACATTAACTTACTAGTGTGCTGATCTGCTGGAGTGGAATAACAGTCAGCCTGAAACCATCTGTATGTGTATTGAGAGTTACTATAAAAAAATCTGACAGTCAGCAGGTTTGAGGAAGACGTGTACACGCGAAAAGAACCAGAACAAAATTTCCCAAGGAGAGAGGAGAGGTATGGAGTGGCCCATCATAGAGTTCCACGTAGTCAGACAGGCATCTGCCACCTTCCATCCTGGGGAGCAAACATGACTATTTAGTTAAATGCTTTGGTTTGGGTTTTTGGGGGGTTGGGTTTTTTTTTTTTTTAACTCAGATTAACTGTTCATAGCAGAAGAGTACATTTTACTGATATGACTATCAAATCTTGGGAACAGAAATTACAGCCCCCAATTTCTGTCTTATTAGGTGCCAGCCACATTATTGACTAAATAAACAAAAATTAATACATTTTTCATCTCAGATGTATTAAAAGCTTTGAAAAAGATCCTTGAAATCAAGCAGCTGTCTGCTTAGTAAGCCCAAGGTGTGGATCCCATACATTCATCTTCCCAAGTAATAAATTTTTACTTACTGAACATCTCTAAATGCGAGTGTGACACGGAAGTTGCTCTTTACTTCTATTTCCCAAACACAGTTGGCATTGTTCAGATAATTTCTGGGGTAAAATGGACTCTGTAATGCACCAGATGGAGAGGAAAGAGAGCCACCACAAGAATAATCTTCTGCAGAGAAAAATGCTCAAGGGCATCACCATTGTGGCACTACGAAGACCAGCACCAAACCTCTCTCGCAGATGAAGCAGCGGCTCAACTGCAAAGGATTCCAAGTGATCCCGCATCTCCCTGAGTGTCAGAGATGTTACCCAGGGTCTGTAAGTGCAGCGCACATTTGGGTTTTGTGCTCTGATGGAGACGGAGCATCCCAGAGGCAGAGCAGTCCAAGGAGAAGGATGATGTAACCAGAAATCTCTGGTTACCTGTTGGTGGAGGCACCTTTAGTCCTGAGTCTGGAAAAGGAGAAAACCAGAGGACATGAGGCACTCAGACCCCTCGGCTCCCCTCGGAGAACATGCTATAAACTCATGGAGAGCTACAGAGGGACCCATGGGGAGGGTGGCCTGGCTCAAAACCAACCCCCTCCTCACACCCTGCTCTGCGTGCGAGCCGTCGCCCAAATCTCAGGTCTCCTGAGCATGGTCTGAAAGAGCAGCCATGGTGCTCTCTCTGAAACACAGGCCCCTGCACTGGGGACACAGTCACGACCCGCTGCTGCCCTGCAGAGCACAGAGCAAGGGCTGGCCAGCCTTTGCCCAGCCTGGCACAAACTCCAGGTGCGTTTTCTTCAGGAAAACGCCACCAAAATGCAAAAACCCACCTGAGCATATGAGATAAGTGTCCCCGTGATAACAGACAGAGTACTTTTCTTTGTAAGGGCAATACCACAAGTAGTCTTCAGAACTCGCACAATTCAGCTCCGTCATCATGTATGAGCCTGAGCCGCTCAAAGGGAAATAACAGTGCAACACACCAAGAGGTGAGCTGCAGCCAAGCTGCCTGCACGCAACCTCAGCGTCTTGCATGTCCTACAGGTATCCACACACTTTCAGCCAGGCTCCAAAATAGAAGACTTCCACGTTGCCTGCACATCTGTTCAGGCCACAGGTCTCTTCGAGAGACATAAAACCCTTGGTCAGGCCAGCAGTGCTCTGGTTTCAGATAATGACATTTGACAGGAGAGCACAGGCTCCCACATCCTCCTTGGGGAACAGCTGCCCGTGACACCCAGCAGCATCCAGCCGCAGCACAGCTCAGGGTGCTGAGCCTTCTCGGGCTCCCACACTGGGGGACGGAGAGGCTGGGGCAGCAGCGGGCAGGTACGTCCCCGTGCCCAGGGCCACGACGAGGACTCTGGCAGACAGACTCACCATCGGCTATGACTTCAACGGGGGAGGAGAACAAGCAGAAAAAACCCACATGGGGAGCACGTGTATCAGGACAAATCCTTTGGGAGCTGTCAGCGTGCTTTACCCTTTCCCCAGTGAAGAGCACAAGTGACAGAAGATCGCTTTCTTCCTAGCAAGGATGCAGGCTGCTGGGGGACAGAGCCATCCCCGAAATCCTGGCTCCCAAATAACTTTGTTCTTGCACACACCCCCGGCCCAACCATAAAGCACACATGAGCTTTTTCATGATACAATTTTTTTTCCCAGGAATAAATACGATAGTAAAAATATAAAGCTATCACTAGCATATAAAGTAAAAATCAGATTATTTCTACTTACAAGTAGCGGTCTCAGGTGTTGTTGGGAGAGCTTTACTTGTCTCTTCTACAGAAGAAAAAACCATATATGATACCATATGGGGAGGTCAACAAGGGAAATACAGTTTGAAACTTCCCCAAACATCATTCCAGCCTCTAGCAATTTGTGGCTGACAAACTTTAGATCCAAGAGGTTTCTTTCTATTTTAGTAGACCTCAGCAGTTTTTTCCCTCTGTGAATCATCAAATCTCTTTGTGAACCCACCAAACCCTGCAACTGGCCCGGAGAGCGCCAGGTGCCCTCGAAGAGAGAAGACTCTCTCTCTGCTTTGAACAAGGCATCTGCCGGTTTCATCTGATCAGAAGTTGATGGCTTTGCTTCTTGCATGAGAATAGGCTGTGAACAACTATCTCCTCCTCCCCTTCTCCATACCAGCAACAATTAAGCTACCCCAAAAATCTTAACAGAAATGAAGATGACAGAAAACTACCTGGGGAGATGGTCAGAGCAAGGCCAGCGAGGGAGGGAGGCTGCACATCCCATTATCTTCCTTCATTTTGCACAGCTGCAGACAAAAAGGGGGTCTCCAAAAGCTACCTGTGATGGGTTTTTCTCACTTTCCCACCATGTTTAAGCTACTCTCCTTCCCTTTGCGATTTCATCCATACCTCACTGGTGGCATAAACTCTGGGTCAGAGAAGAGTTTTCCCTGCTAAGGCTTCTGCACAGGACACTTGATAGAAAGCCCTCCAGATGGCACCACCAGATCAAAGGTGTCCCGTGGGACAGGGCTTTTGGAGGCAGAGTAGGGTGATCTTCCTAGTGTTTTCTTTCATCTAACCTAGAGAGTTAGGTTTTCTGAAATAGGGCTTTATGGGGTTATTCAAACCCTGGGGGAGAAGGACAGTATATAGACCACCATTACCCTTCTGCATCAGGGCTGACCGCTCTCCAAATGTCCTCTCAGAGAAATGTTTAAAAGCATTTAAAATAAGTGAGTTTGGCTGTGTAAAAACTGGTTTCAAAATATAAATTGAGTTGTTCCAGTGTTTGACTTATTTTAATAATCGCAGTTACTGAAACAAAACTGGTTTTCATATTGCTTTAATCACAGTGTCACTATATTACTTTGTAAGAATTGCAGTTCTGAAAAAGACGAGCTGATGGATGTATGTGTGAGCACAGAAAGGGAAAGCAGGTTTTTGCTTTTGGTTCATTAGTCCAAGTCAAGTTCATTTCAGAACTTTGTATTTGAAAGAGGAAGGGATGGAAAGACGGCAGCTATGGCAAACACTTTTGATCTGTATCTGTGTCTTCCTTCCCGCACAAAGAATGTGACAGCAGCTGCTTAAAAAGAAATGCCTTGTTTCTCACAGCACCATGCTGACACTGCTCAGCCAGGGAAGCCTCACCTGAAAAAGGGGAAAGTGTTTTTTGAACACAGGAAGACTATTTTGGCCTGTTTGAATCATCCTCCCTTGCATCAGGCCCACTGATATTTGTATTGGTCCCCAAAGGGATGAAAGTGGCCTGGCAGATCACTGTCTCTGCAACCAAATCAAATTACACGAGTAACAGGAATTAGCCTATGGGGAATTAGAATAATACAAAATTACAGTAATTCCTATTATATTCTAATAATTATGATAGTAATAGGAACAGGGACACGTGCCATACTTGTTTTATCTAGGGCACTCTGTTATTAAAGACCAGTGTGTTATTTGTAACAATATACTTAATCAAATACAAACCACATGGTTCAAAGAGCACCTCACGCTCCTTAAAATAAACATGCATTTCATGCAGAAAATACATACCAGTCTTTAAAATCAGTACCACAATACAAAGATTCAGAAAATTATATCAGCGGCTTTACAGTATATTCATTTGAATTTCCTTTACTAGTCTCTTTACGAAAATGGTGAGAACAGCAATTTAAATTCATTAAGCATTTTGAGGAAAAGCTTTTGAATTAATGGGTATAACGATTGATTTGCTCAGCTCATAGGTTTGACCTGCTCATGGTTTCTGAAAGAGCTAAGCTCTGCTGCTAAATCCTCTTTTACCCTTAGATCTCAACATTAGCCTGATGCAACGCAACTGTCCTGGCCCAGAACCCCCAGCACCCAAATTCAACCTGATACAGCAGAGGAGAGTAAAAAGATCAAAAGGAGAAATGAAGCACAAATTCCATAGTTGAAAGGGGAAAAAAGAAACGACTACTTTGTTAGACATGCAAACAGTTCATTGACTATGTAAACATGGGTAGTCTTCTCTTATGGTTTTGTAAGCCAGGTGGGAGAAGTGGTCATTCAGAGGGATGGAAGGAAGTAAGGGAGGTGGCTTGGTAAACAGGTTGGGCAGCTGTTGCATACCTGAAACAATGAAAGAAAAGCAAAACCAGATTAAAAACATTGAAAACTCAAAAAAAGTTGTTAATATTTGAATGGAAAAGGACAAGATGTGAGACAACTCCAAAGATTAAGTCTGAGGTAAGCCAGGCTGGCTGATCCACACAGGCCCCAAGAAGTTGCAATGGCAAGCATCACTTCACGGCCATTCCGCTCAAGGACTGCCATTCACTGCACGGAGCCCAGCATCTCAGTTCCTCTCTCCCTGGATAAAAGGAAAACAAGTGTGGTGGATTGACCTTTGCCAGCTGCAAGATGCCTACCCAGCCCCTCTCTCGTTCCTCTTCCTCAACAAGGCAGGAGGAAAAAATAAGGTGAAAAACCTCATGGGTCGAGATAAGGACAGGGAAATCACTAATTGTCACAGGGAAAAGAGACTCAACTTGGAGAAAAAGAATTTCATTTATTGCCAATTAAAATAGATTTGGATAGCAAGAAACAGACAAATTAAAACAACACCTCCCCAACTCCCTGTTTTCCCAGGCTCAACTTCACTCCTTCATTCCTGACTCCAGTACCTCCCCCTTCGCTGAGCAGTGCAGGGGGAATAAGGGGAATGGGGTGCTGCGGTCAGTCCTTAGCAGTTTGTCAGTGCTGCTCTGTCCTCCTCACTCTCTTCCTCTGCTCCAATGTGGGTCCTTCCCATGGGCTGCAGTCCTTCAGGATAAACCTGCTCCAACGTGAGGTTTCCATGACCACAGCTCCTTCAGGAAATGTTCCCTTTCTCCAGCACAGGGCCCTCCACAGGCTGTGGGGCAACCTCAGCTCCGGCACCTGGAGCACCTCCTCCCCTTCCATCTTCTTTAACCTTGGTGTTCGCAGGGCTGTTCCTCACACTTTCCCCCCCCCCGAGTCTTCATTCCCTGCATGGCATTTTGCTCTTTCTTAAATATATTTTCCCAGAGGTACCAGCATGGCTCAGCTGTGCCCTGAGGTGGGGCTGCTGCAGAGCTGGCTGGAACACACCAAAGTGCCAGAGACACTGGGTCAGACATCAAGATGCTAGCTGGCACACGATGAAACCTCCCCTTCCATTTACCATACTGGATTGCATTTGCTTCATTTGCAGTGGTCACTGCATGGTCCCTGATACTGCAGAAAAAAAATCCAAAGAGCCAGTAGCAAAATAGTACTCTGGTATTGACAAGTTTTTTGCACAAAATGACCTTACTTCCCACCAGGTAGGATGGCTGATGTTTGTTGAGTCTTGGTTCATTTTGCCAGTACTGGAACTTGATGAGGGTGTGTTAAAACAATAGCTTCAGTTTGGATCCATACTTGCTTTAAAAGTCAACTATGCGATGCAATGTTTGTCTTTTGGGTGGGAGAAACAATGCAAGTTGTTCACACTTTTTTATTAATTATTATTCTTGATCAGTTCCCGCTAACTCCTTCAAATTGAACTGATACCATAATTTCCATTGCAGCATCAATGTTGCTTCCCTAGCATGGGACACAGCGAGGGACAGAAAGCAGGTACCAGTCACTCACCCCAAGCTGAGACAGCCTCCATGGCACACACCTTCCCCTGGTCCCTTCTCTTCTCTCCCCATCTGTTCACTTTCCTTGCACCTCTGTCCAGAGCTTTGTTTACACAGGTGTTACCAAAGCAAATTTCAAGGCTGGAATGGTTTCGTTGCATAACGAAATAAAGATTTATGACTAAGCTATGTTTGCTTGGAACAGTGAAGATTAATTCAGTCAGCAGCTGGAGACAGCCATGCAGCCTGGCCATGGGAATATTGGCTTCACCCCTGTGCTGCTCTTGCTTCTAGTAATGGTCATTTCTCAGTAGCCGTTAAGGAACAAATGTGTACAAGTAACATGGTGCATCTGACAATTTGTAAACAATAGAATATGATGTCAAATTGACTTTCCTTGTAGAAGACCTGCTTGCACTCCTCAGTCCCCATCCTCCCCAGCTGCTTTGTTCAGCCATACAGCCCTTTAACACTGCACAGATTCTCTCAGCACCACTTCTGCAAGCTTGTTCTTCAGTTCACCCCGTGTTTTTCATGTTACACAGTTCTGGCTGTGTTCACTATGGATGTCTGAGAGCCCACACACAGCTAGAACAGAAGTGATTAAAGATCTTTCTCGCTTGCCATGTAAGTTGTCCACAGCTGTGGACATAAACTGCATAAACACTGCAGTCCCCCCCACATGGTTACATGGGGAGTCTCCTCTATTCATTCCCCTTACGCACCTTCTTTCTCCTGGCTTGCTGTTCCTTTCCCACCCCTTTCCTCTCTGCTCCATTGCTGGCTCCTTCTTTCCCAAGAGGAATGGTGTTTAGATCCACACTAGTAGCTCATAGGAGGGCACCATGCAGGAGAGCAGCGAGTGTTTGGCCAAGACCTGTGCCCTGTGTGTTACAGATGAGAGTATCCAGGTGAGCAGGTGAGGACAGCTCTTCATGAGAGTCAAGAGCTGCATAAGGAAATAATTATATTGATCTTTTGATACTCAGGATCTATGACACGTTCCTGAATGGTAACCGTATCCTTGGCTGCAGTGAATACTTTTGAAAAACAGGGAGAAAAAAACGCTCATCAAAAATTCAGGTCAAGTTCAGAAAACAATTTCATTTAAGCAAAACGCTAAAGTGTAAAAAGTTTCTGTTCTGTACCTGTCATAATGAAATGTTTCAAATAAAGTTGTTGGAAATTAACCCAATCCATTTTTTAAAACCTGAGGAACCTGAGAGCAAAACTACACTGTTCCTCTGAGGCAGTGTAAGACTGCAACTGAAAAATTTATTATTCACCAGCTCTGCTATTACTGAACTGCTTGCCCATGCCTGGAAGAGATGCTGAACCATTGAGGAAGAGGGGGGATTTGGGATTATCTGGGAAAGGTGCTAGATGGTGATGAAAGACATGAAACTTGTGCCTAGTCTCCATTTTGTGTTCCTGTTGGTTGCCCCTCATCTGCTTCCAGCTCCCTTCCCTCTCCCAGACCTTCACTGACTCCAACCCATCCCAGCTAATGAACACCAACCTCTTCTTCATGCCCAGGCGAGGTACACAAGCTCATTACCACATTTGGACACAACAAGATCTGTTTACCAAAGGTCTGTATGAGATAACAGAAACCAAACGCTTTGACCTTACAACGAAGGGACAGCTTGCAGAGCAGGAACTGTTTGATTGTTGTTTATTTTCTAGTAAAAAACACCCCAATATGTTATACAGCGCATCACAGCACGAGTTACTCCTTATATGAACATACACTCTTCACTCCTTAAATCAACACGCTCAGACCTGCAGCTGGTAAAGGTAGATAAAGGCTCAATGGCAAAGGAAAAATAAATGAAAAACATAATCTCAGAGAATATCCTTGTCACTGTGAAGTCTCAATAGCCAAGGTTTACGTAGCAGTTATTGGAACAGAGACGATAACGGGACTAGGACGGAGGCTTGCACACTTTTAAGCGGCCTTTAGCCACTGCTAAAAAGCTGCTCCTTACCCTGCAATTCCTTGTGTCTGGCACCATGCAGGTAGAAGCATGGAGAACTTTCCTACCCTGGCCAACTGATAGTCAAGTGTTTAGTTTGGTTTTCTGGGATGAGATAGGTGGATTCAACCCCCTCTCACCTTGGGCACTTCCTTGCTGAAGAGACTAACTCTTAAGCCATTTTAAGATGGGAACCACCCATGCTCAGGAAGAAAATGGCTTCTACTTTCCCATCTGCAGGTAGCCTCACCCAGTCATAGCACACGTGGCACCCACCATTTCAGACCTTTTAGGCAGGTACTAAACATCTGAGTCCTAATAATCAAATTTAAGCACCTCCAAAGTTGGTGGTAACTGATGCCAGCAAGAGATGGGGAAGGGCAGTTCAGCTTCCATCCATCCAAGATCTCCCTTGAAACTTGCCTTAAGCTTGTTGAACAAACTTGATCTAATACCCGACAAAACAGCAGAAGCTGAAAAAAAGCAAGCAGTGGCTTGCAGGAGGAGGATGGGTCTGAAACAGTCTTACTGTTTGCTGCACACAGAAAGGAAAATAATTAGTAGAATGATCCATTAAACCTCAACCCCATAAAATTTCACTGAAGAGTAAAAACGTTACCATAAACCTAAGGGTAACCAGAAGCATTTGACAGCTATCACAGCTTGAAAATTTACATTTTCTTGCAACCAAGAACTCCAAAACCAAAGTTGGTGCTGAAGTTCACAATGTCATGAATTGCTTCACCTCCCAAAACGACAAAACGTTTTGTCATTAAATAAAGTTTAACACTGCTTTTAGACAAATATTGACAATGTTCCTACATCATTTATGCAGCAGGAGAGAAACTAACAATGCTACATATTATCAATGCATACTTTTGCCTGTACAGTTTGGCCAACTTCCTAAACAATCCATCCCACCTAGTTTTGAAGTTAGGGCAACAGTTCCATGAGTTCAGCAGGGCTGCTCACTACTAGTTCTAAACTTAGCAGTTATGATTCCTTTTCCCTATGTGACTTGTAATTCCATCAAATACTTCTGCTATCCTGACAAAATAAATAAGACCACAGCCAGATGAAAAGTCAAAGCCAAGGGCATTTCTATTAAAAAGGAGAGACGGTGCCCATAAAGACATTTAAAAGAAAAAAAGGAAACCACAGAAATATGCTTCATGAGGGGAACAACTGTTTGACCAGCACAAACACGTGACTGAATTCTGCAGTTGTGTCCTTCTTCATCATTGTAACGTGTTTTCCAAAATACCGCATAGTACTTGCCAAGTGTTCTCCAGCCTCCCGAGTACTCTGAGCAATATTTGGAGGCAAGTTTTACTTCCAACACCAAATGCCAGAAATTCAGATATTTAAGGCTCCACCCCAGGATTCTCCTACTCGGAGAAGCCCAAGCACTTATTGGAGCCATGAATGACCAACAGCACCCAAATACAGGTCCTTGCTCTGAAGGACCAGACCCTGGCCACGGCTCCAGCCTGGCACTGATGCTCTTGGTGGAGACAGCCCCAGCTCTCCTTACGCCTGCACTTCCCTTCTACGGGATGTTTGGGATCAGATCAAGGCACTTTTTCTCTGCCTTGGGTTTCTGTGCCACTTCCCATTCCTCGTGCTCCAGAGCTGCTACATAGTGTCTGGGAATAATTTTCTGTGGCCTTTGTTTTAACTAAATTTATTATATTTCTTTGCTGAAGCAGACTTTCCTGGAAGAGCAACGTCCCTGCTGTAGCTGAGGGCTGGCAAGGGTCTGGTTCAGAAACAGAAAATCCCCTAAAGCAGATCCCAACCCTATTCCCTGCAGGGCAGCAGTCATAAGAATTGCAAACACCATTTTATAAAAAACATACAAGCAGCATATCACAATAATGAGGTGTCAGGCAAAATTCAGAGGCAAAATCCTCCCAGAAAACCGTGTTTCTTACCAATACCCAGCCCTACCTGACCCTTCAAATAGGACTTTGAGTCCCAAGGGAACTCCAGGGTGCTGCCACCCCACCCGTTGCACCATCCATCTGCCCAGTATCACCTTGATCTGCTTCACTTTCAAGAACACCTGCAACAACAGGACACCTTAGCCAAGTTCCCATTCGAGATATACCACAGAATGGCTCAAACAACATAAAAAGAGGGGGAAAAAAAAGTCATAATAAGATGCATTTTTGTAAATACAAGGCTGCCTGACTCCTGCAAAGCCCACCCCAGACTGTACGTCTTGTTGCCTTTCTGAGCAATGCTCACTTCCATAGAAGAACCTGTATAGGCTTGACTTGGACATCAGTTCATCTTAGAAAGACTGTATTAACTCTTCTGAGTTCTTATCGCCTGGGAGAAATGCAGGCAAAGAAAACAGACTTAAGAAAATGAATTGCCATAGAACAAATTTTAATGTAGGCATCCTGATATCCAGAAGCTAACCTTATGTTTGGTAGGTTGCTTGAATTGTTTTCCTGTAATAAGTGCAAATTTCAAGTTTTAGTAGTAGTAGCATAGTTAACATAATATAACACGTGGATGTAATTTTGACCAAAGGGGTTTGCACAGGCAATTATTGTATTTGAATGTAATAATTACTGGTTGATTCTATATAACAGGATTTACAATTACATAAAATAAGTGGTTAATAGCATGTTATAGTTATTTGATGGTTATATAAAAGTCACATAAAGCTTTCCCTACAGTAAAATCTGGATATCATGACACCTGGATGAAGACAGAGAAAATAGATAACCCTCTCAATTTTAGCAATAAACTTTCTATTGCTTGATTTCTGTTTAAGCAAGTCTAGCATTTCTGTGATAAAGATGAGAAAGTACATGTTGCCTTGTTCAATCTTCAGTTTATCTGATGGCCAACAACTGCGTGGTATAGCTGCAGCTGCAGGGGAAATCCTGCTATGTATAAAGATTTTCTAATATGGGAGATTGTATGTGATACCCTAACTTGTGAGAGAAACAGCTGAAGAAAAAGTGAGTCAGAGCTACAAGAGACTAGTTCAATCAGCACAGACAGCCTGCAGAAGTACTGAAGAGCAGATAGACTACCAAGAAAGAAAACTATCCCACCAGAAAACATGTTATTTGCAGTAATATGGATAGTATATTTATATATATATCTCTTAGTATACTGTGTGTAATTTAATATGGAAGGTATGTAGAACTGAGCAGTAAACATAAGATTCTTTGATAACGTTTTACTGCTGAGATGGTGTGAATAATGAGAAATGAGATGTAAAGGCCTCCCTGTTCTCATGAAATCACACATTAAATTGCAATATCTTCTTGAAAATGGATTAATAATTTACTGAAAAACCCCTGTAAATCGTATTATACATTCATCAACTTATTAGTACATATCCACATTGGATCAAAACAATACCACTAAATATTTAACATAAACAAGGTAAGTCTAGTTGGATGGTGCTAACGCTCAGTGGACACGGTGCCACAGACACACGGGGTACACAAGCGCTGTGAGCCAGCACAGAAGCTCCTGGAGAGGGGAACTGGGTGCCAAAACCGGGCTGGAATTTCAAACCCTCACAGACTGAAGCCCGAGTTGAAGAATAAATATTATCCTATATAAAATCGCTTCACCATAGCCACAGATAAATGAATTTTCAGTCTCTCCTGAGTTGCTGGAAGGTGCAGCTGGACCATTGTATGTAGCTGCACTTTATCCATATGGCTGCAAGTGATGCCCTCTGGCCAGGCACTTCACTTCAAGAAGGATTTGAATCAACTGAAAAGAACCCAGTAATGAAGATAGGTACAGAAAACGTGACCAGAGATAAAAAGAGATTAAAATGATTGCCGAGGACAATCGTCCTCTGTCTTCAGAGGAGAAAAGCCCAAAGGGGGAATGTGATAACAGTATTCAAATATACAATAAGTTGCTGAAAAGAGGAAGCAGGCAACATGTGATGTCCATGCTTATAGCAGATAGGGTAAGTAGTAAAGCTTTTCAGTAACAACCTGAAAGATTATTCAGTGTCAGGAAAAAACCTAACCGTACAGCTGATGGGAGTCAGCAAATTTATGGAAACCTCAGACAGAACTGATTCAGGTGCAAATGACTGGACTGTGCACAGATGATGCATAACCTCTCCAGCCATGTATGCCATGGTGATAAATGTGAGATTGGCGGAACATCCCTAGTGACTTGTCAGGCAACAGTCCTGAAGTTGTTCTGCTGTACAGCGAGGACTGAGCTGGTGACACGAGGCTCCAAATGAGATAGAATGGCAAGGTATTTAAAGCTGGTCCCACTTCCTATCTTGAACTGTAGCAAGAGTGAAGCTGTAGTATCTAGCATTTCTAGTAACAAATCAAATGACACTATGGACATCTGTGGCATGGGATTTGATTTGATCTTACTCTGTTTGTTCCTCCAGGACAGAAACAGTGTTAAGCAGAGAGCTTTAGTAGACTAGCTTTTAATAAAAAAAAAAAAAAAAAAAAAAAAAAATTTACTCTGTTCTTCAGGCAATAAAGCAAGTTGAGCAGAGGAAGCCCTCGCACATGGTGGCAAGATTTGCAGCAGCCCTCAGCGCTTGCAGGAAATCATTGCACAGGCTGGAACTGATCCCAGTAGAGCTCTTCCTTCTGCACAGCACTCCTGCCTTCTCTTGGGAAGTGCTTTTTCATTAAACGTACCAAAAAAACCACTTAGCTGAGGATAAATAAAAGCAAAACCAATGGATTGCAAGAAAGAAGTAAGATGTTTCATAGTTTCAGTATACTATTTTCCTTTACATAAGTCTGTATATGTACTAGTAACATTTACGTGGTTGTAAACCCTTTTCTGTTACACATCAATGAAATACTCATCTCCTGCTAACCACGCTGGTGAAATGCAGCATTCCTTTGCCAACTCTTCTTCAAAAGGAAGGTTTTCTTTCAAGATCCCAGCCTGCAATTCAAACAAGACATATCCTTCTCAACCACAGATGATGACTAACCCTGCTGCTTACTTTCATAAGCCCCATCTCATAAGCGGGAGGAGCAACGCTGCGATCGTACTGCCACAACTGCATTCAGCAATTCCAATTGCACTTAAGCTCTCAGCCTCTCCTGGCCTCAGTGGTACCCTTCTTTTCAAGCAAAATATTGTCTCTGATCATGTTTTCCGATTCAGATGTGAGCAAATGTACTCTTATTCTTCAGTTAATTAGAGACCTGCTTTATTACAGGTTTGTTTTGCACTAGAGAGTGACAGCTAGAGCTTCTTTTCTATTTGCCTAACTTGCAGGTTTGGGTTTTTTTTTCCAAAGAGCAAAGCTGTACAGGATTTTAAACCAGTCACAGCATCCTGAAACTTTCTAGTTTTCCAATCCAGACTGTCAATTCTCCTTCCTTGCCAGACACATGAACTCACCCGAGATGCAGACAAAATCTACCCTTTCCTTAGCAGACCTGCCCAGTTCCTCAGAAAATTGGAATCAACTCTGTTACGAGAACAACTTTCAGCTCTTCTTTCTGAAGAGACACTAAGTCCAGACTTCCGTGGACATCTGCTTTTCCCCCTGCATCACCGTCCTCCTGGGGAGGTCACTGCCGCTCAGCCCCGCTGTACACAGCACCAGCTCCAACTGCTTGGTCATCACAGTGACAAATCCTTTGGACAAAGGTGTGTGCAGCTTCCACAGAGGATGGTGGTGAGTTTTTTAGCTTCAATTCGCCCCCTCGTGGACTTACCTGACCAGAGGTTCTTCAAAATACCTATTTAAGTGTAGGACCCCAGCTGTAGGGTCAGCCCCATGGGCTGCTGCTCCTCTCTCAGCTTTTGGGGAGCTTTGGGAAATAGGGGCAGCCAGGCAGACACAGCAAGCCCCCACAGCTACTGCAGGGACACAGCTTAAATCACAGCTTTCTCAACCAGTAACTTACACCTGTATTTTCCTCTGCAGAGCAGTGATCTGCACCATCAGCCCCATTCCGGAGGGGAAAGGAAGGCTACGCTTCTGCTGGAAGCTGCCCTAACCCATGAATAGGAGACAGAAGAAACGCGACAACCCTGTGTGTGCCATCTGCCCCCAAAATTCAACAGGGGCAAACAGGTTGATGCAGAACTTCGCTTCTTGTGTGAGTGCTGAAAGAGAGTCATCAGCTGGAAAAGATCTGAGTTTGCAAGGTTACCTTGGAGTTCAAAAGAAGATGGGATGAATTAGTCCTAAGTAATGGTGGTTAAACTCTGCATGCTATGGGGCTTCAAATGAAAGCAAGGGAGCACATAAAAATGCAAACTGCAGGATCAGATTCAGTGCTGTGATAAGCCTGTTTGGTTTAATAGCAGTTAAAAGTATAAGCCTAAGAAAAAAAATAGTGAATGTGAATTAAGATTATGAAAGAAATGGAATGGAGGAAGACAAGGGAGACTGGTCTCATTTTATTAGTAAGATGGACCAACTGCTTTAATTATTCAGGGAAGGTATTTGTACATGAGTCGTTGAATAGAAAATCCTTTCCGTATTTTAAAAAAATAAAAATCAACCGACATGGTTTTCCATAACCACTCTTCATCACAACTGACTTCAAACAATTTTCTGTTTTTCAGAGTCACTCATGGGAAGTTGCTGCGTGGAAGAGCTAGACCATTTGAGCCATGTCTGTGCAATGAGTCCAGCAACAACAGGTACAGATAAACCAAGCAGCTGCCATTGCACGGTGCTCTAATGCCATAGACTGAGGCAGACACGTTCCCTTCTTGATGCATCGATAGCTTTGTATCCACACCCACTATAAGATGGTAATTCACATAAGCGGCAGTTTTCTAGCAGGTTCAGGAGATCAGTTAATTGCTACTGCTTAGAGCGACAGCCACAGAAACCTGAAGGAGCATGTTCCAGCAGCAATACACTGCTGTAACATAGTCCATTTCTCTCAGATATTCACACTGCAAACTTTCTGAAAATCACCATGCATAAACACTGAACAGAAAAGGAATGGACAGAAAAAAAAAATTTTTCCTCTCCAGCATGTCTTGCAGTATTTCCAAGCTACAAAAGTTCATTCTTTACCAAATTCAGTAAATTTGCCTCCCATGCTTTAGCTCTGACTCATTTTCTTTCTAATAAATTCCTAATTATTATCCACTTCCTCAGAGAGTTTGTGGGGACAGATACTGCAGTACCCTGACCGCTAAATATAACCATGAAAACTGGAGGAAAACTTCCCAGAAAATGCAGACAGATTAAATTGATGAGCTGCTCCAGTAGCTTCCTTCCTCACTTTCTCTGTCAAATTACATATGCACTGGTTTTAGCAGTGATTTTGTGCAATAATAACAGTTAACAAATCAATGTATTGCATATATACAGAGTAAGAGTACAAAGAGGCTAAACTGGCTGAAATCCTGAGGCCTAGTGGGTCCAGCCCTGACTTCCCAGCATCTTGCACAAGAGAATGGAGTTTGAGGGTTGAGAACAAAATAGATGGGGTGTGTGTCAGACATCTGTACAGCCCAGCTGGACACACAGTGCAGGATGTACAGATGCACAGCGCACTACGAATGTAAAATCAGCAAAGCTGCCTGCTACGCATTTCTATACAGCCAAGAATGACAACGGCCTTCGCGTTATGAGTGATGCTACCAATCCCTTCACCTCCGGATCACTTTATCAGATGCTGGTCAAATTTTGGGGTCCGGATGGGAGGTTGCCGAGCTGAGGTTTGCATCCTGAAGTTGAGGATAGAGCAAAGTGAAGCAGACCTTTAGCCATCACTTCTCTGCCTGGCTCCTTCCTCTCTCTTTGGGACGTTTCTGCCTCTCAGTGTGAAGAAAGCCTCACAACAGCTCGCTGACATTTAACTTCAAAGTCTGACTTAACGTCAGCCCCGGCTGTGACTTTGGTTTCCTTTCGCCGACAGTCATCAGCAGTACTAATGGGGAGGGAGTTAGAGCAAAGGGAGGGGGGAAACTGAGTAAAGGATGCCAAGTCACATCCATGTTTTCTGGGTAGAAGAGGAAACAGTGGGAAGTAATACAGGAATTTAGGAGCAGCAGGAATAATCTCAAATATAATTCAATCAAGGAGATCCCCAGAACCTCACCAGTGACCTACCATCGCGTGCAAAGAAATACTCGGTGGCACTCATCATTCACTGCCCTAGATTGGTGACTAATAACTTCTTGATCACCACTATTTCTCCTGGATATCTGCAACTCCAGTTTTAATCGCTTCTACAGTATTTTTCTGATATACGATAAGAACATGCATATAATCTAATGCCCTACTAGATGTCTGTCTCACTGTAATTTGGACAGATGTGGTTTTAAAAACACCCTCAGCTTCCTTAACATAAATACAAGAGTTATGGGGAGGGATGGGGGGAAAAAAAAAAAAAAAAAAAGGTTCTCTGGTATTGAAACCACAGGACCTTACTGCCTGGCATATAAGCCACAGAAACCAGACAATTGTTAGTCATGATCATTACTTTTAGAGCTCAAGACATTTCCCTCATGGAATAAGTGAACTAGCTTTTCAAAACTACCTCTGAGTGTAGCCACATGTAGCCATCTACTCAGCATCACATATGCAGCAATTCCAGTTTCCATTTCAGACATTCCAAAATACTGAAAATCAAGCCAGAATTTCCCTGATTTAGCATCCAACATTTGCTCAAATTTCCAGGAAACTGATATTTATACAAACTGTGCCAAAGCTATTCTGTACAAAGTATTTTCAATTGCACTTTGGAAAAGAACTGAGTGTTGAAGCAACAAAGAATAAAAACCGTTCCAAATCTATAACCCAATAATACATCAAAAATACATGCTAATTAATTGTATTAAAGACAAACTTTGCTTCTGTGCCTCTGCTTATCAGTAATCTTATTTTAAATACTTAAACATGTAGAGACAATTTTGATTGTAAGAAACCATCTGGGTAGCTGCAAACATGGTTGGATACTGGAAGAGTAAATTCTAAACATTTTTCAGGATATGCATGTGGTTGTGAATATCTGATGCAAAAAAAATTATAAATAAAAAAAGATAAATCAGAAAATAACTTTCAAATATGTGATGGAAAATGAGTGGCTGCAGTAAGAGACCATTGTGCGTCCCACTAGATGGAGCTACGGGCTAGAAATCTGGTCAAATACTTCACTAATCCCAGTGGTGCAAGAAAACTACTGAACAGCAGTCAAGTTCATTTGCCTCTTTCCTAATGCACATGCAAAACCAGAGCCATTGTCCTGAGGCATTTATGCCTCACAGTAGTATCTGTGTAAAGCACAGGCATAAAGATGTGCTGTGCTAGCTGTCGTTGCAAGGACATCATCAGTAAGCTCAAAAGTAGCTAGCTAGAAACCAAGCAAAAATATTAATGGTTTAGCATATTAAGAGACCACAATAACAAACAACAGGAACAAAGAGAATCAACCAGCTCTGTAAATTATGCAACCACTTGTTTTGAAATAAAAAGGCAGATGAAAAATAACTTGTTTTAAACACAATTTCCTGGCTTTGGGGCTTTAGCTTAATTTTTGCTAGTTGGGTGCAGTAGCAGAGAAGGTAGGTGATTTTTTAATTCATTTTTGCTGAGAGCTGTATGTCACCCCACTACGCACTACACGGGATGTTCAACAAAATACAATACCACTTCAACAGGAAGCTGAAACATTAATCAACATCAGTAAGATGAACTTCCAGTGCAAATATACTACAAAGCAACTCCGCAAGATCATTCTACTTTGCATCTTTCAGGCTAGAAAGTATTGCAGACCTTCAGCGCTTGGCACTGTAATATCTTGGCAGATTTTCAGACATGGGTGATTTACCACAGTGACGGAACAAGTAAATCAGTAATGAGGTGTTCAGTCATGTCAAGGGTCAATACACTGTATAGCTGTGTAAATTTAGAGTGATCCAGGGGAGTAAGGGCAGGCACTGGTGCTCAGGGATACAGAGGCTCCCCAAATTGGGATAAACTGCTGAAACAGAACTGAAACACAGCTGGAGGGAGAAAGAACACTGTCAGGGATCCAGGTCTAGAGGATTTCTTGCTGTAACTGTGTGGAATAATAAACTGCCAGCTATCCAGTTGAAGAGTTTTACTAAGAAGCAGTTTTCAAAAGAAGACCATGTTTAGGAATGACAGTCACCAAAAGTTGTCTATAGCCCTTGCATTTATTCTCTAAGATACATATTTCAATAGAGGAAAGGAAAGGCTGCTTAGCCTATTGTTTAACGCAGTGAGTAATTGCACTGTAATTAAATGTAGTTGATTGTTTTCCTTCACAGTAAGACAATCCCATTCACTACCCAAGCTTGAAGGGCATCCATAAATACATGCATAAAGATTAGTCTCTATGTTAGAGGAATGCCCAATATCCTAGTCAAAACCAGGTCCTATCATACGCACACCGGCACTCAAGATTGTGAATAAAACAGCCTGTTTGAAAGAGCTTAAGGCCAGATCTACAACAGTTACAAACAACCCGATATCTGAACTAGAATGGTATAGGATCTGTGATCCACAATATGACCATTTCTATAGTGGGCAAATAGATTTCAGGCATTGGTGAAGTTGTAATTAAAACAATAAGGAAAATGTACTAAACATCTGGAAGACAGGCAATCTGCAATAGCCAATATGACAAATTCGAGCCAGCCATGCTAAGAAAAACAGATGCACAAGAGCGCAAATACAAGCACATACTGAAAAATAAGTGTTTTGGTTTATGATGATAAAAACGAGACCATCAGGACATCCTTTCAGGCAGATGTGCTGTTCAAAGAAAAACACTCCACAGGGGGAAGTAAAATGAATCACTCACAAGAAGTACTGTTGAATTCTTTTAATAACACTAGGAAAATATCATAGTATTAAAATCCTGCACGGGATCCTCAAAAGGTTATTTTGGTTGGGATTTCTTTGTGTTTATAAACCAAACTTTTTTTCCCCCAATTGTGTTTTCTTTTAAACCAACTACTCCTTTACAATGGTATTTCCAGTTAAAACACAGCTAACCTATAAATACCTGAATACCACAACACACATTGTGTGCGTGGGTTTTGTGTAAATCTTAGCGGAAATAATGGTAAATCTATTCAACACAGGGAAGCAAACGTCGATTTGTTAAGCGGGGAATGTAACAGCCAGTAAAGAATACATTGCATACATAATACAGAAGGAAAAAAATTATCATCTGGAGTATGTGAAATTACACTGACTTCGCACCTTAAACCTATTAGAAGTTACTCTGTTGGCCAATACTAATCCACTGAACAAGCAGAATGTTGGTCAGAAGTCTAACGTTTCCTGTACCAGCACAGAGAGAATATAAGCAGTCCAATGCTGTTAAAAGAAAACATGAAATCCAGCTCATGTTTCTGGTTAGGGATCGATTTCTTCAGGAACTACTGTTAACATAACATCTTCGTTGCCCCTGCGTACAACCATGTTCAACGTACTGTCCTTTTTAATAATGTCACTGACATCACTGGCTGAACTTATCGACTGTCCATTGATGCTTATAATCACATCGTTGTCCTTCAGGCCACCACTGAAAATACAAAGCAGCAATGTATTACTATAATTGCCATTTTATTGTCTCTACAATATTGTTTAAAAAAAAAAAGATTGCTGCATTTTTCCTATTTCCCACCCAATGGCAGTTGCAGAGACACAGCGAGCATGGAAAAAGCAATCAGAATTTATGAAGCGGTGAAGATTACAATACAATGCAGAAACCTCAGAAATCGGATGGAGGTACAAGCTTGATGAATCCCATATTTCACTGCCTTCAAAGGAATTCACTATTGCAAATAGCGCAGAATTCTGCAATAAGGATCCTAGATGCTGATTTAGTAGAAGAGATAGAGGCATATTTTCCTTTTAAAATAATTGCAACAAGGCACTTGTTTTAGAGAGGAAATTTTCTAAGCTTTTATTCACATATACATAGCAAAGCAATTTGAGTGGCACTTTGTGTTAACGCATGAGGAATTTTGGTCCTGGATCCGTGCTGTTCTCCATACACAGGTTGACAGCCATTTCACCTTACCTTCATGCTTTAAACCCGAGCAGAATAACACACGCAGCGATCTAGCCCAGTCACCAAAAACACATGTGTGTCCTTCCACTCGTCTGCCTGCCCGCAGCCCCCAGAATCCCTTCTCCTGACCTCAGCACCATATGCAAACCGAAACCAAAACCCTCCCGACTCAAAGCAGGACGGGGCAGCACGGCAAGGCTCCCCTGCCTGGGGCTGCGGGTCTCTCCCCAAGCTGGCTGAGACTGCTGCCGGGACCAAGAAATGGGGTGGTGAGGGATACCATCGACCACAACATCTTGCCCGGTATTGCACAACGATCTGGCTCCAAGTTATGGAAATATTAACCAAGTAACCAGATCAGACGTGATTCAGCCCTTCAGCATAATCGTTCTTCACAAAACCACAGAGCAGTCATCGGCCTCTTCCGCCTGCAGAAAACGCCTTACATGAGTGTCTCCTGCAAGCAGGATGCCTTGGCCAACGTTTGCGACAAATCTGGTTGCCTACCGAAGGCATGACTTAAAACATTTCCATGGGAGAAACCATTCCAGATTATCTTGGTCTCTCAGGCAGCCTCTCCTCTCAACTCATACCCAGGAGAAGGTTGCTGCAAAACTGCTCTGATCCCCTACCAGCATGGCTACACAACGCGCATTGGAAAGGAAATCAGCAGAACGGGGAAACCCACTGACAAGGGAACTCTAGCAGGGGAGACATAGCAGACATGGGCTCCATTTTAATTGCCAGGCGAGACTTCAGATGAAGCATCCTTATTTGAGTTTGCCTTCAAGTTATGAGGCTACATTGCCTCGCATTTCTTCTACCTCTCTAATGCCCTTCTCCCACTCTCTGCAATTCTCCATACTCCTGTAATGATTTTTCTGCACCTTCAGATTGGGCCTGCATGCCAAGGCAGTAAGTCCAGTCCCACACTGGAGCAGCCACATTATTCCTACACTAACTGCAATTTCATTTCACATCACAGACATACACCACTATTCTGCACAAACAGCACTGCCAACAAGAATTACCTACAAAACGCAGCAATAATTTAGAGAGCATGCTAGACAGCTAACACTGTGTATCTTACAGTGGCATCCAGACTGCAACAGACATCATCCAACCATCCTTGCAGTCTTCTGAAGAGACAACATACACTTGCTCCAAGGAGCTTTCTGCCTACATGCCTCTGGTGCTACACACGCCTCTTTGTTGCCACAGAGATTTACTCTTCTCTTAAATGATCTCTAGTTTCAGAAAATGAATGAAGTTTCCCATTTCCTACCCTGGATTTCTGAGCGGTTTCATATCAAACAAACTCTGAAAGGAAAGTGTCTCCAGCAGGAGCCAGCCAGACCAGTGCCAGTGACCACAGACCAGATGCCATACTTCAGCCAGGCATCTCATGAAGCGTGGTACCAACCAGCAGCTGAGCTTCTGAGCAAATACTGAATAATACAAAGAAAAAGATCAGTTGTCCAAAACCAAAAGCTCTTCCCAATAACGTGACTCCTCCCAAAGCTCTCACATGGAAGAGTATCTCCTGCCAAGAGAGGATTTCTCCCCCAGTGGAGACACGCCAGGAGAGCTGGTGGGTTTGCCCAACACTGAGGTGCTTGGGCCAAGATGGACACGTCTTCACAAGGTGGACACAAAGCTTCTCCCTCACTCTCCTATAGGAGTGACTGGCAGGGCCATGGGGAGTGTGCACAAGCAAACGTCTTTATTCAGCACTGGCATCGGTACAACAGACGTCTTGGAAGCAATTGCTGAGAAAAATGAAAATTGAGTTTTCACGCCCACTGAATCCTTGCCCTTTCAGCTGGGAACGCTGACAGGGCTTTGCTGCAATACCCTGATACGTTCGCAATATTGCCCATCGGGGACCGGACTAAAACCACAAACCCATTTCCAGCAGACAACCTAATAGCTATCAGATGGTTGTAATTTTGTTAATTTAACATAATCAAGATAGCGAGTTAAGCAGGGAACATTTTCTATCATTACCCCCTTAAATCAGTGGCAGTGGTTTTGAGAAAAAAGTACTTCAACTTACGCTTCAGCTGGTGTTTCTGGAATTACTTCAATAACATAGGCCCCAGAGACAACATCAGGAAAGTCTTTATGGCGATCCTTCAGCTCTCTAGCTTTGCTGGAAAACGAAGAAACAGCAACAAAAATATTTTGACAAGATGGGAAAAAAAAAATCGCGCATTTTCACTTAGTTAAGTCACTTAGCATTCACTAGCTGAGGTATTTTATACAAGTCGATGTGACACTTCACAATTAATTTTAACCCTTACAAGTATTTAAAGAATTATTACACTTTTTGCATTCATACAGCTTTTTAATGCCCATTTCTGGTAAAGGCAATAATTTCAATAGATACTGAGGATCAGAGTTAAAACATTTCAAAACTTGGCCATTACTTTAGAACTAGCAGATCCTGAACACCTAAAAAAAGCCCCTTCTGGTTTCAATGCTTTGTTATTACACCCGTGATCCTGCACATGGGAGAACTGGTTATTTCTATGGGACATAGTATCACCTGCTCATGTGTCTTTTCAGGTTTGAGTATGAATAAGCAAGTCCACACAAAAGCTTCATTTTACATTAAGTGAATTGTTTAATGAAAATAATTTTATAGAAATGGAAATACGCACGTAGCTGCTGTAATTCTTGAAAACATACGGTCCTGTTTTCTCCTTGACCCACACGACAGCACGGGACAGAAGATAACAACAGTAATAGAGCCCCAGGACAAATTAACAATTGCTAGCTATTCTCTTCTGAAGCATTAAGGAAAAGAAAAAGCCAGGGAGTTGTTTAAAAACTAGCTCATACAAGAGTCTACAGGAGAGTTCAACCATGTAGCAGATGCAGAGAAAAAGGTAGCAAAAACGGGCTGTGAGTTGTCACCAGCACCTACAGAGGCACTCGCTGCTGGTTCAAACCTCCTGGTTCTTTCTGCAGATCATGAGCTTGATCCAAACGCATGCAGTGACCACACTTCGGGAAGGTGAGGAACCACTGCTTTTACTTACCTGGGAGTCAGGGACATCATTCGTATGCCAATGTATTTCTTTTTGGTTATAGCTTTTCCTACAAAAAGGAAAACAGGTCTCAATCAACTGCTCTTACCAAAAGAGCCTCAAAGGCTGTTGACTTTCTGGTTTATTACTACTTTCATGTTTTTCTCCTTCAAAGTGGTGAAGTACAGTACCTTTAGCTTGTCTGTCATGGGATTCAGTTAGGAACTTTTTTATTTTATCTGATGGGATAGCAAACGAGATCCCTGCTGTAACTTTTAATGTATTAATTCCAATGACTTCACCATCCTGGAGAAGTAAGAAATTGTTATTAGCAACTGTGAAACATCTCAAAGAGAAATGGATGATTTCTTCCAAGCAATCACAAAGACAAATTCACATAACACACTTTGTAGCTGGTTTTCAATTTTCTAAATGGTCTCTTTAAGTCTAGTTTTTTTGAGTCTATCGATAAACAACTGTTCTACGGTTTTGGAAAACTGATGTGGATATTCATCTTGCCACTAGCAGAAGAGCGATCAGAATTGGGCAGCTCTCCTTCTTGCAGATGAGCAGCACATTCTACAGCCAATTTTGGTCTGTTTATTTCAGCAGGCACCTCAGGAAGTATGGCGCCGACTGGTTCTGAGCAAATATTGCAATAATAATAATAATATAAAGAAAAATGACAGTTCACCAAAATCAAAGATTTGCTGGTAATGTGACTCCAAGAGAAAGTTTCAGATAAAACATCTCTGCTGTCACCTGACGATTCGAGCAATTCTGAAATCTCAGCACCTTCTTTCCCTGATCTATCCCCGATTAAAAACTATCCAACTACAATTTTTTTAAACAGAGGTTACTGGTGCTGAAATTGTACTGCAAGTCGGGTGAAAAAAAATTGCCGAATCTCCAAGGCAGAAACTCTGACTCGTTCTTTCTTCCAATTTGTGCCGTCCCTCATTGAGGACCACTGCCTCTCCTCTGCTCGACCCCACGTGCCCCTATCCGAGAGCTCCCACACAGCAGTTAGGTTTTGCAACCTGCTTCCGTTTTTCTCTCTTGGGCTTATCCACAGCTGCTGCAAGGTCAGCTCTGACCGCGTCCTACAATATCAGCAAATAAACCCTAATATCCTGATAAATATGTGGGGTTTTCAACCCCCTCAGTGTGATTCAAAATAAAGGGGTAGGTATGTTTTTGAACCATTAAGCTGAGTTTCAGTATGCAAAAAAAAATATTGCTGGCTGCATGGTATACAGTGAAGGCAAACGCCTCAACTTTATATTCTGCTTTTTACTTACTGCAAGGCATAGGCAAAAAAAATTAGGCATTACACTTGCTCAAAACTATGCAAACCATAAACATCTTAAATATTGAAATCCAAGCATATCTTATGATTTGCCAACATAAACACAGACAAGTGATTCGTAAGAACTATGTGAATTTTGTGTAGTCAGCCAGATATCGAAAGCTCTGAATCACACTTCTGGTGTGGGGTTTTGTTTGCTTGTTGGTTTGGGTGGGGTTTTTTGTTTTGTTTTTAAAATAAAAAGTAAAAAATAATAAGCTTGACACTAAGCAAACTTAAAGAAACTCTTACCAGATTTACTAGGGGTCCTCCAGAGTTTCCATACTGAAAATAAACATATGGCAAGAACATGTTTTAATATCTACCTCTTAATTCATGGCAAGCACAACATAAAAGAAATTTTTGAAATATTTCTGTAGTAATTTTTTCATTGTCTATTAAATACGTGCAATAGAACAGTCTTAACTTCCAAACCCATTAACTACCCTTAATATCACCCCTTTTAGCTGAGCTTTGCAAATGCTTAGTCCTTCTTCTCTTGCCAGAGTAAGTTCAGAAAGCCAAGGTTTATCTTTTGTTTTAATAGTACCACACGAGCAACTTAGAAGATTTTAGCACAGCTCTGGGAGCTGTTAGTGAAGATTTCTTATAAGGCCAACAGTAGAAGTACAAAACCTATTGTTTTGCCTTAAAGCAGAAACAAACTCGAATCCTTAAACTAAGCTTGGCTTCTTTTTTAGAAAACAAATGATGGATTTCGAAAAGATATTTATTTGCCAGAGAATATTGCCTCCTCCCTTGTAATTTGTAAGAATTTTGAAGTGAAGGCAGATATTGTACTTGGGGTAGTTCCTTGGGGGATTTTTAAACAACAATCAAGTGCTGCGGCAACGCAGATGTCCATATTTACATGGATAAGAGAAAAGCTAACTATGTTCACTGTTCTTCAGAATTTTCAGAGTAACTATTAATGAAATCTAAGAGCTGAAGGGGACAAGGCTCAGAGCAGGACATACGTTGATGATGGCATCTGTCTGAATATAGTCCATATCGGAGTTGCGGAGCCCCAGCTCCTTCCCTCCACGCTGAGTGGTACTAACGATCCCTGTAGTCACTGTGTTTTGAAGCGAAAATGGACTTCCAATCGCGACCACGAATTCTCCTGGCCTCAAGTCTGCAGACTGACCAAGCAGAAGAACTGGCAATTTACCCTACAAATAAAAATAAAATAAATTAAAAAAAAAAAAAAGTTCTTAAGACACTTCTATATCCATAGAACAAATTCAACAGAAACATGAATATGTTAATAGAGCAGAGGGAAAAAAGAGAGGCTTTTATCCCTTGGGGATTTTGCTTGCTCTGTTTCCTTTCAGTATTTCATGTGGCTCTGTACAGAAACATCTCAATGAATTTCTCCTCCAAAGAGTGGGCTCTTTAGACTGTAGTACTTTTTCCACAACAGGTATCCATTAATCAAAAACAATTGAAAGACCAAAGGAATATTTATGCTCTGCTGTACAAAGCAAACATCTGATGATACTAGGAATGAGTTGTTTCCAACAGTTTCTTGAAATAATTAGCCAACAGCTCTGAAATAAAAATAATATATTAAGAGTGAACACTAAAGACTCATGAAAGCAACAGCCAAAGTGTATCAAACATGCATATGTATAGTTAAAAGCCTTTTATATTCTCAAAAGACACCAGCTAATGTTTCATCTTACTTTTTTTTTCAATGGAGTATCCTTCTAAATAATTATATTGCCTCCTACATACACCGATGTCTTCTAAGGGTGTTAGGATTTAAAGATTTTCTGGGATTTTTCTGTTATGACAGTAGGGGATACCATTATAGTTTCCTTTCAAGATCTTATCTCTAATATAAACATATTAACTATCACATTATTGAAGACATTCCCACTAAGACACAAAACATTCTTAAAATCCAGCATCAATAGAGATCACTGCAATTTACAGCAATTAAAAAAAAAAAGAAGAGGGAAGGTTGGATCCACACATCCTTGCCAATGCAATGGATCAAGGGAACCGACTATGATTTCTCCAAGACATGTTGTATCTGCACAGGCACTGAACTGGCTGGATAACAGATGATTCAACTGGACCAATAACCTCCCCACCGCAGCAATCCGAAAACAGCCAGGAAGTTCTTAAGGTCTGCTACTCACCAAGTAATTAAGGGTGTTCTGAAACAGATCATATTTCAAATAAATACTTTGCCTTTATTTATCACCTGCCTGCAAAATACGCATTGAGCTCCGCTTCTTTGCTTCGTATTTTTAAAAATCAGTCTTTACCCTGCCAGTGACGTTACAAATTTTCTAATCCTCTTATGTTTAACCTGTTGTCCAAATGATCCTGACCCTCTCCAGGTATTTAATCATGTCACTAGACTATTTCTATTAGCATCAACGGACCTGGACATGTATAAATTCAGGTTTCAACTTAAGGATTTGGAGGATTAGGATGTTACCCAACCCTAAATCAAAACAGAGGAAGTCTCAAGGGATGTATCTTTTGCTTGGCAAACCTAACTTTAACACAGCTTTCTTCCAAGCTTGCCCCACGTCAAAAATTCTTTCCTTTGCTCAGCAAGCCCGGCCCCAAAAGGAAAAAGGCATTAGTGTAAACTTTCAGAACAGGCCAGTGATTCTAGATGCAGCGGAAGCCCCACCTAGAGATTCACTTAACCAGCTTCCAAGGACTGGGTAACATAGTCACTTTATTAAAAATCAGGGTATCTTCAAGGTATTCTTGAGCTGTGTACCTAAAATGGAGGTACAAATTGGCTTAATACTCCTTCCTGTAATTCATTCCTTCCAGAAAACTTGTAAAGATGCCTTTTTCATCCCATACCTGTTCCAAAGCACACAGATTTATGCACCTCTACTTGACGGGATCCAAAAGGTATATACTGTGTGCTCTTGCAGCAAAGAAACAAGGTAATATTTAGTATGCCCTGATTATTTGTACATATTCCCAAGTTAGTGATAACTTTGCTTCAGAAGTTAGTAAGAGCTGAATCATTATTAAATTTTGGCAAAAAAGGGAAATACTACGTGTTTAAATTTGAAATCAAGAGCTAGCTCTTTAGAGGTCTTTTGTCATCAGCTGTTTGAAAGCCTGTATCGATAAGTCACCCTTAGGGACAAAAATCCAGTAACATAAACTAACCCAAATGCCCGTCACTTTGTATTTTTTTCACCTACAGTTTTATTTCAAATGTCCTAGGAGATATGCAGTGTCTATAAAGTAGAAAGTAAAAAATAAAGGCATTGGTCATCACTATATGCTGCTGCAAATACAGAAGTTATGGTTTTAATATTTAACAAGCCTGGTCCCGTGTATCCTTTATCCAACTTTGTTACAATTCCACCAGCAAAATTTTACTCAGATGAACAGATTGTTTTGATAAAACTCATTGCCAAATCTCAGACAGGGTAAGATGCTCAGTGGAAACTTATCGTTCAGTCTCCAGACAGCAAGAAAATAATTAACCAACTGCTTGTTAAACCAAATCAGTTGGAAGAGCAACAGAATAGGCAATACAGTAAGGAGAAAAACATTTCCCTTTCTAATTATTTTTGAGAGGAAAGTTTTCACAACCAGCAATGCCCTAATAACTACTAAATAATAACCATCCCTGGACCCTATCAGTGCCACAGCCATAGATAAACCCAACCAAGGTTGTGGCTTAATTCTGGGAAGGATACCCAGTTTCCCCATCACGTTTGCAGCGCAGCAGACAGGCAGCAACATCCCAAGGCAACGCTGCTGAGCGGTTCATCATCTCAGACCACAGCCCTGACTCCAAGGGACCTCTCCAGTACAGCGGGGAAGAGGCAGCTATGATTATCTGTGCTGGGAAGCATGCAGTATATTCAACACAAACAGCCCCATATGGGTATTGTTTGGATAGAGAGAGCACGCTGGCCCTTCCTTCTCTCGCCAGATGCTATTAAGCTTACGTAGCACGTGTTTTCAAGATGTTGTTGGTCAAGAAGCGCATCTCTTTTTGGCACTGCTTTTCCTTATTTAAAAAAAAAAAAAACCAACCAAAACAACACAAAAAGTGGCTTTTGTTTGTATCCCAGTACACTTAAAACGGATACTTCATAGAGAAAGAGGACATTTATCAGAAATGAAACATGGACAAGCAAAAGAAAACAGAATTTTTTTTTTTTCCCATTAGTAGAAAAAAAAAAGACCGGTCGTGTACAAAGTTAAAGATTTATACAATGTTCCTGAGTTATAAAAACAGTCACGAAGCCAAAATCGCATTTGGCAGCAGAAAGAAAATACATGAACAATCTCTGACTAATACAATTACTTTTGATTGTGCTGAGTTTTCAAGCCTATGCCTATACCAGCTAGGCTTCAGTTCAAAGTCTAACGCTGTATGGATTGGCTGTGGGTCATCCATGTGATTCAACATGCCTTCTGGAAAGAGTTTGGCTAACCTTCCTTTTCCCAGGAACAAGAATCAATTGCTAAAATTGCCTTGTTCTGCACATATTATGAAACATAGCTTTGGAAAATGTGTTCTCTGTTCCTTATGATTTTGCAGTGTGGTGCAGAGCACACTAACAGCACTGCATGTAAACACTCTCGTTAGTGCCTCTGCAAGTAAATGCCATAAAGAATTGGTCATGATGAGTATATGCATTGTAGTGGCTTTAAATCTGGGGTTTTCTCTCTAAAAAAGCTTAAAAATAACATTGCCACATTCAGAACTAAACTTTCCACTATCAAAAAAACCCAAGCATTCATTTAAATTGTAGAGGTGGTTGTCAAGTGAAATCAGTATAAAACCAATCAAAATCCCTGGGCATCAAGTGATCGAATGGGAAGTATGTCCTTCTGCAGTCCACAAGAGGAGCACTGGAAACGCAGGGCAAGCACTTACAGCAACGTTGTAACCTGAATCATATCAGAACACCTTGCCTGTGCCCTCACACCTTCCACTGGCAAGCTCTTGCCTAGGATGTTAAGACAGTCCTTGTAAACTAAGCTTAAGTGCTTGGGTCTGGGGCCCTTAATAACTATACTTAATAAAATGGGCGTTCTTCAATTTTTACATAACATCTGATGGTCATCAGGACGATGTAACTACTGTCACAACTCATGATTCTCTTCGGTTAACTATAGATTTGCCACAACAGTTAATTGAAATCCCAGGCAAACGAGCATGCCTTGCAGCACAATGAACGGGGAGCCAGAAACACCCAGCACCTAACCCCAGCTTTCCCAGTGACTCACTGCATGACCTTGGGCAACACATAACATCCTTTCTTTCCCTCTGATTTTCATTTGATGAAGCCTCAGGGCTCTACTGGGATTCGTGTTTACTCAATAAAACAAATCTGCAAGCAGGCATTCTGCGAGTACACAGAAATAGGACTAAACATGCAAAACCATAAGTGGCACATGACTCACTGTTTACACCCAGCCAGCGAAGGAGCCATTAATTAGCGTTAATATTTTAAGCCTTTCTCATCCCAAAGAGCTTCAGACATTTTTATACATGGATTTGGCTCAAACCCTGGATAAACATCACTCCCACAAAATGGATTTTGTGGATTTCCCAAGAAACAGCTTCATCCAACAGTAAGATGCAGCTATCGTTGCACGAGAGATTAGGACAAGTATAGAAGAAAAGCATCATCAGCTGGGAGTTGGATGTTCATCTGATGTACATTACCAGCATAACTTGAGTCAGGTAAAATAAGTGGAGCCTGGATGAATCAGCTCTGCAACTAGAAGAGGCAGACAGCATGCAACCACCAGCAGGCATGGCCAGAGCCAGAGAGAAATAAAAACCAAGAGACAGACGGCCATAACCAGTAAGTGTTTCAGTTGGAACTTTTTCATCCATGAAACAAGTGAATCTGTCTCTATGTTGGCACAGAAAGCAAGTAAATCCCTTCTCTGCACTGTAATCCCCTTCGTTTGTGGAAGGAAGATCACGAATATGCATGAAGCAGTTTGCAGTCCAATCATTCTTCTGATGAAGAGGAGACAAATGTTCTGTTCCGAGTTCAATTTGTGTTAAATAGCAACAGATTTCCGTCATACTTTTTATTTTTAGGTGGAAAAGAAACAGATGCTTGTATAGTACGCTAATTCAGCTGTAAGAACTCTGGCAGGACATGTAACTTCCCTAGGAATTGCATTTCTGTTCTCATTAATGAAACTATTTAACTTTCAGAATACGTTATGGCAAAATAAAAATGCAGGCCATGAGCATACAAAAATGTAGAGTATCATCTGCAATCTAGAAACTGCTTGACAAAACGCCAACGAAAATTAAAAACCCAAGCTGAATGCATTACAAGCCTCCAAAAGTATTTCATCTATAGTTAGAAAAACAAAACTGACTCTCCTTATCTAAATATGGAGCATGGGAAGCTTGCAGAAAAAAAGAAAAAAGGATGAAGCGTTGTTTTGCTACGTCACCATGATTTCAACTACCTGGCAAGATATTGCTGTTCTCCTTTAAAATAAAATAAAATACCCTGGTGCTGGCAGACCCACCCTGGAGGTGTGTGAGCATTTTGCTGTGTGGGGAGCTGGACCAGCGCATCGTCCCCACAGCGAGGGCTACTAGGAGATGAGGATGGCAGGAAACGACTGCTGCCTAAACTGATGAGTAAACAGGAGTTAACATCCAAGCTTTTTACAAGCTATTTCATTTCTATGGGTCCTGAAGACTTCTGGAACCAATATATGGGCTTCCTCAGGCTCTCAAGAGGAAGCAATGCAATATCCAGTGACAGATTTCAAAGTAAAACAGCATTTTAGAAAAGCCGCTTACATCTGGAATTCAAGTAGTTTGGTTTTTCAAAATGTGGGCTATTAAAATATTGATACACAAACAGGAAAGTTTGCTTTCCTGCTTCCTTCAGTTTGTACACACAGGGGGAAAAAAAGCAAATCCCCTCTGACCACAAAGATACAGACGCTGCATTGCCTCACAAAACCACCGAAGGAACGAGGGCAGAAGGTCTTGTTGATTTAAAAGCGTCAAACTAAGTGGTTATTACTAAGATGCAGGGAAAACCTTAAGCAAAACGGTGAAATACCACCACAGATTAGAGACTGGTCACAAACCCACTACTGCTGTACCATGTAGATGCCAAATCCTGCCTGGGATACAGAAGGCAGTAACTGGTCACGCTGAGGAACAAAAATCTTCAGACCCTGGCATGCCTTCTGTGACATAGGTGCTACTTCAGAGTCAGTGAGAAGTGTCTCATGGCTGGTTTTTAAGCATGTAGGAAGAAGATACACCTCAAAATAAAGCCGTTCACCATGCTCCCCTCTTCTGTACTCACTGTCAAAACATAGGCACCTGCCACAGAGATCATCTCTGCAGGCAGAATCCAATTTCCAGGGGTGAAAGGGGTCTCCAGGCAAAACCCACCTCCATCTTCCACTATTTTTGGCTTCCAGCTCGATTTGGGTGAGGGCACAGGGCTCTTTTCTAATTCTGCCCTCCATTAACCCCGACATTGTCCATTAAACCACCCTAAAATTTTCTTTCCTCCTCCTGGTGTTTTCAGCAGCTGCATCACACATTCTCATTTAACAAGGTAGTTACTTGTCTTGAGATGAATTTCATAAGCAAGCTCTGCCAGCTCAAAAGCATCTGTTAGCTTTGGAGTGTTGTGCAATACTTTTGATGGATTTCAGGCTCACTGCAGTATCACACGTGCCACACAGGGTGGATTATTTCACCAGCCTCTGCCTATGCTGCCAAAGTCCAAATTTTTCTAGGGAAGTTTTATAAATTTTGCATGTTCATATCCAAATTGTCTGCAACTGCACTGTTTCTTTCTAGTATTGCCGTCTCCTCAAAGCTGTTTCCATTTGGAAGGATAGTTATATGACATTCACGTTTACCACACTTGACTCCAGTCTTACTTCCTACTTTCAACACTTCAGCAAACTGTTGTGTCTCACTATGGACACAAGAAATACAGTTTCTCTCCTTTACAGACTGTAAAATTAAGCGTATTTTAGGATTAGAAGAACAACTCCAAGATTTCTGTTCCTCATTGGCTGCAACATGTTTTTCCATGGAGAAGAATTTAATCAGGGAAACAGTTCATCCTTACTGGTGCCCAGATTTTACCACCCTCTTTCATTTCCTATTGCACTCAGCAAAGCCAATTTAGTTCTAGTAATGTCTTTGGCCAGATGTTCACACCTTAAAGAAAAACAGCATGCAAGCTGCTGCAAAAATCTTAACAGTTTTAGGAATACCAGCTGACAGCCTAAACTCGTACTTCAAGCCCAGCTCTGTTCCTAACCACAGAGGCATTCTTCAGCCTTCAGATCCTGCCTTAACATGCCACACAAAAACAGAAGAAAAAAAAATTTCTGCATCTTTGATATCATCTTCAAATAATTTATTCAAAAGGAAGAACTTCACCTCTTCAGAAAAATTCTTAGGGATGGTTTTCATGCTATACCCAGATTTTTAAAGGGTTATTTGTACCGCCAAATTGACTTCTTTAGTCATCAAATACATTTCAACTTCAACAAGTTACTACCTCACACTACCTGTGATTTTAAAAAGCCTTTTATGAATCTGGATGATTGCAAGGCATTTCAGTACAAAAAGGAAAGCTCAAACACTGAACTTGAATGGATAAATAAAAATGTCACATGAAAGTTCAGTCATAAAGTCAACTTTTCAGCTGACCGCATTTCCATTTTAACTTTTTGTGAACACTTAAAATTTTGCAATTCTAAGTCTCCAAGTGCAACACATCATCTGTCCTGCAAACAGAGGTGCCTCAGGACTCACCTTGGATTGGCATTTCCCAGTGCCACGTCACTAGAGCTAGCTGGAAAACTGGTCTCCCATCCCCAAAAAACCCCAAGCGATACTTTCCCCAAGTCTTCTCAAAATTATCCTGAGATGCAACAGCCAGGGGCCAGGGGGAAACAACATACGAGGTACTGGGTTGTACAACTGATAGGACACTTACCAAGGGTATGTCAGACCCAAGTTTATATCCATATTCTACCTAATTTAGAGCAGAGATGGGAAATTTGATCTCCTGCTACCCAGATGGATGTGCTAAGCTGACATTACGCAAGGAAGACAGCAGGGGACCTGCTCACCTCCTTCAGCAAGAGCTCAGCCTCCAGGCGCTGAGGCACTTCCCAAAGTTTCATTAAAACCAAGACTTTTTCTCATAGACAACTGAATATTATTAACAGGTCAATCCCTCCCCTCTCCACCTCCAAAAAGAAAAATGTAGCTGATTTGGCTCTAGATAGCTCTAAGACAGAAAAAGTGCTCCTGCCTTAAAGAATTTGCAAGTATATATAAACGAATTAGGTTGCAATGCTGATGTGCTTTTAGCAAAACAGGGTCACAACCACGTTCAAAATTTAAATTGCTGGAAGAAGATGACTATCATTTAATTACAGAGCAGTAATTTTTAAAAAAGAAGAGTATCTGCCATCTCGCAAGTCATAACTAGAATCGCCAATTCCAGTCCTGTTTAGCAGTGGTTTCCACTACAGGCAACTCATCTGGCTGCATTCTCTTTTTTCCAAGCTGCTTCCAGTCTTCCATGTTCTCTCTTCCCACAAGCAGCTTACCAGGGAAATTTTGGAGCCATTTCTTTAGGGTATCAAAGAACATAAAACTCTACATCTGCTCTCTTCTTAAGTCCCCCAAATGATCTGTCACATCAGTTCAATGTCTCCTCTCTTTGACACACCAGCTTCTCTCTTCTCCGAAGCTCACCTTCCTATTGTTTCAAGTCCTTTCCTTCTCACCATCGTTTTCCGGTCTACTTTGCCCACCATGTTGTGCAGAATTCCAATTTTAAATCACTTTTCCAGCTGCACTTCACTCCCTGCCACATCCTACTCAGCCTAATGCTGTCAGTTCTTATCCTGGGGATCTTTCTCTTTGCTTTGTTACTGCAGATCTGCTTTTGCTTATTTTAAGATAACATTGAGAAAAGAAGCAATTGGTAAATGTGTACATAGGTTACCTCAGGAAAACGGAGGTAAAAACAACATGGCAAAAACCATTCTTGGTATCGTTAAGGTTTTCTGCCATGTTGCTGTTAAGAAGCTTTTAAATAAGAAAAAAAGAGAGAGTTTTAAATGACAAAGGTGGCAAGGGAGCAGCAGGAGCACTTCGTATCTTGGGTCATCCAAGAGTTCTGCATTAGATGTCTGGTTTAGTCATGAACTCTGGCACAAACACTTTTGACCTCACTGGGGAATAGGTCTGAACTAAAACAACACTGCAAGATCTACAGATTTTTGAGTCATGTGTTTCAAATGAGACGTTCTTGCCTGTTAAATTTGGAGGTGATTAACTAATAGTCCAAACAAGCGAAACCAATATGAGCAGCACCCCAAGCAATCACATGCATCTAATTGCATCTACATTACACAGTATTTCAACACAATATTCCACTTGCGCTACATTGTCGACGTGCGCAGAACCGCATGACAGCTTTCCTGCTGTTGCAGGAGGCAGAGTAACGCTGACAGCCATATGTTTGAGATGGAGGGAGACTACGGATGGGAAGTTGCATTCCCATTTGTTCAGAAAGCCACTTGCAGTGTAAGAGCATCTTTCCAGGCTGGCTTTAACTTGCAAGTTCAAGATACTTCCTAACATATTTTCCATTTTAGTATCTACATAAGCGTGGTACTTCAGAGGGACAAACGCATCCTCTAAAAGCAATTTGTGACTTCAGTATAGGCACACAAGAAAGACTAATGAGTCCCTCTACCAACCACAAGGGAACATCCACATTTCTTCTCAGAGGGAGAGTTATATTAGCCAATGCGTGTGTAAACCAGCCAGCAAACCATGTTGTTGGTTTTTATTTTGAGGACGCATACCAAAGTGCTACATACTTGCTTGCACTACACTGAGAGGTGATAAAATTAACCAGTACCAACCCCAAACTTGGCTTTTGAAAATGTGTATCCACCTAGCTCAAATATTCTCTGTATACTCAGACCACTAAACTACCAGCCTTTCCTTCAAACATGAAAATTAGCAATAGCTTTTGGAAAGGAAGATACTAAATTAAGAGGATTAAAATGTGTCTTACTTTAACGACTCACCTGAGAATCTATTTTAATTAGTGCAATGTCAGCTTTTTCATCAACATCTTTAATTTTAGCTTCATACGTTTCACCATTCTTCAGCTCCACCTTCACGCGGTTTTTGTTGGTGACAACATGGGCGTTTGTCACTATCAGTCCGTCTTCTGAGACAATGAACCCTGAACCACTGGCAACAGGAATCTCCCTCTTTGAATAAGGAAGTCTAAAAGACATGGGAAAGAAACATTTATCGCTGCAGAAAGTTGAAAGATCACAAATCACTCCAAATAACATGCAGCCAAAAAGAGTTTGGTGGGTTTTAATGCTTTAGGATATCTACTGTTACTTACTATCATTAACAAGACAATGCACATGCATTAGTTTAACTTTTTTTTTTTTTTGCCAGAACTCTTAAATTATCTTTAATTCTTAAGCATGACAAATATTTATCATCTCAAAAACCTCTTTGCTATTACATAGCATCAGTCAACGTTTCTGGCACACTGGCAGCTGTTTTCAAGAATACAAAAATCAAAACTAGGCGTCTTGTTTACTTGCGAAATAATTCAATGTGAACCACAGCAGGAGCTATCTTCTCCACTACATCTGCAATAAAGTTGTATTTGTGCCGCAGGCTATTAGGATGTTCTTGGCCTGAAATAGAAACAGAAAACATGTCATGAGTTCTTCAAATGACAGGAGAAGGGTCATTGCAAAACACCTGAATCAAAAAAAGCCCCACTCCTCCCTTTGTGAAAGGCATCTTGTACTTGGATCCCTCCATTACTGCTCTCGCCACTTTTCTGGATGGCCTATTTAGCCTGTATGGTCTTCTCAGATCAAACAAACAGGGTCTGTTCCTCTGCCAAAACAGGCCCCCTCAGGATTTTTGAAGTCTTACGCTGCTGCGTTTGTAAAATGCCGAGGACAACGAGGTCCTGACCCCAGCATAAGCCTACAGCAGCCGCTGTGGAAGTTTAACTCGGGTACGAGGTTTGCGCAGCCTCTCCCACTGGTGTGCCCGCACGGCTTGAACCACCAGCCTCTGCCCAGCACCTAAAGGTGGATGCACACTACGTACGCTCTGTGCAACCCTACTCAAGGCATCCTTTCCACTGATACCACCCGTGGTTCACCAGCTCCACTCAGGAGCCGATCCCATGTACTTTGGAGTTACCGAACCACCCTCAAAGGCTATAAAATAGATAGGCGCAGGAAAACAATGGGACCACAAAGCTCTGCATTCCTGGGCAGTGCTGTAACACAAAAGCTCGTGGTCACTGAGTATTCAAGGGAGGTCAGTGGGATTTTCAAAAGCAACTGGATACCAAACTCCTATTGTGGCCATCAGAAAACCTGTCTGCACCATCAGATGTCTAAAATTTCTGGAAAAAAACTCACAATTCTGACACAGCTCCCCTTTCTCAAGTAGTTCGGGGCCATTTTTTTTTTTCCCAAATTGGGAGCAACTAAGCAATTGGAACACCCCAAAGAGTTCTTTTGTATTTCCCTAGAGGCAAGAAACACCCTCTGTTTTCATTAGTCTTCCCATTTTATCTGATGCTTCCTTCTCATGTTATAAAAGCAAAAGCCAAATGTGCAATTGACTTTCAGATGAATATTAAAGTGCTGTGCTGCTCCCATCCATCTTTGCCATTTGGCTTCTAAATCCGTCCAGAGATTAAAGCAGTAAGCAGCTTGTGGATGCTGTAAGTGCCTGTGATGGTGTAACAGGACAATTGATTTGCAGAATTGTAGGAGATGCAGGACTATCCTATAAAAATATTCCCAACACCGATACCTGAATGACCTTCACTACCTGAAAACCAGACTGGAAAACTATGCAAAGTTTTACATACATACTGGAGGCAAAAAGAGATTCAGAGGAACAACTTGGGAACAAAACATTGCTGCTTTTAATACTAATCAGATACCAGTTTGATTCATGGGTGAACAACTGGTTTCAGGTGACTTACCAATGCCAGCAAGCATACACTGCCTTCATGAGAGGGGCGGATGCTCAACCCAAACACTATCTGATCACTCAAGAACGTGTTTATTCCCATTATACCCTGTGAAGCAGCTCAAGGGCTTTTAAATGCAATCAGTCATGAACAGCAGCTACAGCAGTAACCACATAATCCGCTATGTAGTTTCAGATCACAGTTCGGAGACGTTAATCTGCTTTATGAAGCAGGAACGTTGATCAGGAAACTGGTGTCCTCACCTACTCTTCTCCTCAAAACCATTCTGTGCTTTCTCCGATTTATGCATAAGCTGTTGTCCTTGGACTTTTATGCCAGAAAGGCAAAAGGCCTTGCCGAGTGACAAACATCAATTTACCAAAGGATTTACGTTCTCTTTATTAGAAATATTTGGTATCAAATGAACGATGCCATCGCTATAAAGCTGACAACTGTAACGGGAGTGTTTTGGAAAACTGGTAGGAGAATGGGAACTGCAGCTTGGAAGTATTCCCTCTCATTAAATAGGAGCTTTGACAGATTATCAGATTGGATTAACGCGATGTTGGGATAAAACTCCACAGGGCACTACTGTATCCATCAATATGTTTTTTGATCACTGCTTATAAAATGATTTCGTCTCAGTTACAATGCTGTAGACATTCAAAGGTCACATCCTGCCCTTGAAAAAGAAAGCTCCCACGGATGAGGGAACTGCACAGGAAACACACAGCTTTTTTTTATGCCTTCAATCTTTTTTGCATTTAGCTATTCAAGAAGAGAAAGGATGCCTAAGCTGCACATGGTAAGACTACTAATACTTGATCTCAGAGAGCTGCCTTCACTTTGAGTGGGAGGCTACAAACGCCAAGATTGCAGAAGGGACAGTATTTTGTGTATAATTTGCCTCCTTGCGCAGTCCCAAACTAAGCTGCACAGTTAAAAGGTCAAAATTTCATAGTCTGAAAAAGTTAGATAATAAATACTGATTCATGGCATACTGACCTAAAAAGCTTACAACAGCTTGCCACGCCTGTCTATTGCTTATGTATTAGGAATTCTTGCATTGTGTAACACAGTTTTGCAACAGGTCTTGAACAACTGCCCGTTTAAATGGAAAACATACCTTTTTAAAGCAAATAAACAAAAGTCAAACTACCATTCAGATGAATTCATTGATGAATGCTAACAACAAAAAAAAAATCCTATCAACTGCTCTTTACCATCATGGGATGACACAAAATCTGAAGGCTATAGTGAAATCATTAATATGTTGAAAATTTCTCCTATCAAAAAATGAGACCAAAGTGGACACGTGTGCATGCATAGCATTTGCCCATTACGTACATACTTAATGCTCACCATAGCTAATTGCTCTTTGGGATTACCGAGCAATGCACGTGGGAGCTGAGAGGTGCACTTATCTTTCCTATAAGCAACCACCACCATGTAAAATTTTATCTTAGATTTGAATTACCAGAAGACACAGGCTACTATGTGGAAGCCTAAATTGCCATTAAACCGCCAATAATACAAACCTAATATGAGCAGATGCTCATTCCTCAACCACCAAATGGTAGTTTCCAGGCATCACCAGCCACTGTAGAAGACAGCGGTGAAATTCAGAACTTCTCAGGAGATACTTTCCTCTTCTCTCTAACACACGTACTGATAGTTCAGGGTCTTAGTAGAAAATACAGTTTTAAGAGTGGAATGGGTATCATGCAACATTCTCCAAGTTTCCAGGTTTAAAAAGCTGGAGACTGCAGTGGTTTAGTGGACTGTGCTTGACTATTAAGCAACAAAAAAGCAATAGCTTTAAGTTTTGATTGATGATATGGACTATTTAATCCCCAGTACATGTGTATTCTCATACACACATCCAACCACAACATTCTTCCTGACTAACAGGCACCCCACAAGCAGGTGGCCAGCTCTTTACTTCCGTGCTTAAATTGGTCCCAAAAATGTAGTTTTCTCAGCTCAAGAGTGCTTCTTTGGTTATACTGGTTTGGTATAACCAGTGTTGAATTCATGAGAATAAAGTTTCCCCAATTTTCTGGCCTTTTTCTTTAAACCACACCCTTCTGGAGCATTGTTCTTAGTATTTTCTTTTTTTTTTTTTTTTTTTTGTTTTGTATTTGGTGTTGGAGATTTTTGTGGGTTTTTTCTGTTTGTTTTGGTTTGCTTGTGTTTTTTTTAAAATTTTAAATCATTGAGAGGTGGCCTTGAATAAAGCTCTAGCACCTAAATACCATCAGGCTTCAATGTTCAGATCTTTGCAGACTGTTCCTCTTTCTATTTATATGCTGTGATTATTGTGTTTTGTAATGTTTTTACTGAACTATTGCACAATGCCCTAAATGCCCATGAGCATGGCTAAGAAAACTTTATTAATGACATTATAAAGATGATGGTTGTGAATTCAGCTGATGATCAAAAACTGACTTAAAAAAAAACATAAATAGGTTACAGCATGAAAAATTCCTGAGGCAACTAATTCTTCAGGGACTTCAAAGGTGTGCTGGCTGTCAGCCCTTGAATGAAAAGGAAAATCTCTGCCAACTGACATTAAGAGGGCTAGTATCAGTAAACAAACTGCTAGGAGGCAAGACAGAATACCAAGCCATGGAAAAAAAGCACACCCGGCTGTAAACAACTGAAATAATTTGGTTTCACAAAGATGAGCCAAAAAGCATATTAAGATCTAGGTGCTGATTAGGTCATTACTCAAAGTGGCATTGATGCTTTAATGCTTACAATTCACACATGCTGCTTTTGGTAATATTTTCAGCTAAACTGACGAGATGCTTTGGAGATAGAAATCTCATAAAAGTAACCTCTCCCCTTCAGTTGTGAGAACTGTATCTGCTGTTCTGGAAGGTCTTCTCTCAGCGTAGGTCCACCTCTCATGAGAGCAGATCTTCACACAAAGCTTTAGGTACATCTTGGTCAGAAATGGATCTTTTTCCCCATCCAGTTTTCTTATGTTTTCCCCCTTTCAAACAAGGGGGTTCTGCTCCCATCCATCGGGACCAGCTCAGCTCCCTGCCCATTCTCCTCTGCTTCCCAACTGCATCCAATGCAGCTAGCCTGGGCTTAAGGCATCTCAACGGTCCTGTGTCTCCTTTCCAGGGTCTGAAGTTAGAACCAACACGGTTATCATCCCATTCAATGGGACCTTTTGTCTTGGACACAGGGAGGGGGAAAAAAGGGACACCCCAGTAAACACCAGCAAGTCTCTCCCTCCCACCCTCACCTGGTGTGACCTCCCCAGATATTCTCAAGTCCTAAGTCAAAAAGCTCAGATTCAGTCTGGAATCAAGCCTTCTTTAAAAGCAGCAAGAAACTTTCACTCCCATTAAGATTAAAAAAAACAAACAAAAAAACCAAAAAACAACTTCCCATGAAACAGTAATCATCCAAGACAGCTGCAACTATCAGTATTTGTAATTTTGTAACTGTTAAAGAGGATGCTCCTATGCAAATTGCAGGGAGGGTGGAGCACCACCTTCAGGTTCATCATTAAAGATGCTTCATATTGGAAAAGTGCAACGCCCCTGTCCTTCCAGGGGAACGAAATTAAAGTACCCTTTGGGTTTGCTTCATGCTTGTACCTGAGCAGCAGCACGCTCAGCCGGGAGGGCTGTTTCACCCCTGCCCCGTTCATCAGACCCAGTGTTACCATCTCAACTGGTGGGGTCCCATGGTCTGCTAACATCAGCCTGGTGCCGGTGGAAGAAAATGGGGGTTGGATCCAGGGATCTATGGTTAATTTATGTTTTCCCATTAACTCCATAATGATCACAAGTATGTCTATGAAATCCTTGCCCAGTAACACAGAGTACAAGCAGAGCCGACGCAACCTGCTGAAGTTTATGGGCTAACTAAATGTATTAAGCTACCCAGGTTGCTGAAAATAGATAATTGCTTCCTCCTGTACTCGCTGCTTAACATTATATTCAGATACACAATCCCAGGTGCATA
Organism: Haliaeetus albicilla; assembly: GCF_947461875.1. Classification (NCBI taxonomy): domain Eukaryota; kingdom Metazoa; phylum Chordata; class Aves; order Accipitriformes; family Accipitridae; genus Haliaeetus; species Haliaeetus albicilla. The sequence goes on along the minus strand of NC_091493.1, from coordinate 36,603,934 downwards.
TGCAGACTAGAGTCTGAAAGAACAGCTTGGGTTTGGGTTTCTCTGCAGAACGAAACCAGAAGGGCTTAAGTATTCACGAAACCTCTGGGCTGGCAGAACCTGTGACTACTAACCCAAACCACAAGACTGTAAAGTTTTACTTGGAAAACTTCCACCCTCCCAAATAAAACTCCAACCGCTGGTGTTTGTACAAACTCCTGTTCATGTCATACAGGAAAACGTTAAAACCTCTGACGCTACTATGGAAACACAAACTGCAGCAAATGTGCTTAGCTCACATGAAAATGGTGGTATCAGCAAGCTCCACTGGAGAGACACAAGGAAAAAGTGATGTATGGGGATCTGCTGCCACGCTTTTTTTTTTAAATTACATAAAACTGCAAGCCTAAATATTCCGCTTCCTATTCAAGGATAAATTGTGTAATACACCAAAAAAGGATATTACGCAATGAAAACACTTAAGAAAACAAGAAACATTCTACGTATCGTAGACGATTTGCTTAAGAACAACTTTTAAATCAATGGAGGGAATTTTGAGAGGTCTAAACCACAGCATCTTGCTCATAAAGCTATTGCATCAGTTATTTTTTCCCTGTATAATCCAAGGAGAAACTAAACACACTTCACAGATTTCCGAGAAGAAAATCTGTATTACTGTGACATGCCTAAAACCAAAAATATTTTCATAGCACTAAATAATGGAGAGACTTTGAGCATTTTATTCTACCAAATAGTAAACTGCAGAAATCTGGTATTCACTTAAAATATTTCCTGCAGCAAGAACCACTGCAAGATTAAAGTGAGGATTTAAAGTAAAATTGCTTTTTGGCAAGAATGCAAACTTGCAAAGGGAAAATAAAGTCCATTTTCATCATCATAATATTTAGATGACCAACTCTTTCTTGACAACCTTTAACAAGGACTGTCACATACACGAGAGATTTTGCAAATAGCAGGCTTTGAAATTTGTATTTTCCCTGCTAATCCAAAAGCCTGAAGCCATTAATTTTAATCTCTGATTTTAAACAAACAAACAAACAGGCTGCCAAGCTAAACAAAATAGGGAATCTATACAAAAGTTTGTAGAACAAAACAGCTCTCAAATTAATGATAACACAAAACAGTTTCCAGACCAGCATGTGGTTGCTCATATAACATAGCACGTTTGAGTACAGAAATGAAGGTGAATAAATTGCACGTTTTAGTTGACATTCCCAACAACAAAAGCTGACTTTACTGATTTTCAGGGAGAAGGGTGTGAAAGAGTAGACAAACCCCAACCAAGCAGCAGGATGGTCCTGCCAGTGGTGCAGAGGCTGCTGCCATGCACTGGATAGCTTGGTCTCTGCACGCATCTTGTTCCCAACTACTGGCCACAAATTAATGCTTACCCCGCTCAGAGTTTAAGAGGGTAAAGTATTGAAAATGCAAATGTGTGAATAAGTAAAAGCAGATATTGGTAACACATGAATGGCCATGCTGCATGAACAGTATGACACACACAGAGCTCTTCTGCACTTACAAAACAAGAAAACAACAACAACAACAACGTATTTCAAGATAACTAAATTGTAAAGCACAGAGTCTTCAGGAAACTTTAGTCCAACCTCTTTGGTCCAGCTTGTTTCTTAGTATAAAACAGACCTCTTTGGCACCCAATCCCAACGTAATTCAAGATTTTCTTGTCACTGAAAACGGTCAATGTCCTTGGGCAATGTGCCTCCAGCTTTCTTGTAGCAAGTTCCTATATAACTTCAGATATAAAACTTAACATCTTAGTGGAACAGCAACTGTTCCTACCACTTGTCTACGAGGCAGAATAAGGATTAAATGAATCGGATAGAGAGCATCTTCTATTGCAACTCAACTACTGAATTGCTAGACAGATGTCAAATGGTTGGAACATTGCGCAGAAGGAGGAAGACCCAGGAAGGATGCGTGCATCTTGGCATCACTCAGTCTCTACGCAACTTGTGAAAAGAAATTGGAATCCTCAGTGTCTTAGGTTTACCTTTAAAATGGGCATAACCCCTGTTTCATCTCATGGGACTAGTCTCGAGCTTTAGCTACCCCTGAAGAACCTCACAGGGAGAAAATATGTACATAAAAAAGCCCAGAAATTCTTCTATAAACCAAGCACACTGGCTGCCCCTGCAAAAAAGTCTCACAATTACAGTAGTAGCGAGCAAAAGCAATAGACTTTCAAGCTGATGAGGATAAAAAGCAATTCGGTGTAAGCAGGGAGGGCAGGAATCCAGAGCGGAGCGACAGCTCCATCTAACACAACAGGAAACTGCGATTCCTTCTGTAAACACCAGCGGTGAGGTGGGAGGAAACCCAACTTCTACATAAACAGCCAGGCTGGAGCCCCGGGACGGAGGAACGCAGCCCTGCGAGGAGGAACACGCTGTTCCCAGAGCAGCATTGCCATATTAATACAATACCGAGCCTGGGCTCATTGGAGGAGGTGACAAATTAATGGCAAGTCAGCAGCCCTCTGACAAAGATGCTCGGCTCGGGGTGGTCGTGCCAGCAGCTTGTACTGGTCTGTCTGGGGAATGAGGAGGGAAGGCACGGTGCAGGCAGATAGATGCTCAGACACATGCACACAAAAAAAACCCAAACAACAACAAAAAAAAAAAGGTGAAGAGCAATTCAGGACAAGGGCAAAGAGTGCTGAGCTCGAAAACATCATTAACAGTAGTCCTGTCCGAACTGGAAATATCAAGAAATGTAAGTCAGGTAGTTATGGAAAAGAGTCTGCCTGATTTCCTGCAGACAGATGAAAAGAATATTTCAGTCAACAGGTTAAAGCAGACACGGTATTCTCTTCCCTGCAGAAGGCTGAAAATACAACAGATGAGTCAGGAATAATTTCTCCTCTCTTTTTTCCAGCCCTGCTCAGTTTACGTCCCCTCCAACTCAGGTCATCACCCTGCTCTACCTCCCAGCTCCACTCATCAGAGGCCGAGAACCAGCAAAACAACCTCAAAACGTCTAGTAAGTAACAAGGACGTGGTAATTCCTATATCCTTCATGTAACCAACAGCTGTCTAATCTTGAAAATTCCTCTTAACATTATAAAGCCATTAAGGTCTCATTTTAAGTATGTGAGAAACTTTCGCACTGCATCTTTAGAAGAAATCCCTGCTTAAGAGAGACTTAGTTTCAACTTCCAGGAACCCTGGTATGAAGACACCAGGGAATAAAAACAAGTTCTTGCTTTCATGCTTTTTAAACATTTTTTCCTCTAACGAGAAACCTAAAAAAAGCCTCTTAAGATGCAAGCCTAAAAAAAGCCTCCGAAGATGCCACTTCTCTGCAGCTGGAGAAGGCATTGATTTCACCACTTGGCTGTGGCAGGACTCTTCTTACAGTGACACAGAGATGATATGCAAAAAGACCAAATCTATAGGAAAAACTTCAAAACAGTAATAAAACACAAACCTCCCTCCTGCTCTGGGGCTTTGTAACTGTGCAATACATAAATCCAGCATAACTATATCACTAAAGCCACAATATCTACATATTGAAATCCCTCAGCCTCTGACAGTATTTTCTACAGCCATCTTAAGAATCGCTCTAAGACCGTCCAGATTTGTTTTAATGCAGACATCAGAAATCAATGAGTGTGTGGGAAATGAACCTGGAGTAATGCAGACAGTACTTCGATCATCCCATTTGGGGAACTACAGAAAGGAGGTGGCACTGCCACTGGTGAGACAGCCACCATCACACAACGCCCTGCCCCACTGCATCTATAGTTTCTCCCTAAAGGTTAAAAGAAGAGCAGGTTTCTATTTCACTCTCTCAAATAGGCATATTTTTATGCTATTTAGAGTTCTAATTACCATATTCACAGCTCCCCTATCAACATTAGCTATTTACATAGTGGCTTTTTTACCTGCACATCTATTCTTCTTCATTTTATGGATTATCTGAATATTTTTCGTATTTTATTTATAAGTGGTCTCTGCTTGCCCACTTTTACTGTCTGAATACAAAAGAAAACAAGGGTCAGCCAAGCTTTACCTTTATAAATAGAGGTCTACATACAGATCTCTGATATAGAATGGGCAGACATATCAAACAGTGCATATCTTGTCCTGGAAAACAGGAATGAATTGTCCCTTTAGCACCACAAATGTTGAAGTATGAGATTCCTGGGGGCAGTGTGTTTATTTTGGGGGTAGGATGGCAGGAGGGGAGAGAGTAGTTTGGGTTTCTCTTCCTTATTAGTGCTCCTCGGTCCACCCACTTCTCTCCTCCAAAATTACTGTCTGCAGATGCAGATTGACAGATCATCGATGCTGTTTGCAGAATGAAGCCAAAACTACAGTCTGCAAGCTTAAGAAATAGAGTAATGGAAAAGAAAAGTAATGGAAAATGGAGCGGCAATGCTGGCAAGGGGCAGAAAAAAATGAGCAGGGACTCATAAAACCTCACTTTGCTCTCAGCTCCGCTACTGGCGTACTGGCTGACCTTGAGCAAAGCTCTTTATCTTCCCCTGCCCTAGATTCACTATCTGTAAAATGGCGTAACAACGTTGGCCTCTGGAAAAACGTTGTGAGTTTCTCCTAATGCTCTGCTATGTAAACCATTTCAAATTTTAGACCATTGGATAACTTCTATGCACGGTTACTAGACTTAATGTGCATTGTCAGGAAAAATACGTGCAAATCCAATTGCTATCAGAAACGTGAAGTGTTTCTTTAATTTGATGAGCTCCACCTCATCAATATTTCTGGTAACAAGCCTGTAAAACTAACTATAGGAACTATTCACTGCATACCCGTCCCTCCCATCTCACCAAAAAGGCAGCTTTACAAGAGTGGGGAGATGGAAAGACTGAGAAACCCTGATAGAACTTGATGGGAAAAAATGACAGACACAAGAACAAGGTTTGGTTAACTAGTAACACAGAAAATTTTAACGGGGTGCCTATAGCATAGCTATGCCATGACAATCAGCACAGCCCCAGCACTGGTGCCTTTAACACGCCGCTGCTCGCACCGACAGGACCAGCTACTGTCCTGGTGCCAGCCTGTGGAGTTAGTGTGCAATAAAAGCAGAGGCTAATGGATCTACTCACGTTACACACACGTATGTATTTTTTTTTTTCCGCAGTGTGCGTGCCTACACGTGCGCAGGTTTTTGTCTCCAGAAACAAGCTCTGGGCAGAGCACTCGCAACAAATTGCACAACCCAACTGGCTTCCAGCCTTGTGCTTCCGTCTTATCAGCGCACCAGCGTATCTTATATTAACCCAGAAATTCAAGAGCTACTCCGCCTGGCTGCCTAATTCATCTCCAGTCACTAAAATACGGTAGCCAAGATCTTCTCAATTCACTAAACTTTAAAAGAAAATAACTAGTCACCTGTGTTCTGTCTTCCAAGTTTAAGATAGAAGTGCTTCCTGTTACCTACAGATAGGAGGTCAACATCATCAGTTAGTATAAGATCAATGCATTCTTTTATAGCCTTTTGATATAGGGGAGCTGAAACTTACTTTTTAGTCATATTCTTCTCTTTGAGGCAGGCGAACCAATTTCGGAATCACAATGACCTGTATGTATGCAGAAGGCAAAATAAAGTCTTTCTTTTTTTCTATATGTGGAACACAGCCTCCAAAATAATACTAGATATTCATTTGGGCCCAGTTATAAATGCTGTGGGGACTTGCTGCCAAGTCCAGCCAGGGATCCTAGAGGCCCCAGCAGTTTATGGGAGTGAGGAATGACTTTATTTACAACAAAAGTTAAGTTCCACAGTACCCCAGTTTCTATTTCTAACGTTGCTTTCTTTCACTCCAAGCGCACGTAAATTCACATTTGAAAAATATTTTCCAGCTTCTCCTATTTCTTGGACAGCAGAGTCTTTCCTTTAACTGCTCAGGACAGGCTGCCTCCATCACATCCAAACTCTACTTAATAGGACTCCTTCTGCTTACTCATGGCTTCAAGTATTCCTGTCCAGTCCACAGGTACCTTTAAATTTCAAAGCCCAGAAGATGAAAGGATTGAATCTTTCCTTGTTCCAAATCTGTATTTACTGACTTGACTGTTTGAAGTCTAGAGACTACACAGAATTACTGCCGGCTCCCCGGGAAGGAAATCTAGATGTGGAGAGGGGAAAAGGTGAGCTTCTTCAGACAAACCACTTCTTACAGTTCCCTCTTCTCAGAGCTGAATACTTGGCTTTGGAAGCGCTTTTTAATCCCACACTTGGGGATTGGTTCTCTTCTGGAAATATGCTGCTCTTTATTTCCATTGCCTTCAGCTGCCTCTTCCCTCCCTCCCTCCCTCCCTCCTCTTCTCCTGCTGCTGCAAAAGAGACTGAGCAAAGTCAGAAGATGACGACTTTCAGACCACCCAAACACAGCAACTGAGGGACATGAAGGCAGCTAAAAAGAATTAATGGCACCGGAGCGCTCATTTGTGCATCCAGTTCCTCAAAACCTGGTCCTCCCAGGTCATTTTTAATAGACTCGACACGTGCTAAGTAACCTGCGAAGGTCTCCCAATGTTTCTTCAGCGCACTCACCATCATCACGTGCCCGTTGTTATCTTTCGGGAAACAGCTGAAAGCCTAGTTCATAACAACAGTATCAACTTCCCTCTTGATAAATACCTGGCTCAGTTCCTGACCTTCCCAGATTTCTCAGCTGAGTTTTTCTTCCTGCCCTGATTATTCATTCCTGCAAGGCTTAGCGCTGCCAGCCCGTTAGCCCTATCTGTACTATAGCCAAAGGAATTCAGGCAGGTCCACCTACTGCTCTCTCCCATCCTCTGCTGCATGGATCTCTCATTCTTACGCTGTTTTTAAAGGACTCAGTGACAAATGGTTTATTGACCGCGGAGGTCCTTCTCTTCTGCCAGATAATTACGCAGAGTCACTTGGATGCAATTTCACCTGGTGCATTTCAAAATACAAAGTCAGCTGTTCTGCAAGAAACTGAGTTCGAGGGATGAATTTTTTTTTTTCTTCCCTCCCCTCCATCTCTGGTACAATTAAATGATAATGTGATGAAGAGAAATAGCAAAGCCTGTATCTGTTAGTGATACCCACCTTTCAAGAACTGAGAGTTACCCCTAAACTCACCTCCGCCTTCCCCCAAAGCAAGCAGTAATGATCTGCTTAATCTAAACCAGAAGAGCTCACATCAAACTCCAGATATGACATCATGGTGCGAGCACACCTGTGACAGAGAAGCACGAACCACCTGTGACAGACGCTAGTGTGCTGAGGACTGCTGAGGTTACTGGGATACCACATTAGACATGGTGAGCCTCATAAAAATATGAAAACATAAAAATCCGGTTCAAAAAGGGGCAGAGGAAAGTCAGGAACCGAAAGCAACCACAAGGAACTTTGTTATTTTTACTCTGGTTAAAGGCGAAAGGACAAATCCAGGTTAGTTTGTATTTTACAGTGTGTAGAGCACAACGTGGAGAGAAGGGCACACTGTCCTAAAACGCCTGCCAGCATCTGCCAGGAGAACCAAGGAAGGGAAGGAAGGCTGGTTTAAGTTGTGTGTTGAACATCCCAAGACTTCTTCCCTTGGTCAGCAGGAGGGATTCAAGAGGACCAAAAACGTATTTGCAGAAGAAAAAAGAAAACATCCTCCCAGCACACTGAACCTCATCACACAGAATATTGAGGTCTCATCACACTGACCTCACTCCTGGGTGTGGGATGCTCTTTACACAGTCATGGTTTCTGCTCAGAGGACGTTCACATCCTTCTTCATATTTTCATCAGTACCAACCCACGTCGCACTGCCCCGGCATGCACTTTGCAGGCCCAAACGCCTTCTACCGACATCTCTCACGTCCTTCACGGAAAGGGAAGATTTCTTTTGTGAAAGCTGCAGCTCTGCAGCCCTGCCCAGGCTGGTGCAGAAACAGCTCGCTGGTGCTGCAAGTGCTCATCTGCCAGAGGTTTTGATACGAAAAGCAGGGCTACGTCACCTGCCAGAGGGAAGATCTGCCCAGGGCACCTTGGGGAGACTGCCCACCACCGTGGCAGGACGGGTACCACCAGTTACACCACCGGTTACTGGTTACACAGGAGGGGAGAGCTGGAAAGGGCACATGGCCCCAGACGGGGACACAGCACTAATGAAAGGGGTCGATCGGCCACCGCACGGTGCGTCACCCTGCTCATCGCCTGACTCCAACAGAGGTGAACCCAAGCAGGGCACACTTCAGCCCTGCTCCCATCCCGTCCACTCACTGTACTAGTTTAACCGATGTTATTTCCTGGCTAAAAACCACAGCCGGGCTTTCCCCTCTCCCCTCGCTGCTCCTGGCGTTTCTCCAGATAGAGCCTGTTTTGTCCTTTCTGCGTGTCTGGCTCACAGGGCGAGCTGCGGGATGATCCTGCACCCCGGGGCACATCACCATGGTGCAGGAGACTGGCTCAGCACCTGGGTGCCACACGGCTGCACCCTGCCAGCACCCATCCTTCTCACCAGTGTTCAGGGCTGAGGCTAGAGTAAGCGCTGAGGCTTGTGAAGTTTTTCTTGAGTTTTTTTAAGACTCACTATTCCCGTTTTCCATAGGAAGACATCCCCCTTATGCATACACAGAGCCAGAGCAACCTTCCCCTGCCTCTCCCGCATCCTCTCATAAACATGCCCAGTATTTGAACAAATGCACAGAGAATCACTGAAGGACAAAAGCAGCACCGGGAGTGGACTGTAGAGGATGAAAATTGAAAAAGACAGAAAGTTTTACTTTATCCGAGATACACAATATCGTACTTGACCAGCTACTAAAACGACGTGAAACTTAACAACAAAAAAGTGCTTTCCAAACACTTTCCCTGCATCCCCATTCCCTCGTTTCCCTGGGCCGTTGCACTGTATTCACCGATTTATATAGATATGTTGCTATGAAAGCATAAAAATATTTTACCAAAGGTAACTCCATCTCTAGGTAGCAAAAGCACTCCTGGAAATGAACTCAAAATAAAATTAAAAATTAACGACTCTAAGGAGTCACATATTAGGCGGTGGCTTTTCAAAACAGTGGTTCAATTTGCCTCCAGGGAACAGCGCTTTACAGCCTACTCTCCATTTCTTTTTATTTTAGGTTCTTTACATATGAAAAAAAGCTTTGCTTTCAGCAATGTTTGCTCTGGTCTGGGGATAAACATGTGCTCCTGGTCAGCTTCTCTAGCAACTTCCTTTTGTCCCTGGCGATACAGAAAATAAGCATCATTCCAACCAGAGGTGCAACAGGGCAAAACAATTGTCTGGATGTACACATGATGTATCCACTACAGTGGAGTTTTCCTATACAAGACCTATATGCAGCCTATGCATTTTCCGTACAACCTACCGGAGGCACGTTTCACTCTCCAGCTCAAACACAGCCCGAATTCTGCAAATGTTCAGCAGAGAAGACTGAGAGAACAGTATTGGTTTCGTGAACCGAGAATAAAAATCACAAGGCATTATGTTATACTGGAGATCAGGAAACTGTAGCGTGAAAGCTTTAATTGTCTCCAACGTCAGTAAATGCCAGCAATGTTCCACAGAGCACAACGCAGCTTTGAAACTGAGGGGAAAAGCAGCGGTACAAAAAATCCATTGTATCGATACCAAAGTTGTAAGTTTGATCTGTAATGCAGAATCAGTATTTTGCCCAAGCTGAACATACAGTCACTATGCATCAGAATATTCTTCTGCTGGAGAGATGACGACTAGATCTAGAAAAAGATTTGCTTTCAAAGAAAGAAGTGCAGAAACGGTACAACCTAAACAAAAAAAAACCCAATCCTCAGTGACACAGCACTGACTTACTACTAACTTCAGAAATAAAGGTTTAATTCACGCTCATTTTTACGTATTACCCCCTAAACGTGCCGAATGGCTTGGAAACAATATGCAGCCTTAGCTTAGAAGGTTTAAGCCAGCCTGTGTCAGGGGCTGCATCTCGTACAGGTTCATCGCCCCAGCACGGTTTTGCCTTGCGGTGCCACATCCCGCCCTCATCATTCCTGCAAGACTGAACACTTCAGCGGGCTGTTCGCTCCGGCAACTCCATCTGCAGAGCCACAGTTTCATAACCCAGCAATGTGTCTTTACATGGTTTACAAATAATTAGCATCCGTCCTGCGGCTCCGACTACACTCCGGTTACGCCCGACTCGACCAAAACAACTAAATAATAATAATACTGAAGGAAAAATACTACTAGCTATATTGTTACCTCTCGACGGCCACTCCCATCCTCCTCCTCCAAAAACACCCTCACCAAAACCCAAACAAACCCCAAAGTCAGCTGAACACGCTGTTCGGTTACAAGCATCCCCCTCTCCAGCGAATCTATTATTAATAATCAGAGCGCATCTGCTAACACGGGCAAAGGCGGCCAGCTGCCTGCTCTGCCGACACGGACACGCCGCGCTCATTTGCTGCCCCCGGGTTTTAACAGCTTCTTACATTCCTGGCTTTATTTCCCGGGGCATTTCTCCGTGACAAAGCGCCTGGGTGGGAGGGAGCGCGCTCAAATATTTCTCCAAACTTTGCCGGACCCGGGTCCCCGTCCCTACCGGCTTCTGGAGCTTTGCAACCAGTTCCCCCCCCCCCCCCCCCCAAGTTTGCACGGGTTCTCGGGGGGGAGGGAGCGTTTAAAGTTGGCTATAGGTCTGTTTTTCCCCTGTCCGCTCGGCAGCCGAAGACAAACAGCGCATTCTTGCTCTAGTTTCTCACTGGACTCGGAATACCAAACCGAAGCCAAAGCCAGCCCTTTTTTTTTTTTTTTTTTTTGGTCCTCACCAACCGGGACTCTCCCGAAAAAGGACGCACCGGCGGGGGGACACACACCCGAACCGAGGGTCCTCACCCGGGACGATGGGACCAAACCCCGGGGGCCGGGACCTCACACAACCCCCCCAGTCCCCCCGAGCCCGGCCTGCCCCCTTACCCTGCCCGCAGGCTCCGCGCTGGATGGCGATGACGGGCGGCTGTCGGAGCCGCTCGGCGCGGCGGCTGGCGGCCCGCAGCTGGCAAGGGCTGGCGTAGGTCACGGCGTCGCTACCGCAAACCGGCTCGCTGCTGGAGCACAGGCAGCGCCCGGCGGCCGCCCGTTTGCGGACGGTGGCCGAAGCCGGCACGCCGCCGGGGGTTACGACGCACTGAAGCCCCTCACCGCAAGGCGGTCCCCCCCCGCCGCCGGGCCCGCCGCAGGGTTCGCCCTCCTCAGCCCCGCAGACGCGGCAACAGCCGCAGGCGTCCAGCACGGCACCGCCGGGGCAGGAGGAGGGCAGAGGAGGGCAGCGGGACCGCTCGCAGCGCTCCGGGCAGGCGGGAGGCGGCGGCGGGGCGGCTGTGGAGGCGGCGGGCAGCAGTGCCGCCAGCAGCAGGCTCCAGCCCCACAGCGGCATGGCGGCGAGGAGAGAGGCCGAGGCGAGGAGCGGGGCCGGTGAGGGCGGCGAGGCGGGCGGGCGCCTTTTAGCCGTGAGGAGAAGGGGACGGGACGTGAGGGGCGGGCGGCGGGGCGGGGCGGCGGGAACGGCCTCCCCCGGGCCCTGACACCCCAGCCGGGGCCGGGACACCCCCCCGGGGGCCGCGACACCCACCCCGGGCTGCAACACCCCTCCCCGGTCGTGACACCCCCCCCCGGGGCCGCGACACCCACCCCGGGCCGTGACACCCCCCCCCGGGGCCGTGACACCCCCCACGCCCGGCAGCCAGACCCATTCTCCCCTCCCCTCGCCTTTTTGGGGAAAATTGAAGGGAAATGCTAAAACTTATCCCCCTTTCCGCGGCTAACAAGGGGAGGGGAGGTTGAGCACTCTTCCCCGCTTCAGGAATTACGGGAAGGGGCATCCAAAGAAGGAAGGGCCGGTGATTTTCTGGCTGATAAGAAGGAGGGTGGAGGAGCAGATAAGGAGGGCAGGGCCGCCAGCCGGTCCCCCGGCAGGAAAAGTGAATCGGTCCATGCAAATGTATGCAAATGCAGGGCATCCCCCGCCGGGAACGCCCGGTACTCCCGCCTGCGGCGGACTGAGAAATTCCCGGCCCCGGGAGGAGGAGGAGGAGGAGGAAGGCAGCTCCTGCCGGGCCGCTTCTGCTCGCCCCCTTCGCTGCTCCGGAGGTTCTCGGAGCCTCAGGGCAAGGTGGGTGCTAGCAATTAGCAGAAGGTTAATCAGCCGGCAGAAAAAAAAAAAAAAAAAAACCTGATCCAATTTGGCAGCTGTACAACGGCCAGAACCTATAGACAGAGGCCTTCTCGCCATATGCTCTTTCAGCGCGCACAAGGCAGTTTAATCACACGCAAGCACCTTCCTAGAGAAAAGGACTCCGTTTCCAAAGCTAGTAGGGAAAGGTATAACATGAACTAATAGCTGGAAATCGAGCACGGCCGATTTTTCAATTACGAGCCGATTAAACTTTTGAACAGACTACCAACCTGTAATTACTTAAGTGTATCTTTATCAGGCACCCGATAACCAAGGGCCTAACGAACATTACAAACCATTAGGCAAGATGAAATGATGTTAACTTTTAAGCTGAGCTGCAACTAAGAAGCTGAAGGTGCCAGCAACTACATTAATACAGAAGGATACAAAGTCTTTTCCCCTACAAAAAGTGGAATAATCTTGGAGCCACCGGAGCAGGTGGAAGCACAGCATCCCAAGTGTCAGAATTCAAACCTAAGGAACAATATAAAATCTTATCAAACTGTGACCACAAACCCACAAATATGCACAACCTAACTGCTTGGTTTAGTACCTGAGGGTGGGAAACCACGTAGACTCCAATGTTGCCAATAAAAGCTCCAGTACCAATCCCTTACACCTCCTGTTTTCCAGTAACTCTTATGCTGTGCAAGAAAAGAGATTTCAGGAGAATTACTTCACTTCTGAAGTGACCAAAATAGTAAAGTAGTAATCTGGAACAACTCACAGCGAAAATTCCTTAGTATTAAAATCATTACAGTGTTAAAAAGTCTAAGAAAAAGTTCAAAAATGTTTACAATTTTAAATATTTTTAAAATATGTGTGTGTGTGTGCGTATAGATATATAAAAAATATGGATAGATACCATGGTAGTGTTTCCAAATTATTTATTGTTTATCCATTATTTATTGGCTACTTTTAATAAGCTTTGGGGTTTCGTTTTTTTTTTTTCCCCCCTTTTAAGCAAAGACAAGTCTTTAAGGAAAGATGATAGGAAAAAAAAAATATAGGTTCAGAAAAGATCTTATAAGCTCCTATTTAGAAGCAGAAGCAAAATATTCAAAGACCAGTGAATTACTGTGCGGTTTAGTCCTACCCCGCCCAGAAAGGCTATCTGCTTTTCTATCACATTGCCTTTGTCAGATAACTTACTGTTTGAAGCCGTTGGAGCCTTATCTCCGTAGATAGGAAAAAAAAAATCACAGGTAGTGGGAAAGCTCCTTGTTCAGTCTTCCTCTCTCCATGGATGTTTGTGTCCTTTTTAGCTTGGTATCCTTTGACATGGGTCATTCTAGGGAGCAAAGGCAAGGCATGAAGAGAGGCTCAAAATAGATTAACAAAAGCCCTGTTGACAGAACCCGCCTCGGAATAGTTATAATTTAGTAAGTCAGTACCCTAGTTCAAAACCTAAATAAAGTAAATGCATCCTTGCCTCAAGAAAGGAGTTATTAACCCATGAAAGTATAAAGTGGTTACTTAACTGTTCATCTTACAAAGTTTGCAAATCTTCAGCTACATATATAACTACTTCAAGAACTACTGCAAGTTTATGGTGTTCTCGCACAGAAGCTTGAAAGTATATTTATCTTTTCTGTGATGTATGATTATTTTTTTGCACAAATCAGCCAGCACTATCAGCTTCAACCTCTTTGACAGACTACTGAAGACCTGTGATACACTAGCCAATATTTTTTCTTAAATAAACAGAACAGAAAAGGGAAGTACATTTGTTGATAGACAGACAAGAGTTAAACACTGCAAAGGAAATAAAATATATCCCAAGGTCTTAAGTGAAAATCATCAATTAGCAGTTGACTTCTAATTAATTAGCAGAGACTAGTATTGAGGACCTTCTGCTGTTATGTTTTTTGTTTCTTAAACCAGGTAAGGATGTGAATCTTAATCTGAGTATTAAAATATAATTTTTTTTATAATACTAATTTTATAGGTTTCACATGGGTGCACACACAACTGAAAATAAACACCTCACTTTCCAGAATAACCAAGATAAGTCTTTGAGGGTTTCATAATTTACCGACAAATATATTTGTTAATTACCCATCTAATATGCGTAGAAGTGCATTACACCTGAAAGGCACTGTGAACCCAGAAATAATTATTTCTCCCCCATCGTAACGTTTCTACACAGAACGGCTATCCACACCAGCAGACATTTATCAATACTCAGAGACACCAAAACTGTGGTCTGAAAAATACTTACACTTGAGAGACTTACTAGTAAAATATTTCATCTCCTACTTTTCAAAGGGAACTTGATGATAGGAGGCTGCATCTAGAGATCACATGCTACAAATTCTTCTGAAGGTATGAAAGTTTGGCCACTGCTGTCAGCGATCCAGAATTTGCCCCGACATTCAGCCTCAGCTCTGCTCTCAGTAGGGGTCAGGACAGAAGAGATCAGCCTTTCCTGCAGCGTGACCGTACGCTTTATATTACCTATTATGAAAACAAGTTTTCCTGGATGCCCGTGAAGATGTTCGCCACGTCACCCAAGATGTATCATTTACTGCCTTTGAAATTTCAGTTTCAGAAAGCAGCAGAACACCTTGTGTTAAGAGCTGCTACCTCCAGTGGTTTCCTTTCTTACGTTGCTACCGCACAGGGGGGTGCCGAGGAGGTGGCTTTGGAGTAAGCACCTGGGCACACCTGGGAAGGGTGGGAAGCAAGGAGCAAGTAAAGGATGGGAAAAAAAGAGTACACTTGGCAGGAGAAAAAGGGGTTAACGTTACAGTCTGGGGCTAGAAGGGTCCTGGCCAGAAAAGAGGATTGGGGAAGTTTCAGATGACCAGAATGCCTATATTCTGAGCAAACTTAAACAGCTTGGACTTCGCAGAAAGCTTTTCTAGGTTTATTATGACTGCGTTATCGTTTTGCTTCGTTCATTAATGGCTTTCTCCCAGATTTTCTAGGGGAAAATTTATGCTGTCCTAAATACTTTTGGCCAGGGTGTAACAACCCTACCCCCACCTCCCAAAACCCCAGGACTTCTCTACTTTGCAGGACTTCTCTGTTTTGTTAAACAAATATTTACTTTTTTTTTTAATTAAAAAATAAAAGCTTTTAAAAAACATATGCTGGATTCATCGCTACATACAGAAAAAGTGCCATTACTTTGAAAGAGAATGGCTGCAAACCAGGGAGTTTAAAACTACATACTCTTTTCCAGATGTGAATTCAGCCCTGGTGCTTGACAAGCATAGCTGCTGGCATAATTTACAAAATAAATGAATGATCAGGGTGTCTTCTGTAAAGCCTCACAGGAAACCAAGCAACTGCCCCAAGAAACAATTGCTAATCTGAACAAATTAACTATGTATTTGTATACACGCAGGTTTTTTTCCCTTGCTGTCAGAGGGCAATCCTACAACTAGGAGTACAAGTATTACACTACAGGCAGGGACTGTAAAACAAGTGTTGAAGCTTCATAAATTACTTAATTTATAGAAAACGAATGAACTGCTATGAAAACATGCAGTTGACACCCACCTGTTGAGAAAAGATATTACTTAGGTGTCCTGATGCACTTAGTTATCATCAGGAGAATGGGGGCATTAGGAATGTAGTCCAACAGAGTGGTTTAAATTCTTAAAAGATGTGTTCACTATGCATAGATATGCAAAATTACAGTGTCGTTTTAAATGTAAATCCCTAATTACAGTGTCAAAGGTACCACTTTGAAGAGCAATATTCGACTACTACTACACCATTACACAGTGCCTTTACAAATGAGTACCAGGTTCTTTTTCTCAGAGAGGTTGCACAGAAAATCTGAAGCAAGAAAACAAGGCAGACATTTGAGACATGATTCAGTTAGAATAGGAGTCAACGCTTAATTTTCCCAGAGAGTAGCCTTCATTACTTCAACGGAAGATCTCAGAAGCACTTTTAGCAGCTTACTGGCTTGGAGCATCAAATAGTTACGTAGATTGTGGTCCAAAATACAGATGAAGATACTAAAACTGATAAAAGGTAAAACTATACATAGCACAGAAAGCTTCTATTTTTTTATTTAATTTTAACTTTTAGACTAAAAATGCTCTGTCCAAGTTTCCCCTTCTTTCATTTCTTCCCTCTCCCCCACCTCAGATTAATATGGAATCTTTATAAGAACAGTAATATTTCTGACCCACACCTTCAGAGTGCACCTTTTTGGTGTGCTCATTAATTTCTCCATCCATTATAATATAGGCTTCCTATAAAGCCTAAAAAAATTAGCCTTTGAATATCAACATTTTCTACTAATACAGCCATTATTATGACAGGCGATACTCTGTGATGCCGCATGCACTTTTAACTCATTTCTGTATAGAATTTTGACTTCTGAACATATATATGCAATTGCAAAACCTCAAAGTCAAAAAGTAAAATTATTAAAATGGCAGCTCAGTTAGTAAAGAACAAAGTTTCAAACTGGTTTGGTCCCCTTCAAACTGTAGACCCAATTACCCTGCTCTACCTCCAAACTCTTTGTCTTAAATTACTTTGCCTACCAAAAGCAGAGACAGTTCCTTTCCAGTCCAGTAGTTGAAGAGACTGTACTCCCATGAGACATTTTAAAGGTCCTTCTGACCAGCTGCATCGCTCTAGACAACCAGTTTCCCAGGTACGTTCCAGAAATTTTAAACTGCAGTAATTGAAAGTCAGCTAGCTCAGCTCCAGACCTCTTAGTACAGAAGGTTACTGCCTTCCACTGCTAGACATAGGCACGTCTTTCAAGCAATAATTAATGTTTTCAGCCCGTGCATTTTATACAATCATCTAACATACATATATACACATAGATACTTGCTTCTCATTCAAAAAAGGCTACTCTTATGAGACTGAATTACTATCTAGCTATTAGCAGTAGGTTTCTCTTGTACTGGTTTATCATAGGAAAACATCAGAAATGTCACTGATTTATTTTGTTAATGCTGCGGTTTGAGTTTCGCCACTTCGGAGAATTTTCATACTACAAAGTGTCAGTTCTTCAATTTCTTCCATTTCAACTATTTTTTACTATCCTCTGATTGCCTGCAATTGCTTTCCACAGTCAGTAGCATCACAAGAAGCTTCACACTTTCATTATTCACTGGACAAGCTAACAGATTATTCACTTTTTTCTTATAACATCATAGCTTCCTCAGGAGTAAATCAGTATTGTAAACAAAAGATGCAGGGAGAAAGGGATGTTTGGTTTTGTCTTCAATTTGCTGCCACTGTTATTCAAAGCTTACAAGGAGCAAGAGTTTAAAAAAAACAAACAACCCACCCAACTTTGAATAGTCCTGTGACTTAAAAACTGCAGTTTCAAGATGGATTTTTAAGATGCAGAAATATACTTCAAAAGTAAAAGCCTGACTTGAGTAAGTTTTAAAGCTAGAGCACGACCTCTAGGTGGTGCTGACATCCTGTTATTCCATGAGGTTAAGGCACATGCCAGTTTATTCAACTATGTTCTGCCTTTGGCAGTTACCTTCAGGCACGTGGACTGCAGAATTAGCAGTTACAATTTCTGTAAATTTCGTATTCTAACACAGTGGGTTTAAATCTATAACCATAAAGAATAACTCAATCCCCTCTTCAGTAAAGGGGCAACAGCAAGCACACAGCAAATGAAAACATGCAAGACAGCAGGGAGTAAGACAGAGCACCCAAGTCATTTCAGTGACCACAGTTCAGGTCTCAACTGGCTGGGAAAGGTAACTAAGATTTTTAGGAAAATAATTAGAGGATCAAAAAGTTGAAAGCTAAACAGCAGAGATGCATGCAGTAAGACAGAACTAGAAATGGTATTTTCAGCTCCTTTAAATGAGTTTGAGTTGCAGCCAGTAATTGCATTTTATTCACATTTATTACTAGGAAGAATAAACTGTATTGCTGTACATGGATTAGTATCTAACTTGGTGTGCCAAGGACCTTACTGAAACTTCAACTCCATACTGCCGCAATTGGGCTGCTTTTGGAACTTAGTGATGTTAGGATAAAACTGAAAATGTCTAGTTTAAATGGGGATGGGCTACCAAAGGTATAATTGTACACACATTTCATACTAACTCTGGCCTGTGGTGCAACTGGTTAAAATGGAAGCTTCAAGACACTCAGTGCAGTGACTCCTCTAGAAGTCGTATGTTACAGAGTAAAAAGTTGGGGCCAACGGCATGCACATTTTGATACTAGTTTAACTGGAGATGTGTACATACCTGGAGTAATTCAGTCAGAAGATGTCGCAGTCAAAGTGGAATTTGGGTAACTGTGTACAGCCTATATAAAATACCTTATTCAATTACTGTTCTTTATCTGAAGCTTGCGTCCCGTTGAGACAGACCAATTAAATGTGCTGCTTCACAAAAAGGAAAAATGGACTTGAGAAATGCAGTCACTCAAGTGTGATGATGTCACACTGTCTACGATACAGACAGTGAGGTGCTTCCAAATGTCATATAGGTGCCATTATTTCAGGACAGCATTTTTGAGGGAGAACCTTTCTTATGCAATGGTCTAAAAAAACCCAGAAGAGTGCATGTTACATTTTGTCCTCCTGGGGTGTTTTTTTTTTTACCCTTTCAGATGGTGCCTGAGTGTTTCCAAATGGTTAACTTGACATGACTATGCATCACCTCTTCCCTTCCATTGATGCAAAAGAAACCTGATTGATTTCCTTTGCATAACATGTAAAAATTCCACAGAAGAAACTGAGAACAGTAAAAGAAAGACAGCTCATTCTGTTAAATCTCTTTCTTAGGCTACACAGTCTGATCAGATTTGAAGAATTAAGAAGACGTTAGAGCTGGATAAAAGATAATCTGACCTCTTACATGCTAAAAAGGAATATATTGTTCTGATAAAATATTTAACACGGTCCAAGGAAACTCAGTCAGATGTTATTTTAAGTTACCCAAACTGATTTATTGACAATTTAAATGTGTCATATTTACAGCACTGTTTCTAAAATAATTTAACAATTTTCATAGATTTATAAAAGTACTGATAAATAGGAGACCCTGACAATTACCAACCACAAATATTTCCCTGTGCTACTGAACTACAACAGTAGTTCTTTTCTTTTTTCTTTTTTTTTTTCCTCTTTTTGTAAGTCCCATAAAGGAGCTGCTTTACCTCCACCCAATGTGTAAAATTGCCAATACCAAAATATAATAAAATGAACATGCAGTGTGAAAGCTGTACCAGAGCAAGTGATTTCAGATGTTAGACTACAGTAAAAATATTTCAATGCAAAGTGTCTTCCACACAGAATGTATTTATGAAAAAATAAGCTTTTAAAGAGCTATTGTTTTATCTTTATAGAAGTTAAAACCTACAATACTAGTACAGACATTTACAGTAACTTCCAATTCTGTGGTAGTTTTCACATATATCTAGAGTCAAACAAAACCAGTAATTTACAAACACCACTGCCTTAAGACAGTGGTTATTTAGCTTATGGATTAAAAAAAAAAAAGGTGCTGATATAATTTAAAGTTTTGAAATTAGATGGTATCTCATTCTTATGTGACACCAATTATTCTATCCTTGGATCAACAAATTATTGTGGTAGAGCCATCCATATCTCTCAAGCAGGAAGTCAGTTTGGAAGTTGGAGAGAAGATGGACTTGTACGGTATCTATCTTAGGTTCCAGTAGACAAAAAGTATCGCAAAGCTGGACAATCTGAATCACAATAAGCAGCAGCATGAGATATTTGTGGGGTTTTGATTAAAGCAAACATTTTTAAAAAATGATGAAAAGTACACAATCTAATCCAATACTTGAAATGTAAAGGTTTTCATTTGCATCACTGAAGCCCCATAACACAGTGTACACAAACAACTATTCATTTTTTAAAAACATATTGCACAGCTAGTAGGTGCAATACCAGAACACTGGTATCCCTAGCATAAGTCTTCTATTTTAAATAGCTGTTTCGAACTACGCTATTCAGAACAACTCCAAGCCAACGTTCAAAACCATTAAGAATGGTTTGTGTACATAACTAATTCAAAAGTGTTTCAACAATGTGAGAAAAAACACAGGCACTTAAGATTATTAGTGCACCAAAAGTTATAGGCCACAATTGCATGACTATGAACAGTTCAGTACCAATAATGACAAGACTAAACGAGGAGGTCTTCCACTGATCAATATAGAAACAAGAACTGTTCACAAAGCACTGATAAGAAAACCATTCTCAAAACAGTAATCAAACGATACGTTTAGACATTTAAAAAAAAAGATTGCTGCAAAGCCTAATGTAACACAATATAAACCCTTACTTGGTTCAAAAGATCTAAAGTGTCCAAATTTGAAAGTCCAATTTCTCTTCTCCCCCCTCCAAAACACCATTACATGCAGTCCATTAAAATCCAAATGTGCAAAAAGTTATAACCCACCTTTAGGAGTGCATCAAAAATAGGCTGACTATTCAAAATATTATTTTAGTGGAAATTTTACAGCACCATAATTAGAATTCCAAGGGAGTTCAGAATTCTTGTTCTGATAACAAATCAGTTGACACTGTTGATCCTAAAGAACAGAAAAAACATTTTCTGCATTTCCTGGTATCTGAAAGTCGTGGAGAGAAACAATTCTCATCTATGCCTAAAATCTTACTGTAGTTCAAAATGAAATTAAATAATCACATTTGTTGGCAGTAAGTTCTCCACAATATAACATTAGTTGTAAATTTAGTAAATTTGCCAGATTAGGAATGACAAATTGCTGGTACCTTGCTTACTTGCAGAAGTACTTTTTTGTTTTTGTCTTTTTTTTTTTCTCCTAAATTGTGCAGTTTGGCCCCATCCTAGTAAGTGATTTACTGTCAGGCTTTGAGAAAACGCATAAGGTCCATTTATGACCCTCAGCTGAAAGGCAATATACACATTATATATACACGTGTGCACAGAAACACACACATACATATATAAAAATCAGTGTTCCGGTTTTTTGTTCTCATTTCCTATAATTTTCTTTGGTTAAAAGTCCGAGCAAGGAAATCAGAGGACCGAACAAATGGATCATTCTCCAAACACTTCCATCACTACACATCACTAACTGGAAGGCTTGCATCATCCAGATCCACAAGGCCAGGATCCTGTTCCTGAGTGCCATTTTTACTTTGGGGTTCCAAGAGGCCCCGTTCAGTCACTTTGGGAGCTGATTCTCTTGGAGCGACAACCTGGATCTTGTAGCTCCCTGGCTTGGCCTTGGTAAAAGATTCGTGAAATCCTCGCTTCTCCAAGGCAGGGTATTTGGCGTGAGGGTTTGGGACCAGAGGGCTGCCGTGAGTGGCTGTGGAATGTGAGGTGGCTGGGGCTGGGACGGCAGAACGGAGAGCATGGTTGGGTTCGGAAGAAGACTCGGTATGCTCCTGGAAAAGAAAAGCACACGTCAGAAGAAGTAACTGACGTCATGTTGGAAAGATGCAATTTCAGATTTCACTCAGAAAAAAAATTCAGGGCAGAAAATACACAAAGCGAAGCATCAGCCACAGCAGCAGGAGGCAGGTGCTTTCTCAAGGTGGTGTATTATTAAATGTGAGCTTACAGCAGTATGTGACAGCAACATCAGTTTCTTCATTTGAGGAAATTAAATTTCTCAAATCAAGCTCAGCATCTCTTTAGACTTTATAATATATAGTCCAGCAAATTGAGGCTTCTCATTTTACTAAGATGCTAAGTAACCTTTTGAAGATAACACTTTAAAGGCCATTGAAAGTGACATATTTCCAAGAGAAAAATGTATTCAAAGGTATTCATACACATCAGCACTCGTATCCTAAATCCTGAAGTAATGCACATGTTACAGTTCCCTCTTCTTGGGGTACCAATCTCCTGAATTGTTCCAGGGACCAAACAAAAATAGTAACTATTTTATGCTATCAAGACTATGTAACAATTTCCAAAGTTAATGGAAACTATTCCTTCTAATTGTCAAGTTATTTTCTTGTGTTTATTATTAACTGCCATTCTGTTGACCTTTACATAACTCTATTAGATCAATACTGTGAAAATTATCTTCCACCATTTACTTAGTGATAAGAAAGAAGTTCCCAGACTACCTAGGAATGATTTAGATGTCTAAAGCATAGGCACAGAGTGCCATTTTAGATGTCCTAGGATATCCTCCCTGACCTCCAGCTGTATCTCCCGAACAAAAAATTCCTCAGGTTCTTCATTGTATCTATCAGTTCTGTAAGGATGTCTCACATACCTAAGGATATCTAAACCAGTGCTGGATACAGTGCTAAATGATATGATGAAAATGATGTGCGATGATGCAGTGAATACTTCCCTCTGCATGCATTAGGAGCTGCAGCTGCTGCCACTTCTGCCATCACCAGTGTTAGTACGTGAACTAAAGAAATCTGCGAACCCATGTGCGTACACAAATCAAGTCACTTTTCAAGCACATTTGTTAGCGAAAAAACCATCACAGATGTGTGTCCAAGATGCAAATATACATCCTAAATGAAACACTTATTTCTTCACAGCAGTTTTCCAAGTTTCTTTTCGAATGCTGTGACATGCATTCATAAATTTAATCATAATGGATTCCGCCAAGTACTACTGTATTTATTTTTGTAAATTAACTAATATAATTGGGTGAAGGAGCTGTGCAACTTTTTTTGGACTTCAGTTTTGTGTTCAATCTCAGTGAAGTGTTTCACATTTTTTACATTGCCTTATTTCATACTTGACCTGATACTCCACTTTAAGAAAAATATTTGATTTAGGAGAACATATGATTCAGTGATTTCCCTACTATTCTTCTTCTTATTAATAATTTTAGTTCAACAAATAGGACAAAAATAAGGGATATTAGGACAAGGTCTCTATAATAAACTTTTTGCTAAATTGAACTGAAGGATGCTCAGATTTTACTACCCACACTGACTGTAATTTCACAGTTAAGAGACTATGCTGCTGCATTACTCCTAAGGTGTACTGCTTTGAACAGCATACTGATTATACATTATAATGCTTCTACGTTTGAACTAATAATTTCATGCAGAGACTTATAAGCCATGCAAATCAGGCTACAAAATTATCCTTCCAATTACTAGAGTTACGACGTGCATTTTTGTGTGCACGCATCTGTATTAGTTTGTGGGTAGCTTAAGTTTAATTTTGCTTTTGCGCAGTTTCAAAAAAATGTAAAGTAAAATGGAAATATGAACTCTCATGCAAATTAGGTTTAATACTTTCCTATTAAAATGACATCACATAACTTACGTTTAAACATATAGTATGCTTTGAAGTATAAATACATGTTTTTGCCATTTTTAATTTCCAATTATTTTAAAAGTAAGAAAAAAAAGTGCAAACCTGTAAGTGAATGATACAATTTATGAGTTAGTTTTCAGTAATGGTAATGGCAACAGGTAGCATTATTTTTAGTTTTTTATAGTGCAAATTAGTCTCTAGTCCTAGCCCTCCGTTAAGAAGGCAAGTTTACATGAGAGCCCACATACGTGCTGCATTCACCAGTTCTTGATGTATACCTCTGTATACAAGGATTCGACAGCCTTCTGGCCTGCCGCATCTGGAACACAGTGCAAAGCTAAGATTAGAGTAACCTATACTTGGGGAAAGAAGAGAAGAGAGGGGAAAAAGAAGTGATGCAGACAGTAATAGCTAGATTGCTCAGTTAGCACCACAAAAAAAAGCATACACAAGGAAGAGGTATCTGCATATTTTCATTCCCCCAAAAAGAAACAAAATTTCCAATAGGAAATATTTTTTAAAAGCGTGAAGCAGCTCCCAGCTGCAAAAAATAATTGAGAGCTTAGATTGAATTAACAGATACGCAGTATCAATGCAAATGTGTAGTCAAAAGCCAGATTTCAATTATCAGATTTCAGATTATGGGGGTAATGATATATTCAGTTTATTACAAAACATCCCATAGCCAGAAAATGAAAACCATAGCTTGCAACATCTGAACTGTAAAGTATTCCATGTTAAATCTGGACATACTTGGAGACACTGTGACACTACAGTAACATTCACTGTTCACAAGTTAATGTACTTTGTACTGAACATCTAATACAGTTTAAATGCAAGTATGTATGAAATGTTAGCATCCACATGGCTTCACAAATATTAAGATTTGTCACAGTGCCTCAGTTCAGTAATGCTAGATGGTGTTCACACTACGTTTCCAACAGCAAAAACTAATTCATGCGAGCAGAGATCTCTTAGAGAAGTTACTTTAAATTTGAATCTATATCTGCAATAGAATAAATTATCAACAACAGAGAATGACAATTTAGTAGCTAAGAGCTGTTAAAACCAAATCAGGATATTGTCATTTGATTGCAAAATTCAGCAATTAGCAGGAATACCTCGCAGGAATTAGAAAGTTTCAATTTTACTCCCAAACTAGTAGTAGTGACAAAGATCACACTGAACTCAGAAGATTTTTTTTTTTTTCCTAGGTTAGCACTTGCATTATCCATCTGTTCAAGACAATACAATGCACAAAGTTACATACAGGTAAGACTAAGATAAGTGCTCAATTAAAACCGCAAATTATTTTATGCCAGTCTGTATGAAAGTTCATGCAAAGGTGCTGCATTACTACAGGACAGAACAGAGGACAGGTGAAAGGAAAAAACAACTAGAACTTCATGTGCACAAATGAATATCAACTAATCACATTTTCTCTGAGGTTCAGAATAACATACGGAAGCTGCTGATCTTCCAGGTCCCCGCTGTGCTACAATGGCCCCAGAAATTGCTTTTATCCAACTGTGCATGTCTTCTGGACTGTCCGCCTGGATCAAACAATATGCATTACATTTAACATAATCAACTCTCAACTTTCCTGGTGTCCTGACCATCTGCATAAAAATGACAGCCTTACCCTACTTTAGTAGTCTGTTATTTGAAGCCATAGGGACTTCCATTTCTTAAACCAGACATTTCTTAAAATCTTACCCTGAATTTACTATTATATTTATATGGTTCTATAAAATAATAAGCAAGAAATAAGTATTTTCATACTATTTGCATATTCTAGACTCAAATTTTTACTTTCAGCAAAATATAAATCAAATGCCCACGGAAATTCTTACGGGAGATCTGCCGACCCCAAAGTAGCAGACTTTGGCCAATGACATAACTTCTGTACTTCTCAGTCACTGTTGCACTTCACTTCTATGAGGTATTTACTGAAGAGTTACAGTCAAATAAAAATCAGTCTCTGTCAGGGGTCAGCTGAACATTTACTTAGAACAACAATCCAACAAAGATGCAATAGATTAACAGTGAATACCAAGGGTGTACATATCTGGGATAAAGACAGATAAAAAGCTAAAGCTATCTCCTAATTAGGTTGCAGCTTCATTAAACTAGCACATCCACCCAGCAAGATGTATCTGCAACGTGTCACCCAATTATGTTCTGCTATAGGACAGCTCAAACTCAGCATCTGGCACCACTGCTTGTATTGGTGTATTGGGCTTGCATGGCAAGGTTTTGGTAGTGGGGGGGCTACAGAGGTGGCTGCTGTGAGAAGCTTCTAGAAGCTTCCCCCATGTCCAACAGAGCCAATGCCAGCCGGCTCCAAGACGGACCCGCCGCTGGCCAAGGCCGAGCCCATCAGCAATGGGGGTAACTCCTCTGGGAGAACAGATTTAAAAAGGGGGGAAAAAACCTGTGCAACTGCAGCAGAGAGGAGTGAGAAGATGTGAGAGCCCCAGCCCTGCAGACCCCCAGGTCAGTGCAGAAGGAGGGGGAGGAGATGCTCCAGGTGCCGGAGCAGAGATTCCCCTGCAGCCCGTGGGGAAGACCACGGTGAGGCAGGCTGTCCCCCTGCAGCCCAGGGAGGTCCACAGGGGAGCAGATCTCCACCTGCAGCCCGGGGAGGACCCCACGCCGGAGCAGGTGGGTGCCCGAAGGAGGCTGTGACCCCGTGGGAAGCCCGCACTGGAGCAGGCTCCTGGCAGGACCTGCGGCCCTGTGGAGAGAGGAGCCCACGCTGGAGCAGGTTTGCTGGCAGGACTTGTGACCCCACGGGGGACCCACACTGGAGCAGTCTGTGCCTGAAGGACTGCAGCCCATGGGAAGGGCTCACATTGGAGAAGTTCCTGAAGAACTGCAGCCCATGGGAAGGACCCACGTTGGAGAAGTTCGTGGAGGACTTCCTCCTGTGGGAGGGACCCCACGCTGGAGCAGGGGAAGAGTCAGGAGTCCTCCCGCTGAGGAGGAAGGAGCAGCAGAGACAAAGTGATGAACTGACCACAACCCCCGTTCCCCTGCGCAGCTGTGGGGAAGGAGGTGGAGAAATCGGGAGTGGAGTTAAGCCTGGGAAGAAGGGAGGGGTGGGGGGAAGGTGTTTTAAGATGTGGTTTTATTTCTCATTACCCTGCTCTGGTTTGATTGACAATAAATTAATTTTCCCCAAGTCAAGTCTGTTTTGCCCATGATGGTAATTGGTGAGTGATCTCTCCCTGTCCTTTTCTCGACCCATGAGCATTTAGTTATATTTTCTCTCCCCTGTCCAGCTGAGGAGGTGAGTGAGCAAGTGGCTTTGGTGGGCACCTGGCACCCAGCCAGCATCAGCCCACCATAATTGGACTATACAGGCCTTTCTGATCCTACAAGAGAAACTCAAAACTTATTTCCAGTACCATAAGCATCCCATTCCCACACAGCTAGGAAAAGCAAGTCTCTGTGATTTGTATGATATCCAAACATTTAGAAGGTGACATGGTTAAGGATGCAGTGAATAAAGTACATATGGATACATATTACCAAATAGGTACTGAAATCTAATTGTTGCTGTGCTTTGGGAGATATTTTAATGTGGCAACTACTGGAAACTGAGAACGCAATTACTATACATAAAAATTCAGTACTTCAAAATAAAAGACAAAATATTGAGTTCATTCTACAGAATCTGAAGACCCAAATGCCAATAAAATCCCATTAGGATTTATTGTTTTCATACACTACCAACATAACACTTGCTGTTATGTGGAATATTTCTTACATGCATCTTTCTGAAATATGAGGATCACATTCCCTCTGAAAATCATGGCATAGTTAAATGCCACTTTAAAAGAAAATAGCAGCACTTCTTTGTTTTGATTATAGTAGTTTCTTGGTTTTGCCCAAAGTTTAAAAAAAGAAATTACCTGCACATAAAAGGTTCGAGAAGTTGTTACAATTTCAAAGAGATTGTCTCTCATCATTATATCACTGTAAATGAAACACAGAAAAATACTTCAACAGCAAGTACGACTTTCTATTTTAAAAAGACTCTAGGACATGTGGAGAACTAGAGCATTTGTTGACTGAAGACCTTTGTATTTCTTTATCACTCTACTGTTGTTTTTTTGGGAAATATCAACTAGAAAAAGAAAACCAGCATCTCTTACTCATTTTAGTCCTAAGACTCAATTTATAAGCGGCATGTGTGCTCCTATATATATTTCTAATTGGAACATTCTAAATCATATCATGTTAAGTTTAAAAATATTTAATGTTCTAGTTACATTTCTGCAAAATTTCACATTTTTATTTTGTTATGTCTTCGCAAAGTATTAGTCCTAAGCAGTAGCCTGCTAAAAACAAGAAAATCTACTACGAAGACCATTAACTCCTTAGTATATTGCCATTTGGTGGGAGGGAAACAGCAGGAAGAAGAGCATTCTGATCTAAATTCAGACGTTTAACATATGGTAATGTCCTCTAAAGGTTTAGCGATTATATAAGCAGAATAGAGACTCCTAAAATTGCTGCCTCAGATCAGACAGCACCCATGCATCTCCAACTCATGATTGCAGGATGCTCCTTTGCTCCACCCTTATCCAATGCATTTACATTCTACTGAATGTTACAAGTTTGAAACACACACTAGTGCAGAACCCTCAAAACCAGTTTTATACACAAAACTACTTGCACATCACACATGTATACATTAACTGAAGTTATTAAAAGGTTCTCCATTGTTTCCAATGAGCAGTCTGGCCATGACAAAGCAGTGTACTACATCCCATGTAACCACATCGGTGCTTCTGTCCTCACCTTTGCTTGCATTCCTGAACTTTATGGACCTCCTTCAGTGGTATAACCCTGAGAGGTTCCTTTTCCTGGAGAAAAAAAAAAGTGGAAATATTTCAGTAGAGCATATCTAACAACTAGAATATAGTCAAAAAGCCAGCGTTTAAGACAGTTGATGGGACCAGACTTACATAAATGACACTTTCAAGGCAGTCACTTATGCAAAAGGTGATGTTAACCAAAATTTGATTTGCTTCTGTAAGTATTAAACTAGCCACGGCACTTGCAACGAAGAGGAGGAAAAATCAAGAAGTAAAAAACCCAAAAGCATTCATTCACCTTACCATAATGGAGACAACCAGCCCTGTCCCCTTCCCCTAACTAGATCAGAAAATTCAATCTGGTGTCGTGATTATATTAATTTACTATGAAATGCTACAATACAAGATGCTTTGTTAATTGTACTGTGTGACATGGCTTTAAATAAGATGAATTGTATCCTATACTTAATACAATTAAAAATAGTCAAAGAAGTCAGTCGTATCAAAGCCTGTAAAAGAGCAAGTATTCTTAAAGCATATGAAAATTCTGTTACCATAACAAAAATAAGTGTTACAATTCTGTCAAAGTTTCACACAACAGGAAAAAAAGTGAGAACATTTAAACAGAAATACTTTCACTTTTGCCATGACAACATAATGTCATACATACTATTATTTTCCTGTGGTTGTTGCAGTAAAACACAAACAACAACTTACTTTACCTCCTAATGTGTTTTCTTTAAGCAATGTTACAATGGACTACTTCAGCTGGCTTCAGCTTATAGACAAAACAAAAGCTGTCAACTCTGGAATGATTACTTTCTCTACAATTTCTATTACATATACTTAAGAGATTTATGTTGTTATAGCAAACAGCGAATGTCACCCAAATATAACCATCCTCAAATGTCAGTTTTCATTAGATCACTTGTCTCTATAGCAGATCAGATGTACAGAGTTTAAAACTCAATGTTTTCAGTTATTTTGCCCCTCTTCCCCCTCTCCCCTCCCTGCTCTTCCTACATTCACTCATCCATTACAACAGTTTTCAAAGTAATACATCAAATGTGAATGGCAAGATCATCCTTGGAACACAGGCACCTGTTGCAGGGAAGACCTCAGCTCAGAAATTATAATTTTCGGAGTCTGATATTGCCTGTATTCCACTATGCTCCACCTGAAGACTGACAGGGGTTCTTCCTCAAACTGAAAAGGCATCATTAACAGGAAGGGATGGGCCACGACACTGAACAACCACAACAAAAAAATGTCCAGAATCTACACATTTTTCAATTAAAAAAAAACAACCAAAAAATCCAACATTTTTTACATTTTTGAGAGCAGAGAACTCAAATTTCTACAAATGCAAAACAACAGCACCTCAAGAGTCATCTGAAGTACTGGTGAGCAGGCTGGCTGTCAAGACAAACTAACTTCAAGAAAGAGCCATACTTGACTGAAGTCTGCCGCTATGGGGAACTGAAGTCCAATAGGAAGAAGTTTTCCAGAATTAAATGTCTGATGCTACACTAGCTCAATATGACCTCCATGCCACAGCCGCCTTAACCACGAATGCATGACAAACAATCTCTCTTGAACTTTTTTCCTATCTTTGTATTAGTCTCATTAGGAACAGGAGATCCTACACATTGCTGAAAGAAATCATTCACCACTTGAAAACTTCAGAAGAGAGAACTTTATGCCTTTTGTGTTTGTATGACATAAATAAAAGTCTGATGGACATACAGTTAAGTTGTTGCAGGTGTTTTCTTCTTGGTGGGCTGCATCCTGTGAAAGTTTTGCTCTTTCCAGTATGGATTAAATGTCTCTCCAACATGTATGTTTCAGAGAAGGCAGATGCTAATTGTTTAAAAAACTATATGAAACATGATTATCATTATTAGGTTTCCTAACCATGGAATTCTTTGGTTAACCAATAAAAGGACACTATTTTCTCTATCTATTCAGTGCGTATTTCCTTGAAGACGGATGACTCTTAAAATGGAAAAAAATAATTTCAGTAAAAATTGTGAAGCAGGATCTACTTCCCTGTTGTCTGACAGCTGCTCAGTCCAGTACCTTCCTCAAACTGCAGCAAGGGGATATTAGCCTGAAGAGTAGAGGACACTACAAGACTTTATATTGTTCAAAACAGTTAAACTGGAAAGGAGCACGATGAAATTCTAAAAGTGTATGCATTTCTACCATCTTTCTAGTATACTCTCACACAGTACAATTCTTCACTGAATTAGAATTTGCTTGCGAGCAATCTGCACTCAGATTTTTTTTTTAAATAAAAATAGAAGGTTTATTATAGGCAATGAGTCAGAATTGTGTTATGCTGACAGTTTAACAAAGATAACGATGCAAGATCAAACTCCTGCTATTGTTGTATACTCCCTCATTAAAAGTAAAGCAAAAGTTCTCTTCAGAAACAGCCTGAAATTCGGCTTCTTGACATTTTACATCTTACAGTTGGCCTGTAAACTCAATTTTCCTTAATTTATAATACTCTACAACTTAGACTTCATTCCTTAGGTGGATTTTCTCATGTTTGGTAAGTGTGGGATTCCTTTTGGGGGAAAACAGACTGTCTCCAGTACCAGCCACTTCATTTTTAAATGAAGCCTGAAGGCACTTAACATTTGGTCAAAATTGGTCAAAAGGTTAATGAGTGATGAGTGGGGAAGAAAGATCATGAAATCAAAACAAACTCTGTAAGCGTTGCTTCTGAACAACAGAGTTCTTTGCCTGCCTTGGCTGCCCTAGTGAAACCAGTGTGGGGGAAAAGATCCCATCATTTGTATGACAAAACACCCCATAATTCTAACTTTAAATTAAGAATTGCAAGATTAGTTTTGTCTCTGCACATAATGATCAGCTGTTTCAAGAACACAGTTAATTATATGTGAGTACAAAGTGACATAAGATACTAATACAAAAATCAGGGTGATTGTAGAATATAACCTGTTACTGTTCTTCAGTGCCCTACAGACAGGCTTCCAAACAGAAGACTGAAGCCCGAATTAACAGCCACCCTATTAATTTTTTGTTCTTCCAATCACGAAAAGTTATTACAGCACAGAGTTAAGAGTTGCACAGCAAATTTTTCAAATACAAGCATATTTCTTTATATTTTCTCACAACTATCACCAGAAAATAACACATATTTGGAAACTTACCAGTTCAGACTTGAAATATCCTATTGTGTTTTCATCTAACTGAAAGTATCTTCTCTTCCAGTTCTTCATCTGTTAAAGGAAAATAAAGAAATATTTATGTATTTTACACATAAAATAAAAATATACTTACATGTTATATATTACTCATTTATATATTTATAATTCTAGTTTACATGTATAATATTATATTGTATAATTCCTATTTATGATTATTCATATATAATATTTATCATTCATATATATTATATATTTATGTCATGTGTATATAGATATATCTAGTGCCCCAAAAAGAATTCTGCAAGACTCTGCCCAGTGAATTTTTTTTTTTTTTTTAAACTGCAAAAATTAAAAATTCTGGAAGCTACTCTTTTCTATTACAAGAATTTTTCAACAATCTCCACCAAAACTGTAGCAACTCAGCAGCACAAATACCCCACAAGAAATGTTAAGACAGTACATTAAAGATTTCTAGTTTATTTTTAACTAAAAAAAGGAATGTTACAAAAAGAAGCTTCATAATCCAAGATAAAATGAGTCTGAGAACTCACGAAACATGCATATCTTCCTTAATCTGAACTATCTGTTCCTGCTTTTAGCAAAGCATCATGTGAACAGTTCCACTTGTGTTAATCAGTCTGACAAGTTGTATAATTCTTCCTCAAAAAATTAGCTTTTTCTAAACATTTTAGTGATTTAAAAAGCATGTAGACACTGAACTTCTGCCTTAATTTAGATGCTTCTAGCAAGTGAAGTAAGGATCTCTACATTAGTGTAGAGCAGAAGAATTCCTAGTTGCATGCACTAACCATAATGTGAAAGTCTCTGTGCACACAACTTTTCCTCTCCAAAACATCTCCAACAACGTAACACTGAAGAAAGTCATGAAAAGAAGTAATACAGACATAAATTACATGCTACTGGATGATAAGTTTTATCTTTAGCCATCCTTAATATTGTCAGTAGTGCTAAAGTTATTGGTATTTATGTCTTTTTTTTAAATCATCTACTTGATAAGTGTAACTATCACCTTAGGACCTTTGTTCTTGATTAATTAAACACACCGATCTCAAACACTTACCACTGCTCCTTGTTTTACACAGTAGCCAGCTTTGATGATAGCATTATCTGGGGGATGCTTAGCAGTGAAATAAGGAAGGTGACTTTGTGACCGTTTCAGGTAATTCCTATCAGCCCCGTCACTGCACTCACTGATTTCTTCTTTCTAGAAAAAAAGCAGGGAAGTTCAGAATACTCTCAGTTTTTTCTAAAGGTCAAAGAATAACTGTACTAGTTATAATAGGAAATAATTGCATCATCCCATGCTTACAAATCCCATTTCCAATTTGCTTGAAAGGATAAAAAATTTCAACTGATTTCCAGAGGCAACTCATGAGACTCTCCAAGGGCTCTGGTTGAGTACTTGCAAGCTCCATTTAGAAACTAAACTAAGAAAGTGCTGAGTATTCTCAAACAATATTGACAGACACTCAATGAAGAATGCTACAGGCCTAAACCCAAGATATATGCATGTATTTAGTGCAAACTTGTTCTGTGTTTTTAAGGGCAAAAAACTAGATGTGGCTACAGCAAAGAAAAAGCTATTTCTAGGACCATAAAACACACCAGAATTCACCAACTTTTTAAATGCAGTTCAGGTGTATACATGTCATTTACACAGTATTAATCCCATCTGTAACTCTCTTCAGCTCAAGGAGCTTCCAGAAACAGATACAGGTCTATATCTTTAATGCTGCATAGATTCTTCTTCCATGAACTTGTCCAATCTCTCAAACTCAGGAAAGTTTCTTGCATCCATGCCACTTTTTGGCAAGCACTACCTTATGTTTTATTATGCATGGAAAGAACTCCTTCCCTTTGTTTCACCTGGTTACACCATTAGCTTTGTTTAAAAGCCCATAGCTCTCAAACTGGAAAAAGACAGTTTATACCATGCACTCCTGCCAAT
This sequence comes from Haliaeetus albicilla, assembly GCF_947461875.1. Classification (NCBI taxonomy): domain Eukaryota; kingdom Metazoa; phylum Chordata; class Aves; order Accipitriformes; family Accipitridae; genus Haliaeetus; species Haliaeetus albicilla. Next base: position 36,570,547 of record NC_091493.1, on the reverse strand, counting down.
TGTGATTTTGTAGAGCTCTTATATCCTCCTTTAGTTATTTCTTTAGCACACGGAAGAGTACTAGCCTAGTCAATTGTTCCTCATATGGAGATCATTTCACATGGACCAATCATGCTTGAAATTTTTCTCTGAACCTTTCCAGTTCTAGTTTAAGATGAGAACAAAACTGGACACAGTAATCAAGGTCTGGTCAAAGACAGCATTTATACAGCAACAAAGATTTTTCTGTTTTGCTCCTTATTCTTTCTCTAGTAACTCCTAACATTTGTGGCATTTTTCCTTCACTGTTACCAAACACCAAGATGATGTTTTCATAGTATGACTGTAACTCTTACCTCTCACTCAAGTGGAAATGGTTATTTCACAATCTAGTTTTTTTTATAAAAAGTAGGATTGTTTTTTCCAGAATCCCTTACATGACATTTATTTTCACTGAATTTCACTTGCTATCTTATTTGTCCACACATGCTATTTCATAAGGCCCTTCTGCAATAATTTAATCTGCTGTCATCCTTACTCCCTCTAATAAATAGTGCATATATAATCAGCTGATTTAATCACCTCCTTTTTTGCTCACTTTTCCTGGCAGTTAAAAAGACAGAACTTTGGCATTGTTAACACCAACAATTCATTTCACACACACACACATAAAGACGTTTTAAGCATACTAACCAATATCTGTAAGCAAAAATCAATACTCAAGTAATTCTTTACAGTCTTGTATAATTCTCTATAATCTTTTATAAAGGGAATAAAATACTCAAAAAACCCCAGTCAGTATCAATAAAAGGTGCACATCAAAGTTTAAGTCCTCTGAGCAAGGTGAGAAGCTGACAGCTATATTGCGATACATTACCTATTCCCACCTGTCAAACAACAAAGCTTCCTCTATCAATAATAGCCCATTTGTTTTAAGAGTATTTATTACCTGGGTAGGTGTAATGATAGGAACACCGCCAACAATTTCTGTCCTGTAAGAGACTTGCTTCTTTCCACCTGGGCTTTCAGCTTGGCGGTTTGCATTATCCATTTGACAGAGAGGATCAGACTGCTTTGGTACCTGAAAGTGGAATATGATAATTAACGTAAGTTTTATGAAGACCTAAAAAAGCCCTTATCATTACTCAAGAATTTTTAATTTGTCTTCAGCAGGATTTAACAAATGTTCTCTAATTGTAAAAGGCTAGAAATATCTTACATGAAAATTTGTTGCAATGGCTATGCTTTAGTTCTAAAAAGAAAACTGGTGCCAATAAAGACATTTCACCAGGTGTCTTGAAATCTAAAAATCAATTCCCAGCTTTGCCGTGCTATACTTGATCTTCAAGAAGCACTGCTAATTTGTAGAAGAACTGGTTCTTTATTTTTCACTTGCTTTCAGTTTTAGTAATAAGTGCTTTAGACTGGAGACGCCCCAGTGCCTGTAGAGCTAGCAGTAAGGCCACAAGCAACAGGGTTACAGTATTAAGACTTTTGTCAAATAGGATGCCTGATCAGTATGATATTTGCACTCACATTCCAATACTTGGCATGAAGACTGTGTGTACTGCCTCCACTAACCCTACATATATTGCTAAATTCAACAAAATGACCCTAAATACCATTAACTATTAGGTAATTCTCTCAAATGTGGAACTAAAGCAATCAAAATACCACAGGAATTGAATTTCCCCAGTAAGTGTTTTGATCTAAAATGTGTACCCAAATTCCTGAGTTTGTGCAAGAAGTAAACATCTGTAACCTAAGAAATGCACTAACTGGCTACCTAAGACATTTTCATTTATAATCTCCTTTCACCCCTAATATTAATATAGTAAGTCTGAAGTGACTTCAACAAGAAGAGATCAAGAGACTTACACAAGAGATCAAGAGACTTACACCAAAATATCCTAGCCAGCAACCTACTGGATATTTACACAGGACATCCAAATTCCTTCAGAAAGAAGGGACACACAAATTGTCTTTACACAGTGAATTACTATGCAAGACTGTGGCACATTTAGAACTTGAAATTGAACTTAACTAGACAAAAACAAAGCTACTTTATAGTCTGCTGTGATTCTAGTTCCTATGCCCAGGACTGCTTATTTAAAAAAAAAAACCAAACAAAAAACAAAAAGCCCACAAAAAACCCCAGCCTGCAAAGAAGTACAAACAGTCCTGAGAGCACCAATGTCAGCCAAGTGAAGGCGGCACTCAGCATCTTGCTCAGCTGTGACGTCAGGCTCGTTTCGTTCTCTCACCTCCACCATCACCTTAGCCTTGCACAACACCCAGCTTTGCTAGCACAGGTAAAAGGTGACTCCATTCACAGCCAAATCTGGCACTGAAGGATAAGACATTCTCCTAGTGCACAAGGATCGTGGGCCTCAGCCTTTCAGGAGAAGGGGCTTTGTAGCTACAGCTTTATGGGTGCTTCAGCTGTCACAAACTCCTACTTAAAATGTTACAGACCAAACCCACATCCACCTTCTCGTATGAATGCATTTTCAAACAGTACTCATAAATAGGTACACAACGTGCCAGACTGCAAAGGTTCACAGTTACTTGAAATCATCAGCACTCAGAGTATTAAAAAATGCAACGACTCTTGGAGGATTACAATCTACAGCAAGTAATGCCCATATGAAAATTAATAATTGAATTATCTTAATTATTTGATTAAATAATTGGCCATACTAAATAACCTCTGAACAGATTAACAGTTCAAAGGTTTGTTTCTTCAAAGACAAAATATACTAATGGTTCCACCAGTTAAACATATGATAAAACAGCTTTCAGACTAAATTCTAATTTGATGCAATTAATTCTTTATTCACCCTATTTCTTGAACTGGAAACAATTCAAGCCTGGTTGTGGTATGTCCTCTTGAAAAACCCAAGTGAGAAGGCTTTGCGTTTCTGGGTTTTTTTTATTTATTATCATTAGTAACATTTTTGTAACTACAAAGAAAGGGCTACATTAAAACAATGCAAACAACTCACAGTAACATGCTTAGATGTTTCTAAAAATGAGAAAGTTACTGACAACAAATACGAATGCGTGCACCCATGCTCAGAACCCCTTCTTCGTAAGGGTATGCTCTCAAAACAGTTCATGCCATCACTTCCCTGAAACTGGAGAGAAAAACCCCCTTAACTTCTGCCTCCTGAAAAGACTGAGGTAATACGTGGGTTTTTCTATCATGTGATAACAAGCTGTCCTGGTACAAACCAGAAAAGTAATTCAACACTTATCAGAAGAGTGCATTAATGTTTCTTTGAATGGATGTTACTTGAAATCAGGAGAGAGCCTTTGGAACCTGGCATGATGTGTTTGCTCGTTATTTTATTGATTACTTTAAGAAATACAAACTTTTGACACCAGGCAAATGTATGCGTATCTTTTCATTGCTTGCAAATGTCTTCTGGATATTTCAATTAATATTAAATGTGTATGGCTAATTTTAATTTATTAGAAACCACCATATGCTGTAATGAAAAAGATAATCACATTTTTGTCCAATTTTCAAAGCAAAAATTAAAATAAAGTCAAGTTTAGGGGGAGTTCTGTACAGTTTCTCCAAGTCTTGGAAAGCCAAGGCAAGACTTGTTTGTAGAGATAAAGACTACTCTAGCATAAAAACTGGAGACAAAGGTTACATTTAAGCACCTTGAGACAGTCACCATTTGAAAGCATTGCTAAATATCAACTAAACCACTTACTGTGATTTTGGTAGCTTTGTTCAGAACATTTACCCATTCAACTAGGTCCTGCTGATCATTGGCTTGTAGAAAGTATTTTCTCATCCCTGCATTCATAACTGTTAAAAACCATTGTGAAAAGTTAACAACACTGAAATTTAAGGGCAAACTTAACACCATCACAAAAAGATTTGATTTCAGATGGAAAATCCAGTTGAAGTATTTGAGCTCTCTGCTGCATTTCTTTTTAGAAAGTCCTAAGATACATACATCTACCTGACAGGCTTGCTTTATTCTAAAAACCCCTAATTTTTTTTTTAAGCTCTCCACTTAAACAGCATCATACAGAACTTGTTAAATGATTTTTTTAGTACATAGAAATAAAGCCTTGAATTTTATCAGAATTTTCTGCAGCTCCATTTCCCTTTTCTCAATTTCCATAAGCAACAAAGTTTTATACTTGGGGACTTCTACAGTTACTCCTTTTCATCCTCTGACCAATATCTGTTATCCTTGGCAAAAAACTCATTAACGTGACTACGACCACTGATTTTTATTCTTTTTTTAATTTGTGGAGAAATTGGTATTGATTACTAAGTATATGATGCTTAGGAACAAACAACTTTAAAATAGCCAGAACATAAAACTTTATTTTACTTTAGTGACTTGGCAGAGAAAGCATATTTTTAGTAAGTTTATGTATCTACCTGGCAACACCTAGCATACCTTTATCCAAAAAGGACAAACATATTTCTGTATAACAGTGAAAAAAAAATCACGGCTAGTTTTCTCACAAATTCTAAGAACTTATCCTGAAATTAATTTTAAGGTGAACAGCAACTAAAACCTTTCCAGAACTTTGAAGCGTTGCAGCTGAAGTCTGAACAGGTTTTGGTGCTCTACCCATAGCATAACAGTTCTTCATTCAGGTCATCGCTAACAGCAAACACATGCTAGAAACAGGTACTTTTTACTCTTCTATCATCTTTCTCCCCAAAGTCAATGGTTCAAAGCAAACATTATTAGATGCAAATATAAATTCACAATACAGAACTGTATAATGAGTTGACTGAAACAACTCCCGCTATTTAAATAAAAAGACAATATATGTAAATTTTTCCTCTAAAAAGTATCAAAAACGCTTTAATAAACCAGAAATATTAAAAGCTTTCAGGCAGCATCTTGGATCATTATGGCTTTATAGAGCTGGCCCACTGACAGGAGCAACTTTACAGCTGAAGACGACAAACACCTCTATACATGCATGTGCAGAGGCATCTGTAGATGGCACTGAATTGACACACTAGATACTATTCTAGAATCCCTGATTCCTTACACACGGAGGTAATTTACAAAGTGTTTCATGAGCTCTAACACAGAGACTGCACAAGTCCGGTGGAGCTGCCTTCTCTGGGCCTGTACAATACTGCACATGCCAAAGGACACCTTAACCAACTGTCATAAAACCTTCAGGCATTTTCAGTACCTTCATCTCAGCTAAAACTCTTACGTGAATGCAGCCATAAACAATGGTTATTCATAAACAGAGCAGAGGCTGATTCCAGTCCCTACACATACTTTTGTGAATGCCAATTGCTTGTCAAAAAAATCTGGAATTATGGTAAATTTTGGACAAATTACTTACAAGAAAAATCTTAAAAAACCACCATAAGGGGCTTTTATGGTTATCTAAAGCTTTCCTCAAGTTTAAACAAGTTTAAGCATCAATAAACCTAGAAGGTACCCCAATCAAGTTCTTTTTCTTTGGTACAGCAATAGAGCCTGAAATTTAATGTAAAGGCATTGGCTGACAGTAATTTTAGATCAATTAAACTCTTTTATCAGTAATACAGATTAAAATAGTTAAATTACTTGTCTTCATAGCTGACAGGCATGCCATGTTTCTGAAAACATCTATCATTTTTGATTAGCTTATTAATGCCTGAAAAATTTAAACATCTGAAAAACAACTCTCACCTACTCCTCATCAAGCTGTGATACGAAAAGCCACAAAAAACATGAAGAAGCCAACATTTCCCTCATACTAAAGAAGAAACAGTGAATCCAAACTATTAAAAAAAAAAAAAATCAGCTGTAGCTAGTAACAGAATTGCAGAACATTATCTTTGTTTCAAATTTCTGAAGAATGTACTTGATGCACATGCCGCATGCAAGAACTTACCAAAACAGAATTCTGCCTTTGGCCTTAGCTTAGTTGCATCGCTAACCTAGTAGGGAAATTAAGATTATAAATATAACTGTGCATACAAAATATACATCAGCTATCACAAATTTTTTTTCTCTTTCAAGTGGCTAAATTTGAAGATTAGCAGCATAGCAAGCTTGTTAGGTATAAAGATATACAGATATAACAAAAAATACTATATATAAAATTCAGTTCAAGACATGCAACCTATGGTAAGAAGACAGTTTAAGCTCTATGTTCCTATTCCTTAAGTTTAAGGATTCATTACCAGGCAAATCCTGAAATCTGAAAACATAACACTTCTACTTGCATTTTGCAGTTCTATGTCTCAACTGAACTAAAAAATCAAGGACATTTCATACGGTCAAGAACATCAGTTGTATTTTGGTTCACCAACAAAAAAAGAGTAATAGCCACTTTTCTTCAGGAGTCTCTAAAATGTTGCAGTGTTAGGGGAGGAGAGAAGCAGGTGTCCCGTTTTGAGATTCTTGAGATGATAGACAAGCTCTATCATGTAAAAAAGTCAACAAGGGTGGGGGAGAAGGCAAAGCAGTCTCTTGCATCAAAACCTTTTTTTTGGCCAGAAACAAACAAAAAAACCCGTACTACTAACTAGAAGAACAATGGAAAGTTAGACAGAGCATCTGCACAGGAGGCACACTTGAGCTGCCTTCAAAGGTACACACAGGTGAAATGGCACAGGTGACCACCCCTGCTCCCACTAAAACCAACATACAAGATTTCAGATTTCTTAAGATGAAAACTGTGAGGGTTGGGGCAAAGTAAGCATAGGAGGAGGAGACCAGGAAGGACATAAGCAGGTCTCCACAGACATTTCTCTACTCATGATATAACCAGCATCAATATCTTTCACAAGAATAAAAAAAAAAAAACAAAAAACCCCACCATAACAAGGAAGGTGGGAAGATACAGTATGACAACAAGAAAAGCAAAGGAAGGATGAGAAATAAGCAGAAAGACAAGAAGAGGTCAATTATTTTTCTCCACTTATTTGTTAATGCAGTATCTGCTACAAATTGAACCACGGAGTCTTAGTTCAGTTTACTTCCAGACATATTTGGAAGTGAGTGTACACAGAGTAATGAACTAAATATTTTCTAGAAATTTTCCTGCTCTATCTATTAAAGATCATTATTACTTGCAAACTATCACACCCAAAGACTTATCTCCTGCTTCATAAATGGCCTGTCTTTTCTCCAAGACCATTGGAATTCAAATACTCATAAAGAACTGAAACATACAGTTCAGAAATATTAATTCTACACAGCACAAAGAGCTCCCATTTGAAATCACAGAAGAAACCTAGGCAACACCGTAATTAGTCTGTTCTTATTTTAACCTGATACTATTGAAGTGTTTGTAACACATCTCTGAGAATCGGGAGCAGCACACAAGCAAAAAGCTTCCCATGCACTACGTAAGAGGCATTTAAAATTGTCTAAAGTTAAGGCCTTCAGAAGCGGCCCTTGGTAGTTATCACGAAAAACTTAGCAACAAGTGTCTTAAATATTATCTTACCTTTGAAATATAGGTAAGTTTAATGACTCCAACAGGTGGAGATCCAGAGGGAAGATTCTGAAACAAATCATATGTTACAAAGTGAAACTTGTTTATTCTCATATCACAGTCAGTGTTTACGCATAAAAAGCAAATAATTCCACAAACAAAAAGAAAATCCTACCTGTTTTTATAGACAATACACAATGTATGCTTGAAACAGGATCTAAACTACTTGTTTATTATACACACATCTGTTAATCAACTAAAAACAGAAAGACTGCTAGAAACAATACAAATAGTAATTGTTTCAGAAGTTTATGTATTTTACTAGAGGAAAAAGGATTCTTGCAGGTCTGCATCCAGGAAATCCGGAAAGAATACTTCTTCCTTAACAGATGTTGGCATCTTATGTATTTGACCAGAGCAGGCGGAAAGGACAAGAAGTGACATTCATCTATTATGTCAGATACTTCAAAGGCCATCTCACGTATTTTCCAAAACAGATTGAAAAATCATAGTCTTTTCATTTAATATTAAAGTTATTGCAGGGAAAGACCATGATACTTCCTAATATTGCAGTTAAGCCTAAGTATATTTACAATCCAAAAAGGAGCTGTCCGTTCTTTCTACATCCTTGCTTAACATACTAGTCCTAACATTTACTTTACTATTCACAATCAGCTAGTAGCCTAGAAATACAACAGTTAAAGCACTGAGCATCACAAAACACAGCTAACTTTTTTATTAACTGTTTCTGATGAAACAGTCCTCCTAATTTTATTCCTTTAAATAGAGCATTGTTTTCCATACACTTTTTTCCATTACAATTTTTACTTTAAAAACGGCCCTTTAGGTTACAGTATCATCCTTCATACTCCAAACCTCCCTGGAGACCATAACAACGGTACTGCATCTGCTTGCTGATCCCTTCCCCAGCTAGAGTGCTCTTCATTATTCCATAGGGCCTTATGAACTTCTACATTGCGAAGAGGAGCCTAATGCTACCCACAGAGTCAGAAAGGCAGATAAATAATTGGTTTATACTACATTCATATTTCAAAGGTAAGAAGTAGGTTAGGTTTACTATAGACTGCTAACACTGAAACTTAAAAAAACAAAAGGTGTTCCCATTCTGCCAAAAAAAAAAATCAATTTAAGTTTTACTTTATCAGAATGATTTTGATCCCAGCATACACCAGTTTTATAATCTTTATATTAGGATAGTAATGTGTGGTTAATGGTGGACTTAAAAACCATTATTTCTTTGAACAGCTGAATTGGTTTTCAGATGCAAATAAAGCACTTCTATCAGCAACAGAGGGCCCAGTGAAGTTCTGCACTGTCGTGGTTTAACCCCAGCCAGCAACTAAGCTCCACACAGCCGCTCGCTCACTTCCCCTCCTCAGCTGGACAGGAGAGAGCAAATACAACGAAAGGCTCGTAGGTCGAGGTAAGGACAGGGAGAGATCGCTCACCAATCACCGTCACGGGCAAAACAGACTTGACTTGGGGAAATTGGTTTAATTTATTGCCAATCAAACCAGAGCAGGGTAATGAGAAATAAAGCTAAATCTTAAAACACCATCTCCCCACCCCACAGGGACGGGGAATGGGGGTTGTGGTCAGTTCATCACACGTTGTCTCTGCTGCTCCTTCCTCCTCCCCAGGGGGAGGACTCCTCACTCTTCCCCTGCTCCGGCGTGGGGTCCTCCCTGGGCTGCAGGTGGAGATCTGCTCCCCTGTGGACCTCCCTGGGCTGCAGGGGGACAGCCTGCCTCACCGTGGTCTTCCCCATGGGCTGCAGGGGAATCTCTGCTCCGGCGCCTGGAGCATCTCCTGCCCCTCCTTCTGCACTGACCTGGGGGTCTGCAGGGCTGGGGCTTTCACATCTTCTCACTCCTCTCTCCAGTTGCACAGGGTTTTTTCCCCCTTTTTAAATCTGTTCTCCCAGAGGAGTTGGCCCCATCGCTGATGGGCTCGGCCTTGGCCAGCGGCAGGTCCGTCTCGGAGCCGGCTGGCATCAGCTCCAGCGGACATGGGGGAAACTTCCAGCAGCTTCTCACAGCAGCCACCCCTGTAGCCCCCCCACCCCCAAACCTTGCCACACAAACCCAATACATGCACACACCGTAGACTCATCCTATATGAAGGGTTTCATCACTTCAAGGATGAAGAATGGTCTCCACATATTGGCTCTATAAAAACTCTGTTGTTCTTCAAAACTAAAGCATTGGAAGAAAATCAAGAAGCTTCAACTTGCCTCTTGCAAGGCACCCTTTCATTTGTACATTAATAATAACACACAAAAAAAAGGGTAAGAAATCCTAAACTAAAAACTTTAAGAGGTGTGCACTGCAAATATCATTAATCTTAAAACTTCTGAAGAATTGTAATTTCTACAGCATTTCCAGCTTTTGCCCACATGCCCTGGTTATATCAGGAGAAACTGAAAAAAAGAATTGCTTCGTATCACTTACTGAGATCAAATGTTTGAAGTCTCTCTTATATCCAGAAATTCTTTCTTTTTTCTCCTCAGTGGGGACTGCTAAATGCTTCAGTCACAAGTCACATTCATCGAGCTGCCCATCCTTTAAATTTTTTTTTCATTGGTTCCTTTGAACAGTAGACTACTATTGCATTTTAACTCTGGTCTCCCTGGCAGAATGGTACACAAATATTCTTCTGGCAGACAGTTGTCAGCTGACCTAGATCCTACGCTTTCACTGTCTCCGTACCCAAACCTTAAGGAATTATCTGTTGTCCCCTATGCTAGAAAACACACTGATGTGTGTACATTGTAAAAGTAGCTTTTATATAAAGGATGCCCTCCACCATGATGGATAAAAGCTTTCCTCATTCATATACCAATCACGCTGTATTGAAATTGCAAGCATCATTAGAAATTGCTTTTCAATGACTGATTCTGTTGTGGTAAAGTAATATGAAACAGCTAGTTGACCCACGCAATGCAAGGAAAACTACATACTTCCACATAAGGTTAAAGGTGAATTACAAGACCTGTGCAGTGAAACTAGTATGTGATTCAGTTCATCTGCTTATATTACATGGCACTACCTAGTGCCTGCAAGAACCTGTAATGCACATTCAAGACACCTAACAGAAAATAAATACAGCACATCATGATTCAAAACTAATGACTGATCTATACATGGGACCAAATTCAAATTCCCATCTGATCCCTAAATCTCCTGTCAATACTTATAATGTTGGCAATTAAACACAAATATTAACTCTATTCTTTCTTTAAAAGACTGCATGTATTAGCAAAGAAGAAACACTAATTTACAATTATTTCACTTCTGTAACTTCTCCCCTCCCCACCCCCAGCTTCCAGGTCCGGAAACTAATACTAAATCCCATTTCTCTTAAGTAAATTTGTTTAAAAAAATCTGAAAAAGTGGAAATTGATAGAAGCCAGGAAACTATTACCAAGGACATCTCACCTGTGGGTTATCCATGTACCACACCAGACTGTCTTCTCGTGTGTCCAGAATGAAGTACCGCCGCAGAAATTTCCCACTATTCTCATTTTCTTCAATATCTAGGAAACCACAAATGCGATTCTGACGATCCACATAAGGCATTTCTGACCCTGAACATCACACTGCAGAACAAAAAGCACTGAAGTTAAGCAAAGTTCCTTGTTACTAATTTTAAGACTGTTCTGTGCCTACCCATGACATTTTGAGCAGTTTCAACTAATAGCTTAAAGAAGTTTCTGCAGAAGAGTAAGTGAAGCGTAGCTGTTTCCCCTCCCACTATCAGCACTGAATTTTTAGATAGGTCTTTCTTACTTCTTTAAAGCATATACTTAGGGTATCTAATACTCTAAGTGCAAAGATACAAGTAGTAAATAGCAGATGAACATTAAGACTAGCTTTTACAGGATCACGAAAGAATAATCAAAGATTCTTCTTCACAACTTGCACGAAGTTGAGATAATGCTAGGTTTACACTTCCTTCTTTGACATTGCCTTTCATGGTCAAGAAAGGACCTTTGTCAGCAGCTCTACTGTCCAATGTGATTTTTCATATTTTGCTTAGGCAAATACAACAAAAAGGCTTTTAGAAACACTGTTCACTTTTTTCTTTTCTCCTACAAAAAGAACTTCATGTCTAACAATGTCTAAGAACAGACATCTTTTCATCCTTATAAATTAAGTAGTCAAAATGAAGTTGTATGTGCAGCAACAGATGTGAACACACTTGCTAGTGCAAAACTGAAATCCTCATGCACATGGTACTAAGTTTGAGGGTGGTAGGCTTTTTTTTATTTTGGGTTTGGTTTTTTTGTATTTTTTTTGTTTTGCTTAAATAAATAAAAATCTGTACTGCTGACCACCTATTTCCATTTTGCCTGCTTCACCTTTTATGGCTCTGTCTTACCGCAGACTATTGCATCATTTTTTTTACTTCCTTTTATTTTATGGGACAGTCGTTTTACCTTAGGAGCCAGCCTCGTAAGACCAAAGATAAATTTGCATACTCATCTAAAAATGGCAAAAACCCAACATTTAAATATGATAAAAATCAGGTCGATGCTAATCTTTCCCAGAGCACGAAAGAAACAATTCAGTCTTATTTACATTTTGTTACAAAACTCAGAAATAGTACATATCCAAAAATATTAACATGAGGCACAGAAGGTTTAAGCACTTTATATTTTTTGTGACATCTGCCAGCTTTCCCTGTGTAGTACGGAAGTTTCTTTTTAATATTTCTTGAAATTGTTTACCTTTACTATTTCCTTGCTTAAAGTTATTTGTTTTAAATATAGTTATATACACACACAATGAGGCAGACACCTGGTAACTATCTGTACCTAGCTATTTTAGCAAATACCACAGCAAAACATGACATATGGTTAAGTACATTTTAAAGTATTTATTTTGGGGAATCAGATATACACATAAGTATACATTTATTGGGGGGGGGATCAGATAAACATGTAGATATATGCTTGTATTTACAGTTGTCATTTTATATGACTAATTAGAATACTAGTCAAATTTTGCTTCAACCAGTTTCAGAAACAATTTTTTTAAAATCTTCTATCACGATTTTCATACCATACTAGAAGAATTTCTAGTAAACAGTTTTAAGTCATTTAACTCAATCTGCAAAATAACTAACCCTTTTTGTGCCCAACACCAAGCTAATCCTCTGGTGTGAACTCAAGTCTGACGATACATTAAGTTTGGCATCAGGGACCAGATCTAACAATCTCAGTTCAGTAGTATTTGCAAAAAGTTGAAGAGATTGCAATATCATAGTGATGACGGACTATTAAAAATGTTAGTGGTTTGATTTTTGTAATATAAGCTATTAAATTCTAAAGTTAGATGCACTTTTGCGGAGAAAAGTGAACACACTTTTGTTTGAGATGCAAGACATTTTCTAAATAGCTACAAGGACATTATATGTATATAAGCCTTCCATTAAGCGCTTGACTGATTTGCTTTTCTTTCTACCTCCAAAAGGTAAAAAAGTCTCCATAATTAAGGTATGCAACAATGGTTTAAATCTTCAAAAGGCATAGGTTTGTTCTTCAAAAAAGTAACAAAATTTACTAAGATAATCTAAATTTTATTGGTATGTTCCTCACAATTTAAATATAACAAATCTAAGACAAGTTCTGTAACCAAGATACAGTTATAAGTAACAGCAAAAACAAACACTTGAGCACTCTTAAGAAAATGTCATAATCATAACGAACATTCATCTGTAATTCACATGCTGGCTCTTGTGATCACTTTACACTGAAGCAACATCTCACTATAAACACATCTGTAGCTAAGGGCAAACTTAAGGGTAGCTGTTCTCTAAATTATACCTCTAAGCTGGCAAAACTTGGCATCACACATTGTTTTCATTTAAATGAATATAAAAATTGTCATTTAGCAGTATTGCCCTAAGTTGTCCCAGGTGGTCCCTCAACAAAATATACAGCACTTCAGGGACACCATTTCAGCTTAATATCAACAGTTTATGAAGCCCAGAAAAGCCTTGTGCCTAAAAAAAGCAAATATTGATGGCTGGTTTCCTGTGTGAGCAGGCTTAAGCTGTGTTCTCTGCAGATGTGAAGAACATGAAACAAGGAAAACTTGTTTTTGAAACAAGGTACAAATTGATAAAGAATCCTTGCATAAAACCAACTGAATTTTCAAAGCACTTTTCCCCTATAGGAGAAGCCATGTTTCAAAGAAAAATGAAAGGAGGATACTCATAATGCTCCATTATGAGCATACAATCAGCTAAAGTTGAACCACTCCAATACTTCTTTTTTTCCCAGGGCAAAAGACAAAATTCAGAAGCTTTCTCTTATTTGTCAATAAACCAATTTTCACAGGCAAAAAACCCCTAAATTCATACAGATTTTCTATTTCTAAGTACTACTAGCTAATTTCTAGCCTACAAAATGATACTATTTGCAGTTCCTTTGTCTTCTGATGAAAATACAGCATAAACTATCATTAATTTAAAAACTGAAGTTGTATAGCTGCTCTTTTCTTCAGATTAGTTCAAAATTCCTCACGGGATTACTGACATCTACCAGACTAATACTTTTAAAAAATAAGAGATAAAAAAACCCTCTAACTTTATTATAAAATTGAAATCGAACATAAAATCATGCAATTGTTTTCCAGTTTTAAAAGTCTGCTTCCACCACATTACACCTTGGCAAGATTCCACTGTAAATTAATACCAATTCTATTCAGCATTCATTAACGAACCACAATTTGTAATGCACATTAAAAAAATAATCAATTTGTGCCTTTCCTCCAGTTACTAAAGCAACTGAACACACATGACAAAACCACTGCTATGACACCCTTCCTGGCAACTCCAGACAGACCAAAAAAAGCACCGACAACGGAATTACCACATTACTTCTAAAGGTTCATAAAAGGAATTGCAGAACTCCAACATTAATTCCTCAGTGTAGGAAATCTGGCTGGAAGACCACCAGCCTAACAATTCACCAGAATTTCAACTTAGAAGTGTCTTCAGAATACAATCCTGTCTTACATAGATAGGATTTATTTTTTTCATGAAATTATTATTTCAGGCAATTATAAAATAAAGATCTCCAAGTCTGTGTATGTTTTACAGCTCTTATTACATGCACACTTAGTTATTTTCTGCAGCAGAATCTGCAGTACAAGACAGTGTAATAACTCTTCTGCCCACTTTTAGAATCAAGTATTATAAAAAGATCATGAGTTCTTAGAGAGAAAAGCTGAAGGCATCAAACCTGTACCAGATTACATACAACTTCATTTTAGTTTGCCTTGCCTCCCCAGAGTGGGGGTGGGCAGGGGAGGGAGGAGACATGGGTCAATGACATAGTGCTACTTCAGAAAAAATATCCCTGTGGCCCATTTCCTCTTGGTTCTCGCCATAATCCACTAGAAGCTAAAATATTTTTGAAAACCCATTTTGTGGTATATATTGACATTCATATGTAAGAATTCAGAAAACTCTCAGCTCCTTAAAATTCCTCCTTGGAGGGTTGTGTTATAATCCAAATAGGAGGTCTCACTTATTTTTGAAGTCTTACATCCCTCTTTCCGGTGGCGGTGTACTAATTTAAGTAGGTACATACCTCATCAGCCCAGCTTCTCTCAGATTTCCTCTCTCACTGCTCTTTTCCTCTGGGGTACACCATATACTAACAATCCTCAACATTTGTATCACAAACTGAAGGCTGCCTGGCCTGCTGGGCACAGCTATAAATAAGAATCACAGATCACCTTCTCCCAGTCTATAACTGTAAATGCATGACTGCACAACTAGAACCTGCAGAGACACACAAGCATCTCGTTTTCACCATTTACATCAGACTACTTAAATGCTCCTACATTAATTTCTATTTTTAGTTTCACACCAGCACCTGTTCTTGAGTTCACCTCCTTTACAGTTTGGTTGCAGCCTCCGTATCTTCAAGTACAAAGTACATACAAGACTATTAAAGTGGCATGCAAGGTAACGCTTCTACGGCCCAATCTCTCCTTTGACAACTAACACTTGATTTCCACAAGTAGGCATAAACCATGGACCGCTAGCTTTCTAGAGAAAGTAGAACTTCGTATGAATAAGTGACCATGCAATAGGCTTTGCACTATCCACGTGAAAGCTTGATTAAGAAATACAGCAAGAGGAGGACTGCTCCTTAATAACTTTTAGCTTTACTTTACGTGTGTTTTCCCCCAGCTTGGTGTATAATTTTATTATTATTTTTATTTCTTTAATTTAGAGTAACACTTCTACTTCATGCTCTATTACTGTATGGACATTTTGAACTTTGGATTTAATTTACCACCAGAGATGACTTTGGGGTTCTTTTTCTATTAGCTAAAAAGATTAAGAAACATACATTACCTACTTAGTCATCTCTATGAAATGATGAACAACATTTGTAAAACTACACTTGATAAATACAAAATGATGCCATGAGTCATGCCCATCCCTCCTCCCCACCTCCCTTTTTAAGCTCTACTATTTACACTAGCTCCATCACCGCAAAGGGAAGGAAAGCATCCCCAGCAATCTCAAGTCCTCCCCGCAGTTCCAGGGACAGCTTAATTATTGAGTGCTCTTGGCTTTTGCCTAGGCAATTACTATCCGCTTCCTGCTGTAAATCAGCTACTCTCCAGTTGGTCATCTCTCTTACTGGCCATTTACTCCATTTACTGACTCCCAAGGGTAAGGGATGAGTTCAGACTGCCCTGCTTATACCTTGAAGAACACAGCAATGAAAGCTTTCCTTCTTGCATACATCCAGGACAAAAAAGGCAGGGGGCAGGGACCCAACCCTGAGACAACCAGCTCAGAACAACCTCTGAAAACAAGTCACATCAATCCTCCTGGACAGTTGTTCAAACTTCTTTATTTTCAACCCCTTGAAAACCTTCCAGCAGAGGCCCAACGCTGTATAGATAATTTAAACTGAAAGACAACGCCTCTGCTCATCTTTCACAAACCCCTTAAAGCCACAATTTCCTAAGCACCCAAAACATGGCAGGAAAAACACTAATCCAGGAGCTGGAGAGATGACTTGGGTACAATTCTGATGACAACCAAAGGTAATTTAGGATTGACTGTTTTGAAATGACACGCTGAGCTTTTCTATTCCCCAAAGATCCTTCAAGGATTCGTTTTTGTTCTGGAGGGCACAACAGACATTGTACACTTTGTTAAACAGAGAAGTCACAACTTTGATTTGCTAGAAGCATATGAAACTATTATCAGCATTTTAACTACACCTACAAATGTGAACTGGAAGTCTCCAGGACATGCTGGCCCCTAAATTTAGATTCCTTCTCTAAAGTGGTCAAGAAGAAGGAAAAAGCAGTTGCAAAAGGCCAGTATTCACCTGGAAGAGAACTCCTAAGCATAAGAAGTTAATATTCAAAATTAAAAAAAAAAAATGGAATAAGTACCAGCAGCATTGACCTCTCCTACCCCTGATCAAACTATGAGGCAAATCAAACAATACATCCCACCCCCAGTATCTAATGCAACTTCCAACCAGGCCACAATATAGAAGAATCATCGTTTGCAGTGATGAATCATCTAACAAAACCAGCAGTCTTATCTTGCACTTAAGTCTTACTCAGTCATCATTCTGTCTTCAAAACACATCTGATCTGCTGTTTTGCAGGAATACTTGTTAAATCAGGATAAGCCAACTGTTCCCTTCTTTTCCAGTGTACCTCAGCAAGTCAAGTGACTATAATTTTACTCCATACTATCTACTACTTAAATGATACAGCATTAATCCCGAGTGCTTTCAACATCCACATATAACAAACATTTATTAAAATATACATTTTACAACTGAAAAGCAGCAAAGCATACAGTTTGATATACCTTCTTTCAGTACAGATTGAATCCAGTAAAACCTGCAACACCCCAATTATACCCCTTGGTATAATAATATGCCAGTGAGAAACAGTTGGCTCAAACTGAAGTGAGAAACAACTGAGATGAAGTTAACCACAAAAGATGCATGCAGTTAATGAACACAGACCACTGCCTCCCTCCCTACTACGCTGGCAGTTAAGGTTTTTCACTGCCATTTTGGTCTGCCTCCCAACTCCAGACACACTGCTTGCCAGAAAGCCGCAATCATTCACCACAGACAACATCAATCCATGCACAAGCTCTTCATCTTTAGGCTAAACTGCAGTAAAGTTACCTTTGTCTAGGTAAAAAATTCCATATGTTTTAGGGGAAGATTGGAATTCTGAGGAAAATGTTCCAAAGTTATCTGAATCCATTGTGCACTGGCCTATTTCAAATACTGATCTCCAAGTTTCCCGATGGAACAGACTGGTACTTCCTTAAAGACTTTTGCAGGAATTTCTGTAAGTGATGTTTCATGCTCTTAATCTAACTACTTTCCTCCATTTTTAGGTATCTACAATAGCAGCCAAAAGCTTTGGGATATGATGAAATGAGGGATATGATGAAAACAAGATGCAAAATCCCTCTCTATCACCAATCTCTTAAGACAGCCAAAACAAAAAACTTCACCTATTAATGGTTTTTGCCTAGCTAAAACAAGTATTTTAATTGTCCTTCTAAATGCACTGAGCTAACGCAAATAGAAGGAAGCATCCTGTGCAGTGAGGCCATTCTAAAAGACACTCTTGAAATTTATCTATTAATAACTTATGAGTGATGACTAGCCTAGAAGGCAATAAAGTAAAATAACAAAGTTAAAAGACAATGAAAGAATATGTTCAATAACACAAAGTTTTCACAACAGTCAGAAGTACAGTTTTCATCACTTCATATTAAGTCTAAGTAATAAAAAGTTACTCAAAATGAGATATAACCAGAGATGAGTACAACAGAGGAAAACAAAATATAGTTACATTAATTTACTTTGACTTATCTCATACAATCCTCAAAACGAATTTTTAAAAGCTTATTAATTTCAGTTACAGACTAGTTAAAATGCTTAATAATGCAGGTTCAGAGTTGATTATTATTTACTGTTATTTTTAATGTTATTACAGGCCTTTTCAAAACTGTAAGTGCATGCTGCATGTAAAACTCCAAACATGACAAATTAAGTCCTTGTTCTCGAAAATGCTTACATGATTAGTCTATAGAAATTGTTCCATTCATGAGAACTAAACCAAATTAAAAATTAAGCAGTGTGTAAGCACATTACTTATTAGGATTGCTTATTATTACTAGTTACTTATCAGTAAAAAAAAAGTTTAATTTCCATTACCAGTACCAGTTTAATCTAGGCCAACCACTCTGAGAACTCAAATTCCACACACTGCCAGCTATTTCAAATTCAACCCAAACTTGTCTTCAAATATGAAAGGGCAGGAGTCTCAAAAGCATCCCAATGACTTTGAAACACAAAGACTATCTCCATCAACCTACAAATCCTGATGAAACTTATTTTACTTGAGGAAGTTCAATGCAAAAAGAAGATGAGGCTGGTTAAAAAAAAAAAGTTTGCCATTTTTGAGCCACTGTTGCTGATTTTCACTGTGAATGCTGGGTACAAACTCACCAGCACAAACAAACATAGACCTTCTACCTGTGAAGTACACAAAAAAAATCAAAAGGCCAACTGGTTATGAAATTAACAAGTTGAAAATACCTTCTTCAGTTTTCACAGGGTACTCTTTACATTGTTAAAAAAATAGCAGCAGGTACAAGAGTGTGTTAAAGTAATTTTGAAAGTACAACTTAAAAAAAAAAATCTGCCTCAGTAGCACCAAGACATTGTGCTGAAAACATTGGGTAGAAGCCAAACAGAGGGAAACCTAAGAGAGCATTGCAATAGTAAAAGATTACATTTTACATATAGTTCCAAAGGCAAGTTCCAAATGTAAATGCAAGAATATCATACTGAGATTAATTCCATTAAACTGTACATATATCAGACACACTAAAGCCAGCTCTGAATAGCTGTGAACTGTGATTTCACATTACATATGTCTACTAGTAGCACAGCATATTACAGGTCATCTGAACACAAACTTAAGACAACATTTAACAATTTTCTCTACAGTGAGCTCAGAACATAGCAAGCAAGCATATTTTTGAATGCTCGTAACCAAACTGTGGAGTCTAACAAGGACTGCAAGTAACTGATTTTTCAATTCATTTGAAGTATCAAATAATGAAAAGAACACTATCAGGTGAATACTTGGTTTGACCTTTTTTAAAAATAAAAGGATTTAATGAAACCAAAGCAAGTAACTGATTATCAAATTTGATTTTTATAGATCTAATTTAGCAAATTCAATGCAGAATAAAAAAAATGCAACAGTTCATCAACATTAATACTTTGGGAAGGTAAAATTGTTGCCATTAAGATTTCACCTCACTGTTATTTTAATACTGTGGGACTTGATGGTGCACACCATGTTCAGTTCATTGCATAAGCCACTACGTGGGCCAAAATTCCCGCTACTGTGAAGACTAGGTATCTCCTCCAGAATCCAGCTTGCTTATCAATCATGTTAGTACTACATAAGGATTCACAGAGAAATTAGGACTAATCTCAAGAGCTTATCAGTAAATGCAAGTTTAGTGAAAGTTCTTTAGGAAGAATCAGGCTTTGTCTGTTTCATGTAAGTGACCCAATACTCATTTACAGAACACATGCCAGCTCCTGTTTACCATGGTGAAAAAATTAAGGAGGAAAAAACAAAGCAGGAGAAAATTAAGCTCCCATGAAATGGCAAGGTTTTCAGGTCATTACCTCACCCTGCTCTGCTTTTTTATACTTCTTAAATTAAGAAAATGAAATCCCACTCTGCTATATATAATAAAAGTCTCACCTGACACAGAAAGAAACCCCATAAAGGTAAAAGCTTATCTGCAATGATAGGTTTTGTAGAATAGTGCCACCACACTAAAACTTCACTTGAAGCATACTTCACTATAACTTCTCTCACAATTTATTTCCAGCAGTCTTGCTCCTTGGAAGCAAGCTGTGAGCCCAACAAATTGTCCTCACACCCGGTACAGCCCATGTGTGGTTGCTGACCTTCTTCCTTACCTTTCTTCTTATTTGTGCAGTGACAAAAATACCAGTTTACTGCACAGCTGTTGTTCTGCATTGACACTGGTGTTTCTCCAAGCATAAATTACGATGCATATGGAGAATAACAATGCTCCACCTACAGAGTAATCCCAATACTACCAGGAAGTCATCAGGCTCCTGGCACTTTGCAGGATTGCTGCCTGACCTATACACAGCAAGACGGAAATACTCCAGAAGAATCACAAATCCTGTGTATGTGCAACAACATGCCTGGAAATCCTGAACTTACCATGAGTATGCAACACACTGGTTTTCAACATACTGTACTGCAGCCTTCCCCCAAGAAGGGAGCAAATGGATCTCCCTAAGAAATCCTGCTCCTCCACCCAAAAATCAGGCCACCAGCACAAATTAGCAAGACAATATAAATAAAACACAGCACCTACAGTGAACCCCATTTAAGGAAGAGAAAAAAAAAGATTAATGAGAAAAAAAAATAAATAACCAAAGCCTGAAGTCCTGAATAAGCAGGAACACTTCTGAAGCAAGAACATCCTTTAAGCACTGCTACCTAACTTTGCAGCACCAGTGCACATACAGGCACTGAGTCTACCAGCTATGGAAATAACTTGCCAGATTAATTATGAGTACAGCCTAAGTTTCCATTTGTTATTATAAGCCTCCCTAAAGAGTTAACCAATATATTTAACAACATCTTTTGAAGTGCAGTTTTAAGAGGACTGCTCAGTCTTACAACAAACCTGACATGTAACTGTTTTAGCGCTTAACAGAAGAACACGTAATTAAGTCACTAGCCTGAACAAGTTCAAACATATTTTCTTGGACATGGGATGTAAATGTGGTGGGTACCAAAGCACCCATGGAGAGCATACACATCAAAACAATTACATATTAAACTAATGAATTTATCGCCTATCTGTCAGTATAGAGAGACTGTTCCTGGGAGTGTTGACTCTCAACAATGAAAACACGTTTGCAAAGCTTGATAATTGCTGTCTAGTCTATATTTTCAGTTTATAGCAATGGCAATGCCATCTTGTATTTCCACCAGAAGGATTTAAAATCCAAAATACTTTTAGCTCTATAAAGTTACTGAATACAGTGCTCTCCAGAGGTGACTGCAAATTCTTTTCCCCCTTGGAGGAGTGGGGGGGCAGAGAAGCTATCTTCTCAACCTCTTTCACATGGAAAGTCAGTAAATTGGACTGAATTTAAGAGATGCTGCCTATCATGCCAGCAGAACAAATGAACAAAATTGACAGCTAAAACATTTGGATGTAATGGTTAGCTAGAATTAAAAGCACTTTCCAAAGAAGAGAACAGTCGACAGAGGAACAGAGACAGCTTTGCTGCTGTTCCCCGTGTGGCAGAATCATAATAGAAAAAAGATTTGCCTGGTTCATTCAGGTATTTTAAGCATTATTTTTTTTATATACTTTGTTAAACAAACAAAGCAATGCAGTGCTCCTTAAAGTTTTAAGGACTTGCTTTCTCTGTTTTTAACTGATCCAAGAGATTTCCAGTCAGAACTCCCCCCCCCCCCCCCCGCTTATTTTTCTTCTGATTTTACTCTGTCTGCCTGGAGCTTACCCCTAGCAGTCTCTTCAACCTCTTCCTCCTAGCACAACGGAGTTATATGCCACACATTACTACTGCACCTGAACACATCAAAACCTGACTGACATATCCTTCTAACACTTCTGCGATGCAGCGAGTTGCTACTGCTCTGCAGTTTCAGTATGAGAACAGAGGGACAGAGAAGCAGCTTGTCCCAGGCCACACAGGAAGCTTTTGGCAACACAAGTGAGCTGAACCTGTTTCCCAAGTCCCAGAGCAAGCAACCTCACCATCAAACCACCTTTCTTCTACATAAAATACCTGAAACTATTCAGATTTTCAAGGCAAAGGCATATGTTCAAACCTGAAAACTGTTTAAACTGTTGAATGCCACGAATGTCTACCAGACCTGCAACTCCCTACTCATGCAGATAACATCTGTTAAAAGTAAGTGGCTCATACAGTTCTGCAACAGAAAGCTTAATAAGTTCCTTCTCCAAGATTAAAGAAACACCTACACGTTCTAGATGCTTCTGCAAGTCCCTGGAGGGAGAAAATGCTGCTTAGTGCTGAGACAATGAACCAAGCTTCCTTCCTCAACAGCAACAAAACCCTGCTGCTTTACCTAGCACTAACAGGAAAGTGTTATTTATAAAATTGAGCCATATACAAATATGTATCTAAATGTTTCTCAAAGTTAGGCTACAGCATGTATCGAGATGACCTTAGACTTATAAATTTTCGAAGTCCTAATTTGAGAGATCAGTGTAACAGTAGAAAAAAATTTTGAAACAGGTCAGCGGTATCTCCCATTCCAATTCATCTCAGTCATTCCATGCATTACAGTGTAACTTCAAAACCTGAACTTGAACCATACTTGTTACTCTGACCTTTTCAGCAGTCAATTTTTTTAAAGCAGTTACATTATTTCTGTATGTCAGATAAGCTCACTAGAATTTTGATGTTTATGTTTCTTACCTAATTTTCTAAAGCATTGAGAGCAATGCTTCTAGCCATGTCTTGTTGCATTTAGGCTCAAAACCAAAAGAATGCATGTACTGACTGTTGTATTTCTTATGTCGTTTGTCTCCTGGTGACATCTACAGCACTTGCTCCACTTTGTAAAATGTTTTATGCTAAAGCTGGTTACCTAAATTCCCATAGTTTGGCGCTGAAGTAAGTTACTATCCTGTATTTTCACGCAATTATACAACTGCACAAAGGTTTATTTGGCTCCAAACCCCAGTAAGTATTTTCTAAGAATGTTTCTATTGTTCATAATTATCGGGGGGGGGGGGGGAACCAACAAAAAATCCCAAACCATCTTGCAAGAAAGATACATGCTGTTGTATCACAAGTCATTGTTTAGACAAACACTGACTTACAGCTGGATACAAGAAAGAGCACACCACAGCATGCAAGGAAACTTCTCACTTACAACATGCACTCACTTCCCAATGCTCCTGGTTTGCTGCATTTTGAAGGGACTACATTTACTATGATAACTGTCAGCTTAAATAACCAGGAACATTTAGTAATAGAGACATCAATGGAATTCTAAATCTACTAAAATAGATTAAGAATTTTGCAGGCCTGGCATTTTGGGCTATGTCCAACACTACACTGGAGACTGCATTACAAGTAGAGATCTGTTCACATTTCAGTAACATCCTCAAGTTTTCTCTAATGTTACAGTCAATAAAAACTGAATTTTGCACTTCCTCTCTCCTACACTAACTCTCTGTCAGACAGTCAGCCTTTATTATTTCTGCCGATATAGCTCTCTTGCCTTCTGAAATAAGCCACAGCTAGCTGGAAAAACCAAGGCCTTTTCCTGCATTCAGGTCTTTTCCTCATATACACACCTTCCTTATTCCCCATGTGTTTGTCTGCCTTCTGTCACTCAGTTACTACTCCCGAGGAAGAATAAATACAGGGGCAGAGAAGGAGGAGGAAAAGCATTAAGATGCTTCCTATTTTCTTCATATGCTGGTTCTTCTTTGTCTATTCTCTAATTTCTATCAAAGCATCTGCTCCTCTGAAACATTTAAACACTGCAATATAGCTCTCAGTGACCTACTGTGCATCTTTATTTCTGCCCTTGAAATGCATAGCTATATAATGAAACATAAGGCCAACTGTAGTTATAAAACACAGAAATACCTTAAGAAAATAGATTTCATCTCTGCAATCTACTAACTTGAAATTAAATTTTCTACACTAACAAAATAAAATCTCAATGTTTAATACTGCAAAAAAAACCCACGAGAGTCACGGAAAGTTTTACTTTTTATGCAAAGCTCTTCTCCAGCAGTCTACTATTCAGTGATATCTAGGGTACACAAAATCCCCATGTATCATCTCTTGAATTATCACCTTCTGCAGCATCAGTGCTTATTTATCCCTGAATTAAAAGGCTCTCTTCCATATATCAACCCGGCTAAGAATCTCTCCCTACCATGAGAGATTTCAGCCCACTTTTAACACTTACGCATGTGACAAACAGGAAAACAGCACTTCTACGCTTCTCTGACAGTTTTACGTATCATTACCTGTGTGACTCTGTCAAGTCAAGTAAAAATAACAACCAGAAGCAGGAGACAAGACTGCAGGGACCTAAAAGGCAAGTTCACTGTTCCAAACCCACTGTTAACTTCATAGAATGCAGTGAGCGGCCTGTGAATTTATCTTACATGAAGCCTCATGAGAACAAGCGACAAAACTTGAAGAAGTCTCTTAGACATAACTGGATTTATAGACCTTCTCAAGGACTACTGAATTTGCTTTGAAGTTGCACTTGTAACTCAGTTGTGAAATAAACTGATACAAGACTTCATCATACTTCATAACTACTTTCAAATCAAAAGTATTAAAAAACCCCATCCTTGAAAGTGCAGTATAGTAAACTCATTAAGACAGAGTAACTCATCATAGAGCAAACAGCCAAAGCTACCATGCACAGCTTCATCTCAGTAAAGACTGCGTTTATGCTGCATCATAATGAGCACAGCCCAAGTATAAAAAAGAATTGGACAAATCAAACAAAAAAAACCCAAAGCCTGCTGGATTCAACAGTGAGAAGCTATTCCTGGCAACTCACAGGCCCAAACTGTATGATCAAATATGGCTCTGTCTTCCAGTGTCATATATGGGATTGGATAATAAGAAGAGAACAGAAAATTTATCTTTACAGACATTATGGCCTCTTTTAGGAAAGTAAGCAATTTGTCAGAAGGCAACAAAAAAGCTGATACCATTCAGCTTACTATATGCAGGGATGTCTAGTAGTCTCTTTAAAAGTACTATGCTTTTGCAAGAAGGTGAAGCATGGAGAGATCTAGCTCTTAAGAATCTAAAAAAAAAAAGTAACTCTCCCTCTCAGCTTTACTCAGATAAGCAACACCGTTTTGCTCATGCCTAATTCGTAATGCTCCACCTAACAAATTAATAACTGTTTCCCCACTTGAATATAAACTGTTCTTTTTTGCTTGTTTATAAACTAACACAGTACCTTGATTAGTGATTAGAGGTTTTTTTTAAAAAAGGCCTCAAAACAGGAGCCTGTTCCCCAAAGAGAAATTGTGGTCCTCTTGATGTTACTTTGCAAATGTTTTATGCAATAATACAATGCCTTTTATGAAGGTTATGCATTAGTTACACCTAAGGGAATTGCATAATACATACAGCATTTAAGCCTGTGTTAAGTTAGTAGCATGTCAAATGCCCATCTGGAATTTTACATGTGCTAAAAACTGCAAATATGACAATATCAGTTACAGTTTAACGTTCATTTATAGTCAAGTTAACCATTTAAAGACGCTTTAGGTAAATAACCAGCCCAGGTTACAACTAAGCTAGAATACACCTCAAAGGCGCAGGCTTGCACTGCTAGCACGGGCAACAGCTTTCCAAAATAGCCCTCTTCAGAACTAGCGCCTTCGAGAGCTGAAGCCAAACCAGCCACTAAACGTCAGCCGTCCCAGTCACGCTCGGCTCTCCCTGAAGCTGCAGCTTAGGATTTCTAATAGGAAAGGCGAGCAAAACCGAGAGAGGCCCGGCTTGGCAGCCGAGCAGGCGGGGTGCTGGGGGAGCCGACACCCTCGCAGGCACCATCATCACTGCAGGGCTCTGCCCAGATAAGATCGCTCCTTCCCATCATGCTCAAAGAACGAAGTTGAGAAGAAGAGAGGAGAAGAAAAAAAAAAAAAAAATATTACGGGTAGTGAGATCATCCTCTTACCTCTGGGGATGTGACAGAGCCCTGACTGCTTCACCAGGGCAATTATGCCACGGCCTCCTATGCGCTGCCCCCGAGGTGAAACACGGGGAGAGCCCCCACACCAAGGCGGCGGCCTCGAGGGAAAACGAAGAGGAAGGAGGAGAGGAGGGAGGAGGGAAGGGAACGGCACGAAGCGGCTCCGACGGAGGAGCGACACAAAGGCAGAGCCGTCGAGGGGACAGGACGGTGCCCTGCCCGCCCAAGCACCAGCCAAGCAGGGAAGGGAAAGCATCAGCCAGGCGCCTTCCCCGACGGGCCGGGCCGGGCCGGGCAGCCCCGCCGCCTCAGCTACCCCCCCCCGGCCCCGCCTCATCGCCCCCGCCCCGGGCCGAGGCACTTACTGGAGTCCAGGGCAGTCCGGGAGTCCCCCGTGAGGAGAGCCGGGCGGCGCGGGGACCCGCCGCCTCCTGCCGCGCTCCCCTCCCGGCCCGGCTCGTCTCGGCCCGGCGCGGCGGGCGGCCCTTTCTCTTCCCGCCCCCTCCTCCCTCAGAAGTAACTTCGCCGCCGCCGCCGCCACTACCGACCGCGGCGACACCGCCGAGGCCCCCGCCCCGCCGTGCGCATGCGCCGCAGCCCCACCTCCCGGGCGGCACCGGGTGGGAGAGGCCGGCACCGCGGAGCCTCCTGGGATATGTAGTGCGGAGGGGGAGGCTCCGGCTAGGCGTCGCAATGCCTGACGGGAGTTGTAGTCCGCGGCGGGGCCTGGTGCGGGGCGGGAGGCGGCTGCTGAGGCGCGGCCGGCGGTGAGGGTCGGCCCTGGGGCCTTACGTGTGACACCGCTGAAAGTCGTTTTTCTGCAGCTGTGCTCTTGAACATGCGGTTACCGTGGCCTTCATAGTAGATTTGGTGGAGGGGGACCGGCAGAAGAGGAATTATCCGTCTGGAGGTGTGGAGACTCTTCCCCCTCACGTCTCTGCTTGCAGAAGGCTTGTCGCTTCAGGTGTTACCTCAAAGCTTCTTGAAGCCATCGGTCACTATCATCCTAGTGACGAATAACAATTTCCAGTAATGATATGTAACCAGCTGTAATGGGAGGTTACTTCTCTTCTAAGTGTATACTAAATTTAAACCCCAAATACTTAGGGTTTTCTGAACTACTAATAGGGAAATTTTTTTTCCTAGCTTAAAGCAGTGATATCTCTAAAAATAGAAGTCATCTGAACTCAGCCGTTGCCTGTAAATACATCTTTGTTTCAAGCTGGCATTTAACAACCGTACTTCACAGAGAAACAAAAGCTGTAATCAGAGCACAACAATAAAAGCTGAAGTCAGCCGCAAACAATGCCGTACCATTCCCATGGCAACTTTTTCCTATCAAACCCTGGCTAGGTCCCACACTCTGCAGCTGCACGAGCCAGAAGCTTCTCAGTCTGGACTCCCATTCACAATTATTCGTACATTTTTTTGATGATTTTCACTTAACACTGTTTTACTGGAGTTAATGTAAGACAATTAACAGTAGCCAGCACCACATCCCTCCCCTGCTTAGGTCGTGAGTTGACATTTCTCGTGCTGACAGAACTATCATGACTGTGGCAGCTCATTAAACGACTGCAGGATGTGGCCCACCATTGTGCTGCGTGTGGAAGAGCCCTTTGCAAAAACGATATGCCCTTTTTGCAATCAAAAAGCCGTGCAATCAAAAGCCTTTTCATAACACACATGCAGAAGGTGGCAGACCGAAAACCATGACTGTCGACAGTCTGCAAGAACTTTCTCCAGCCTTCCATGGTTTGAATAACCATGCATTGTGATAATAGGACTCAGGAAAGGAGAAAAGAAGATGAACACATTTAAAAGAGGGAATATATTATACTGGAATCAGGTAGCAAACCTCATATTGTAGCTTACCGTATTTTCCACCATGGAAGACTATTGCAACCTTCCTTTCGAGATGGCCTAATTCTTCTGATGTTTGCAATTTAGTGAGGAGAAAATAATGTATGTAAAGAGCTATCTTTGCTTAAGCTGAGGTACAGACTTTTTAAAATAGCCAAATTCTGTTAGTTGCACGGTTCACAAAAGTATATTCACAAGATATGCATGTGGGGAACCAAAAAAATGAAGAGCTCAGCCATTGACCAGTGTGAGATGGAGAAGTCAGCTGCCACTGACACCCATCCCTCCATACCCAGTGCATGGCTCTGCCAATCTCCTCTCCCCAGACATACAGACTTCTGAATGCTTTTAAAATTGGCTATAAACCTTCTATCTTTTATGCCTGTAATGCTGAAGAAGAAATACTCTGTGGCTAATTGGTATACTGAAATACATCAGTTTACAGCTATGCCTGGAACACATGTATATTGATCTCTATGCTTGCCATAAATTTGGTAGTCAATAATAAAAAGCCTTGAAGTCAGGCACTGTGGGTCAGATCCTTGAAGTCAATATCAGCAGGCTAACTTAAAGCGGCCTTCTATCCTGCTCAGCATTTTCATGTTCGTGAACATTTAATTCAGTGGATACAACTGTGAAGAACCTACTGGGAGTCTCTATACTCTCCTGCAAAACAAACATGAAATTTTGAAATAATAACACAGATTTAATTCAAGTGAGCATTGCTGCTGTTGACATAATCCCTGAGTTTAGTTTTTCCTCTCCCCATTGAATTAGGACCACTGCTTATTCCTTCCTACTCCGTGTGGCAAAGGAGCGAGGACATGTCCTTCAGAGCCTCTGAGAGTATTGTGCAGATAAACCAGACTGATCTTACACAAGGTTAGTACAGGTTCACGGTATTTAATACCTCCTTTAACCTTTTCCTCTGTTTTCACATAATGATTTTAAAGGATGAAAAGAAGGTTGAAGGCAAAGATTTTTTTCCTCCATGAATTACACACACAGTTCAGGTGAGCACAACAGGGCACGTTGTGTACGCTAAACCATTTAGGTATCAATCTTTGATGTCCAAGACCACCATGTGCATAGAAACATAAGTATAGTCAACTCTAATGCCTTGATTTAAAACAAAACTTTATTTCAGCAAGAAGCTG
Source organism: Haliaeetus albicilla (assembly GCF_947461875.1). Taxonomy (NCBI): domain Eukaryota; kingdom Metazoa; phylum Chordata; class Aves; order Accipitriformes; family Accipitridae; genus Haliaeetus; species Haliaeetus albicilla. Next base: position 36,541,236 of record NC_091493.1, on the reverse strand, counting down.
CTCATAGCTGCAGTGTTATGGTGGTGTACTGTCCACTACTGGCACACAGGCTACTTAAAGCTCAGCTGAGCTGACTGATTTCCAGGCAATCCCATATTTTCAGTATTCTTTTCTGTTGAGTGTGCAAATGTAACAACTGAAAGAAATTGTGGTGACAGACAGATAGACTTCAAATCTGAAGTGATTAGGTCATGCAGATACTTTCCCATTCTTCCACAATACAAAGTAGGTGCGCAAAGATTACAAAGGACAGAATCTATTTTTTTACCCACCCTGCAATTTCTACAAATTTTCAGGATTAAAATCTGTACTGGCTTCTGCCCATGCAATGCCACTGACTTCAATTTAGAAACTGGCTTGGAGCACAGTATATTCCAGCAGGATTATGAGACAGGCACTTATTTCCTCTCCAATTGTCTCTATTCATAGTTTTCAAAAGCTGGCAGGTATTCTCACAAGAGTCTTCATGCCTGGCAAAAAATAGTGGCAGGCCCCTTCGTACAGATCCTTTAGTCACGAGCTGCTTGTGATTCTCATCACTGAAATGGGTAAGAGAGTTTGGACATCAATTCCTGCTGGGATTCCAGATACTCAAAAATGCAGTCTATAATAAACATTTGGTGGGTGACCTGCGGCAATATGCACCTTTAAGAACAAGTGTTTATTTCACAAGGTATGGAAACTCACATATGGCAGAACACATGTGTACAACAGTAATTCCCAAAGGAGTAACAGGTATCTATCTATCTATCTATCTATGTATATGCAAATATACAGATATAAATATGCATATCATACATATGCCCTGTATATATAAATACACATCCTGCATGTCTTGGCAATGAAGCACAAATATTCAACAATTCCAAAATATCCCAATTCTTAACTTTTCTAATTGTATTTTCATGATGGTTAATTTTATTCAGCAGAGGAAGTTCAGCAACTTTATACATATGCAGAAATAAAGAACTATGAACAAAACCTCACTTCATTGCTCTAAAGAAATTAATTCTGCCTTAGACAAAACCGTTTTGTTAAAACTAACAGTTATGTTACAGTGGAAAACAGGAAAAAGCCTGGCCAGTGAATTACTAAGTGTAGAGCAAAATGCTCTCACTATATTCTTTTTTTATGAGTTCAATATTGCAAATTCCATCCACATGCAGTATGCGTCCTGTGCACTATTTTAAGAGGGGTGTTACTGAACTCAATGGGACTACTTTTCTTAGAAGCTATGATCAGGCAAGGTCATTACTCTGCTGACACCTTCAGTGTTAGCAACCAAGGAAAGCTTTTCAGTCATTAAACTTTATCCCAGAGGATGAATGTCTGAGTTTTTGGCCGTGGCATGGGATTGATTAGGTAATATTTATTACCTGATTAAATTATTTGGCATAAGTTAGAGATAGACAAAAATTCTCCAGGGTTCCTCTCAGTATGACCTGGGGAAGAACCACCCCTTGTACCTCAGGGTTGCCAGTCGCTGTGACTTCAAACATGTGAGCAAGATGGAGTGTAAAAAACAAGGTTGTCTTCTCCACCTCGGGAGTACACCCTTGTTCACCTCCTGTTAGGGACAGTTTCTGAAGCTTGACAAGATAACAACACTGATCCCCGAGCTATCCCTAGCTAACGGGTAGTGATGGAAAAACATACTCTCCATCCCTGCGGGTAATTAGCTAAAGCACTGTAGAAGGAGGTTTCCCTACTGTCATTGCCTTACAGCAAAACTGTGTGTGTGATGGGCACCTTGAGGGCAACACAGACAAACCTCTTCCCTTCACGCCTCCCAGGGGGAGGAAAGGAGCAGAAGGATTACAATCCTTGCACGTATAAGCAGAGAGTTTAACTCAAAAGCTGCTTTAAAGCATATTTACAATATGCATTTTAAAGCCTCTAAGGGAGAGCCAAAACATCTCTTCTGATGAAATTATGTTGACAGAGCTTGGAAATTTAATCTCACATGGAGGTTGAATTCATTAAGCTTCAGCTGCCAGTCATTGGATCTTGTTATTAATTTGATACTGAGGTAGAAAAGTGCCCTGATGTAACTGCTGTGTATAAGTACTGACACACAGTGATGAAGTAATTTCTCAGCCTTTTAAGTACTCCATTTCCCTGAAAGTCATATTTAAACACTTTGAGTTTGTTAGCACTAGGATTTTAATATTATTATGTTGCAGTTGTTTTCCTCATTCCTATGTGCGTAGCATTATACTAAAATACATATGATGGTTCTTCATTTTCTATCAAACAGTGCATTTTTATTTCTCTTCCATTTTTAGATATAAAGTTTATTACTGAAAAACAAAAAGCCCTTCCCCCCCCCTTATTCTATTTTAGCCCCAAACCACTCCACATTAAAAAAATGTGAATTGTCTTTAAAATATAGTGTCTCTGTAATAAAAAGGTTGAAATGTTGTCTTCAGTTGAGGACTATCTCTTTCATTCCAAAGCTTAAAAGATGAGAGCTTAATCTTCTTCAGAAAAGGGCGTATTCTGCACTGAAATATATGCAAACCGCCCAGAGGGCTTTCAGCTTGCACGGTTGTTGCAGTCACTTACTCAGCTCAGGACGGTGCTTTGCTTCTGTCTGTCGTTGGGCTCAGCAGCGGCATACCCTAGAGAAAGCCAGCGTTCAATGCTTTAGTGGTCTTGGGATGACGATAGAAGGTCAGGACGCGTGAGTTTGCTTTCTGACAGTGTCACAGATGAGATGCTGTTCCTTCAGCAGATATCCTTTACCAGATGCTGGTTAGCAATATACACCTTCCCTTGTAAAGTGTTTGAGGTCTGCATATGAAAGTATACAACAATGTAAACATGATTTAATACTAGAAAAAGTGTTACTCTATTGGAGCACACAGAATGTGAGACAGAGGCAATGAGATACACTATTTTTTTTTTTTCACTACGTACTGTATTACAGAGATAATTTACATTTATATTAGATAGTATGGCACGGAGCAAAACAGACGGTTGAAGCTGCTCTCATTTGTACTTTTACCCGGAGCCATAACATTTTACTTTGCTGTAAGAACTCAGAGTCTCGGAGTGACAGTCTTAAGTCGCAGTCCATGATGGGTGGAAGTAAGAAAGTTTTCATTCAGTTATAGCAAGATCCCAAAGTTGCAATGCCCTACCCTCGGCACACCCTTCTGACTTAGCTATGGCTAATCTAATGTTAGATTTCCCATGCTGGGGACTCACTAGGTGACGGCACTCAGGGTTTCTCCATCTGGCTGTGCCAGGTTGCAGATCGAGGAGGTGTGCCAGGCGGTGAGAGTCCCACTGCTGGTGCCACCAGCCCTCGACCCCTCTCGTTGGTACCCAGTTATGGATGTGCTCCTCCAGCATGGAACAGTCCCCACTGGGATGCTCACATAAGTGGCAGAGTCTTAGACCAAGGTTTTTAATAGGAAGAACAACTCTGCAGGTGGACATCCAAGCAGCAGCATCTAAAAATGTGCTGTTTAACATTAAAGGAGTAACGACAGTAACTTCCAGTACAAGGTCAAAAATGCCTCAGCCCCATGACATACAGCACAGCAGCAGCACAAGCTCATTTGATAATTTCAGATGGGGTCAACAATTTTCCCAGCTTACTTCTGCCCTGGCAGGCATTGTGCCAGATCAGGTATCACCTGGTGCTCTGCAGCGGGCATGGAGGTGGTGTTAAAGCCGAAAGCTGGTGTGAGCTCCAGAGCAGACGCTGTGGCTCATTCGGCTGCAATGCAATTGTGTGCCGACACAGCCTAATCCTGACCCAGTCCATGCTGGTGCAGGATGTGGAGCTCAGCCTGAGGAGCACCTCTCCAGCTAGGCTCGGTCCCACTCTCGGGGAAGCCACCCTCTGACATCCCTGGGGCTGGACTGGGCACGTGGGTCATCTCTGCACGCACCCAAATAAACATTAGCCCTGCTCAGGAAGCAGCAAGCATCAAGAGAAAGGTTGTCTGGCTTCTCGCACCAGGGCAGGTCAAGGCACTGCAGGAGCCGTTCTCCTTTGGGAGCAAAATTCAGCATTGCCTTCAGCGCAGAGGACATAGCTTTTTCTGGTTCAAGATCGGTGTGTCAGCTTCGTAAGCCTTAAGGATATATGCTCGAAACGTGTTTTACTTTGTAAAAGCAAAGAGCTTTCTTGTTTTCTGTATAGTCAGGGAAAAATTTGCAGGGCTGGGAAGTGGGTGATATTGGTGGCCATTAAAAAATGTACAAGAATTGAAGTGTATGGAGACCCTGGTTAACAAGTAACATTGTAACTTTTAAGCTCATAAGATAAAATGAAAGAAGCAATTATTAAAGATTTATTAAAAGATAAGGGTATCTCTATATAATCCACCATATTACATTACACAATTTCAAATAGATAACAAAAATAACAACTCTGTGCCTACATTTAAAAAGGAAAATAGAAACATTGGTTAACATTTCAGAGTATCTAGAAGGAATGCAAAAATCTTTGAATGTTTAGATTTAGAAAATGTGTAAAATTACAAGGTTCTAGTGACATTCCCAAATTCCAGCTTTTTAGCCTGTTGATGTCCCTTTCCCAGGTTGTTCCTTGAATGCTGTTTTACATCTTCTTCAGAAAAAAATATTTTGTAATGTCTTAGGTTGATTTCTGAGCAGAATAACTGAGCTCACTTCAGCACTAATCACTCCAGTAAGTTACTTGGGTGAAATACCTGTCATCCTTCTAGGACAATCCCCATTTTTCCTACCTCATTGCTTCTGAGGAGCTCCCAGTATCTCCCAGCATGATTTGCTTTTTATACCTCCCTTTGTGACATTCTGCAAACTCCGCTGCCTTCAGTAATGTCACTTTTTATTTACATTGGAGGAAAGATTAAAATTGACCATTGGGATTAAAGCAGCTGGAAATTTGGTCCCGAACTCGAACAAATTTCAGTGTTTGTAACTTCCAACTGCTCTAATTTTTCATCTAGGAAGCCAAAGTCTTTGCACATTGTATACATTATGCAATGGTTTACTGATGTAAACTGATTGTGAATATCTTGTCATCAAAAGCTGCCCAACTCATGTCTTAAACTTAAAATACTTGTGTCTTTATTCCATTCTTTCTAGGATTTACACTTTTATTGAAGTCAGTGCAAGAATAAGGCTTTTTTAGTATGTTCTTACGGTAACGGATGCAGTTATGACATTGTCTATAAAATCCTCTGTTGCCAACAGTACCTATCCAGAAGCCACCCTGAACAGATAACTGCTGATGGGAGAGACAGCCGGAGCCGGAGCCAGAGCCAGCTCCAGCCCCACCAAGGTCTGGAACGGGGTTTTGCACCGAGATAGAGCCCCTGTGCCTCAGGCACAGTGAGTACCCCCCCACGGGGTACAGAGGCAATCATGGCCTCTCCTTCTTGGCCCCCAAGGATGCTTTAGGAGATAATTTTTCTCTGGAGCCCTTTTTCTGAGCCCTGTTGCCATCAACGAGTACACCCAGGGCTGAACATGGACGAAATTGAACCACTGCTGAAAATTATTTAACTGACAATGCACCCAGCACCACTCCAGATATTGCTCTAGCTTGTCTGGCTTTTCAGCATTTCCTTTCTCTCCACAGATTCTTCCACTCTTGCTAAAACCAGCTCCACAGGTTGTGGCAATAGTTTCAAGGGGTTGTGTAAACAGCAGCATTGCCAGGTCATCTGTGCCTCTGCTCAGCCGGTGGCAACGCTGGCGTCTCTGCTCCCTGCAATCTGTCATCCTAAAGTAGACAGAGGTTGACAGTTGTTCTCATGCTGAATGCTACCTTTGCTGTCAAGCTACCGCGCTCATCCAGCCATAATTTATTGAAGTTAGCTAGGTGGCTTTATATTTCAAAGGGAGAGACCTATTTCCATGGTAACTGGATTGGATTTTTGTTTCTTCTGATATCTGGAATGGCAGCATTTCCAGAAGGGGTATTGGGCTGCTCTGTGACATTTTAGGATTTTTTATTATTACTCTGTAGACAGCTAGGCTATGAAATGCATCAATCTTTTTTTTATGACTGAGTGCAGCTCTGGTATTAATGATGAAAAGATGGCTGGTTCTGTCAGTCCTGTTTTGTCTTGGGGAAAAGAAAACAGAAATGACTTATCCTTTGGATCATTCGGTAGGCTCATCGCACCTTAGAACCATTTGAAAGCAACCGTAATGGCATGGGCCATGTGTCTGACTGGGAATGACTTCACTACTATGAAAATACCTCTGTAGATGTTAAATAATGTCTTATGTACCACTAGCACAAGGATGAATTAAGATTAGAAAGGAGTAAGGTAGAGCTGATGCAAGGGAAAAAAGATAAATATCTGATGGCTATTAAAATGCATATCTTTCTTTTTACAGAGATTAATTGAGTTATAGTTTTGTTAAAAGCATCTTTCAGTTTTGTTAAAAGCAATAAGAACCAACAGAAGTATCTTATGGTCCTGTTTTGTATTAATTATTAATCAGCAAGAGTAATCAAAATCATTAAATAAATTTGGCTCTCTCCATTACAAACATAGCAGTGTTGTTCGCAGTGGCAGACCATGGCCAGATCTGACATTTCTAAGCGAAAAAAGAGGGGGCAAAATAGAATAGCTGGTTTTTGTGGCACATGCTGGGAGAGAGCAGAGGTGAACCCATGCTGGGGTGCAGCCCTGAGCTGTGCTGGGGCACAAACCTGCCCCTTGGGGAACAGCCCCACAGGGTTGTCTTAGGTAGCTGCAAGTAACAGCACGCTTATCTACCAACTTCCAAGCCCATAAATTGTTTTACAGTTTGAGGCCAGTGGGTAAAAAAGTGTTCCATTCGCTTAACAGCAAACGGTTCCCTTGTTTGGAGTTATACTGTCATTTATTCCTTTTGCGCCCCTTTCATTTGAGAAGTCCTCAACCATCGCCGCCAGAGACTGGGGAATTTCAGCGTTGCTTCTCCTGGGCGAGGCTGGGAACACGGTACGGAGCTGGCTCTTTGATCTGCAGGAGTGGTGGTATTCACAGCGATGGGCACCAGCCTGGACCGGTGCCTGTCTGCTGGGGAAGCATCCTCCTCCTTTGAGGTTAGGGAGCCATCTAAGCACCGACCGCCCCTGGCTCCTGTGCCCTTCATTTGAGTTGTTTAAATGAAGAGACTCCTGTGAATGCTATAAAACTGCAGTTTACTGAGAAATCAAGGACCAGTGGCCTGTGATAGGAAGCCAATTTAGTCCAGAAAATGCGAAGCCGCGATAAGGAAGAACAAAGGACAAAAGGAAAAAAGGCAGAAATCATGGCTAACAATTATATGACTAACCCACTCACTCCTCTGCAACGATTAAACATTAAACTCCCACAAGCTAAGTAAACAAAAAAAATACCCTCTGAATTCCCCTAAGGCTTTGTCTTTGTAGCAAGGTCTGGATTTGAGGGACGAGAGCAGCCGCATCCTCCGCTGAGCTCCCCTCTGCCCTGGAGGTGCTGTCTGTAACAGGGCTGTCTCTGCCCTGGCTGTCCTCAGCTTGGGGTGCCTAGCTCGCCATGCCTATAGCTCCCATACCATCCCTATAGATGCAGCAGGGTGTCAGAGGCTCTGTCCCTCTGCAGAGCAAGGGGCTCCACCTTATCTGTGTGGGTTCTAGCCCAAAGAGGCAAAATGGTACCTCTTTTTTTTCCTACAAAGGAATATCTTGGGTTTACCTCTCCTTAGCTGTTATAACCCCACTAGCTTGTCCTCCTTTGGCTTCATTTTATTCATCGGGCGGATCCCAGGCACATGCAGATTGCCTGTAGCCTGAAATTTGGCTTTTGCTACTTATCGCGTCCTCTGTTTGCCAGCCCAACTTTAATTATTCTGACTAACTTCAAAAAGCTGAAAGAGATTTAAAATCATCCCGGATTACAAAGCAAGGAACCAAATTTACTTTTACAGAGCAGCCTTGCCAAAACAAAGACCGCAAAATTGGTTCTCTCATAGGTGGACTCAACCACCACTTTTATCAAAGAAAGGAACGGAGCAGCTGGCTTCCCACGCGGCTCCCGTCCCAGCTCCGGCTCCCGTCCTCGCAGAAACCCAGCTTCCCTCGGGAATGCAGCGCAAGCACGCACAGGCATGCCGGAACGAGCAGCATGCAAACGAATCTTCCTTTCCAGGGTCCCACAATGTGCTTGCTTAACGAAAAGCTCAGCTTTCCACCTCCGCTTTGGTCTGCCGCCTGTGTTTGTGTTGCAGGCTGTAAATGGGGGCAGCAGAAGTTGCTGAGATTGTGATTCAGTTTTTTTCCTGTGGACAGCAGTGAGTCACTGCAAGGAGGGTAGGGGATGGATTACTGGCAAGGAAGGCTCTGAGGTGGTATTATCCCAGAGACGTGTCTGGGGGCAGCTGGAGAAAAGGGGATTGAAAGTCCCCAGTTGCTGACAATGAAGACTTTCCCACTGCAGCATCTCCCCTGCTGTCTGAGCAGCGGTGCAGCAGTCAGGTACCCAGGAAGGTCTGGGGCCAGGGTAAGACTCTGTGAAAGAGCTACAATATAATTCCAACTCACCACTTTTAGGCATGTAGAGTAGGTAAACCGAGATGCCCTGGCTGCACACTTGTTCACAAATACACCGACTTTGTTAAATCGCCATGATAAATCCACATGCACAAAAGGTCAGACATGCAAAAAGGATTTCTGTTTGCAAAATCTGAAAATATCCCAACCCTGAAGCTCATCTCTGAACACCATCACTTGGAAGGGAACAAGGCATCTGAAATCAAAATTAGAAGTATGTTATCAATCATAAATGTTTATTTCTTCAATGCTGTGGCCAAACCCATGTGGCACTTACAGTCTATGCCTGGCTCATATAAATGGGGCTGTAGTGTAATGGGACTATTCCTCAGCAGAACTAAAGGTAAGGCTAGGCAATTGCAACTGGTTGAGTTATTGTGTCTAATAAGTTGATTCAGCCACATGAAGGGCTAGCTTAAAATAATGTATTTTTTAATGTTTGCAATAGGCTATGGGCCTGTTTGCAGCTAGGGAATATGATTCAGTGAAAGAGAAGTGGCATATTAAGCTCAACTCCTTGAACAAATATGTGTGCCAATAACAGTGGTGAATTAAGGACTTAGTTTTAACAAGTAAAAATGTAGAGCTCTAAGGGAGTTAGAGAGCTGAACAGAGGAAAAGTAAATGTAAAGGTAAAATAGGAGAGGAAAGGAAGAGAACAGGGAGAAGTAAAAAAAAAAAAAAAGACAGACATTATGGGGCAGACATAAAACCAGAGGAGATTACCAGGAAGAAAACAAAACCAAACGGAGACTGGGTTGTCCCCTTTCAGATGGAGATGGTGAAATGAAAAAAACCTCATTGGAACCTAAAGCGGTCACTTCAGTTCAGCTCCCCTGGAGAGCCTCATAAAACCAGCATGACGTACCCAAAGATACGGAAAACGGTGAGTACCGCTGCTGTGTAATGTGTTTTCTTTCATTTGATGGAGGTCATGACATTGATATTTTCCACCAGACTGGCCCAATTTGGGTGTCGGGCTGTTTGTTTGTTTACAAATAGAGAAATGTCTCTAAAATCTGTCTGCATTCTCCTAGCAGCTACCTCATGTTTTTTGCAATTTCCCAGTCTTGCCCACAGACCTTTCTTGGAAGGTCAGTTTAGTTTGTGTTCGTTAGAACACCCTTTAGCTGAACTCACTTAACACCAAAATGACAAAATTGCAATGGATGAAAACTGTCTTAGCCTTTACGTAATGTTTTGCTAATTTTAACAGACAGGTTGAGTTGTAGAAACCGGTAGGGATGCTGAAGAGCCATAAAGAGATTACATAGTCAGATATTTCTGGAAACGTCTAGATTTCTAGAAATACACATGAAATCATAACGAGATCAGAGTGCAGCTGTGCAGAGAAGAGACAACTCTTTTTTCACCTCCGTCATCAGGCCAAAATTAGTCCAACACCAGTTGGAGAAGTGGTGCGGTCGCTTGGCTTTCCAGCAGCTAGAGTAGGAACCTGTGAAATGGCCACAAGCTGGGGCTGGGGCTGGGTATTAATGAGTCCCTTGAGCCCTTGGAACAGCTCCTGGCTCATCCCTGTGTGCATCCTGCAGCAGGTTCAACCTGCAGCTCACCTCCTGGGGCATCCCTTGGGGTTACCTGGTGCCACTGCAGGAAACAGAATTAATTTGGGAAATACACAGAAACCACAAGGTCAAAGCCTCGAGCGGAAATTTTGCGAAGAAACAAGCTGTTCTCTGCGCAGCCAAGTAATAACCTTATGGATTTTGTGCCTGACCCTTATCCCCATGCTGTGAGGCTCCCAGCTCCTTCCCATGTCCTCCTGGCTGTCCCCTGCGGTGGGCTGGGGCTGCGGGCAGCTGCCCAGCGGGCAGGACCACAGCCAAGCACCATGTGTCTTCTCCGCCAGCATCCCGACAGACATCTCTCCTCCCTGCCCCCTGCCAATTTTTATCATACGGGCAGGGATGTCATTATCTTTGGGATTCATTAGGCTCTCACGAATTTGATTTTAATTAGCCAGCGGGTTCCGAATTGTGACAAAACGTGTTTTAGCCTTAATTCTGCTTTAAAATTGGCTTCTGTGTAAGAACACATGAAAAATGATGTGTGCGAGCTTGGGAGCTTACAACCTACACAATTTATCTACTAACGGCTATCCCTAAATGTTTTACATTTCCTACAATATGTCAATGTTATAATTGTACAGCTAATTGAACAGGGGTTTTATTGAACTGTCTCTGGGAACAGTTTACACTTAAATACTCAGCCAACTGTTAAGTGCTGAAGCTTTTACAGAAATGATTGCCTTAAATTTACTTTCAAAATTGTGATTTAGTGCAAGCACACTGCCATTCTTTTAGCAAGCAAAAAATAAACTTTATGCTGTAGAAATGTGCACATGGTCTTTGGCAGACTGTTTTCCTGACCTCAGAATTACCATGAAACATGCATTTTAAATACTGAGAATCTTGAGAGTAAATGTATTTACAGGAATGAAAGCCTGACCAGAATGATAAATGAATCAGGCTTGATCAGAAATAAACAGTGACCTATTCATAGCTGTTTCAAAAAGGCAAGAATTTTGCAGATGTTGTTCGGTCAAGTTATATAAAAAGACAGTTTATAATGAGTAGAATGTGTGTGTGCTAAAGTCAAGGGAAGTCTTCACAGACACATGTTTTTCCCATAGCTATGTGACTTTATTCCCCAGTGGCGTGGCTTCGTTTTGGTACATGCTCCTTTTCATCTCTGACCATTGCACCATCCCCTTGGTGGCGGGACTGCTGGAGAGCACAGTGAGAACTTGGCAAGACATGGGAAACTGAAGTTTAGGCTTAAATCCCTTAAGACATCCCAATCCATATTCATGGGAGGGATGCCAGTGCCGAGCAAAACCAGCCCCGGGAACATGCGCGATGGCCGGCACGGGGGCGATTGCTGCACCGCTCAGATTTTAGGCAAGGTCAGACATTATTCTGACATATGCATCAGTGCCCCATGGTGCCTGCTCCCCGTGTACGGGAAACGCTTGCTCAGAAGGCAGCTCCGGCTCCCACAGGCAAGGCTTCGCCTGTCTGGAAATGCAATTTTGCGAGCCCTGTGTCTGGAGTCCAGTGGGAGTAAAGAACTCATCTAGAGCTGGAGCCCATTTTTCTCCCATCTCAAGCCATGGGAGAGTCAGGCAAAGGGCTGCAATTCAACCAGTAGTGGAGCTGGGGTAGAGCCAAGATGAGCTTTGAAAGTGCTCAGAAGTTGACAGTGATTTTCATTTGAAAACCCTTATTGTAGAGCATCTGCACTGAAGCCCAGAACACCAGAACCTGTTCATTGGCTTGGAGCCCAACACACACTCCATTAAACCACATTTCATTTATTCTAAATAAATAATCAGCATCCTTTATGGCACCATAATATATCTCAGGTAGTATCTCTGCTGTTATTGAAGTAGAAGAAGAGGGGAAAGAGATTGATAGCTGATGTTTCATGCACTGAAAGGCAGAATTAATCATAACCTGGGTACAAGATGGCAGTGCTGCATCAGTTCTGGCCTGAGCCTGCCTCTCCGTATATCACCGTGTTGCACAGTATTTCAGCTGTAACACAGAAATTTTGGGATAGAGTCATCCTGGAATGAACAATTTATACCCAAGATGTGGATCTAATGGCATTAAACAAGATCCCTTGCTCTGAAACAGACTGTATTTTGTCCCCTCTGGAGGCAGCAGGGTTGCATGGGTGGCTGCAGAAGTCAGACAGCAGGGACCAGAGGCTGCCAAGAGTCGTGCGCTAAAATTCAAAGTGTAGCAGTGGGGTAGGAGGAAGGGACATAGGCTGGAGGGTCAGAGAGGGCACAGAGTAGCGTGTGAAATCACAAGGATTTACAAAAACAGTTGCACAAGTGATCTAGATTAGGCTCATTCACAGGTTTTGTAAAGTTAGAGCCCACTTGGAAAATATTATTCAATCAAAAAGAAATTAGAAAACATGTGTGGAACTGTGGGAAAGCTGAGACGTGAACACCCCCAAACTTTCTCTTCCTATAATCTAGAGCCAGGTTTTGTCATCCAAGCCCATGCCTTAATACAGAGGAAATTGCCAATTTTCAGCAAGAACCTATGGTTAGTGGAAACAGGCTGTTGATCGAATTTACCCTTCAAATGAGCATGACACAAGGAGAGGCTGCAGTTGCTCATTTTCACTCTGTGACAAACATTATTAGTAGGCTAAACTGATTGCTCCTGCTTCACCAACCCCATCAGGTGCTAAAATCAGTTCTTCAAGTGAGGAAACACTAGGACTGACTGACTCAAGGAGGTGGAAGAAGAGAAGCACGTGTTGCATGGCTTGGAACGGATGGTAATCATGCTTCAGCACCTACACCCAACCCCAAATCAGGATCCATTCTGGAGGAACTGATCTGATTTATTAGTAATTTAAAATTCTAAGATGACTTCTGGCCAAGTATTTGGTTTGGCAAAATAGCTGCAATCTCATTGCTTTGAACTTTTAGAAAAAAGACAGTTTCTTTTTAAATGAGGAAGGGGTAGCTCTAGGCACTTTGTTTTCCTGCTGTGAAGCAGACAGGGTGTAATCTATACCTGAAATCTGAGTTTTGCAGACAAGGTGAAAAGAAACACATTTGGCTTCTAAGTGACTATTCAAAAGTCCTGACATAGATGCATGCAGAGGAACCACAGACGGTGTCTCTTAAACAACTTTTTGCAAAAGCTACGCAAGCAATTCACAGGTCTTCACAGGAACTTGGTATTTTGCTGGGGAGCATAATCCTTTCTAATACTGTTAATTTTAATAAGCCCTTTCTTGTCTGGTGGTTAGACCACAGGTCTACAAGTCATAACACAGGCGTAACGTTCCTGCTCTTCGTTAGCCTTGTGTCTCACCTCGAGCAAGACACTTACATCGTTACATTTCTCTGAACCTTCAGCTCTAAAACTATAAACTATTTGCCCATCTCTGTTGCTCAACTGAAATAACATTTGCAGAGCACTTTGGGTTGTCAGAGGAGAGACATTATTTATTAGCATAATTTCTGATTTCGGTTACGCCCACGCAACTTGCTTGTTCATGTGGAACAGCGTCATTTCTCTGACTTCCTTTCTGTGCAAAGGCTTGGTGTTATCTGCATTAGGAAGTATGGTTAAGGAAAGAAGTATGCTTCTTTTTAAGTTTTTTTAGCTATATCTACTTAGCATGTGCTTTTCCTTTCACAGAAGTCATTTTACTTTTTTCTAAGCTGAAAACCTTGCTTCTGTGAGTTACATTCCTGAGATAACCAATTAGCATTTTCCGTAAGGGCTTGAGTCCATGTGCTGCCAACATTTTCTTTGAAGTGCTAAGCATCTCCTTTTGACACCAATGTCAGTAAAAATTAAGGGAACTCAAATACTCCAGAATTGAACCTTGGGTAGAACGATTCTTGTGGAGGCTGTACATGCTCGAGCATCCCTTGTAGAAAGCACTGGCGCTGATGTGCAAAGTATTTTATTTACAGAATCTGTACT